>NW_027459064.1:0-300000 GCF_050624435.1 Tenrec ecaudatus | reverse complement strand
AGTGTACAGAGGCATGGGAACCTCAAAGGAGTTTCTTCCGTGTGAAAATAACAACCAGGCTGAACTTCATGGCAGGGTTCCAGATTCCCAGGAATTCCACGGGCTGTATTGCTCAGAGATAGAACCTACTGCTTGGGGCACACTTAATCTGAAAAACTTGCTGGACTCACGGCTTTCCCAAAGACCCAAGATTCTCAAAGAGCGAGCGTAAGTTTGACGGAAAAACAAACTGCCGGTGGTGCCTTTTTAACCTTGAAACCGGCAAGAAGGAAGATTTCCCTTAAACCATGAATCTCAGAAACATTGTGACAGTGAAGGAAAACCAGTGAGAGCAGATGTACTTCCAATAATCCAACACTTAAATTAGACCTCATACCTAAATCCTATCCTAAAAACAACCCTAATCCTAACCCTAAACAAGGTGAAAACCTAACCCTAGGTCTGAACCTAAACAGAGATGTACCCTAAGCCTAGGTCTAACTCGGTAAACTCCTAAACTTAAACTTAACCCTAACCTAAGGCTCACCCTAAACCAAGCCCTAATGCTAACCGTATGTCTACCCTAAGGCTAAGCCTAATCCTAACCCCAAATCTGATGTGAACATGCAGCTCCCCCTACAACTAACCTTACTCCTAACCGTCATCCTTCGCCTGAACCTAACTTAACTCTATCCCTCACCTTCAATCGAAGCCTCCATAGCACCGTTAATGTAATCCAATTCCTTAAACTAGACAGAGAGCTAAACTTAACCATAACCAAAACGGACGTAACACACAAACCGTAAGCCTGAACCCAACTCTTAACCTCGCACACTGTCTAACCCTCACACAAATATTAACCCCAACCCATATCTAAACAGTCAAGTTTACCATAGGCCTAAATGAGACAATAGGTTCGCTCATCCTTCAGCACTAAAGCCTACTCTTACCTTCCACCTCACACTGCCCCTACATTTGATCCTCAGACTTACCATAACCCGAATCCTCACACAGCCGTAACTCTAACGTGAACTCTAACTCTGTCCCTAAACATGCCCAAATGCCTGTACCTATGCCCGTCTAAAGTTAAACCTAAACCGAAATCTTCTGTGCCACAATTTTGCAGCAGTTTAAAGTACACTGGGAAAGATTTTTCTGCAAGAAAGAAACTGCAGGCGGCGTGCCTGAACTGAGAATATCATGCTGCACGAGCTCTTTGGCCTCAGATGCTAGAAGTGCCATGAGTGGGCACTATAAAGAAACGGGACTTTACTTTCTCCGTGATCATCAACCTTTGTGGATTCTCTTTGTTCTAGACGCCTGAAATAAAGACAGTTGTCCTGAGTCACCTAAACCTCCACCGAGTGGTCTTAGTGAGGCGCGGGAACTTGCCGGTATCAGAATTCCGAAGAAGGCTGAACGTCCACAATTAAATGGTCATTGCCCAGAAATGAAGCGCCAGCCGGATCAGCCTGGGAAACAAGCTTCCATTAGACAATGAAGATGTGAGAATCTGGACGGCCACACTTCATGGTTTCCATAGATCCATGCAATTCCGTGTTGAATTTCAGTCCGAAAATGAAACCGCTGGAGCCTCTGTTCAGCAGGCCCTGGTGTAGCTCCCAGAGGCACAATGGTGCTCCTCTAGATTTTGGACGAAAAACGTTTTCACGGGAATAAGCAACCTTGATCAAGCCAGGTGGGTCTTGGAAAAACGAAATTGCTGCGTGTGCCTGGAATACTGACAAGCACTCACCTGTGTCACTCTATGGCGCATTCAGCACAGGAATCTGCATCGATTGAGCCAAGACAAAGGAAAGTTCAGGGAGGCAGCACCCGTGTAGAAAAGCATTTGTTCTTCAAAGAGGAGGCCAATATTGTGAAACGACATACCCATGGCAAATAGTTTTCATCGGCAGTTTCATGGAGCAATATTGCGGGGAGAGAAAAGGCACCACCTGAGGGAGGCACGCTCAGAAAAACTACGTAGGGCAGGAGACGGGTCGCCCCCAGGCACTAGGGGTGTCGGGCCTCAACATTGTTAGCAGAGTTCACTGAAGTCCCTGAGTGAAGTTTTCTCCGGTGTCCTTCGTCTACGTTCCTAAAATTTACTCTGCGGTTTCTGATGACTCTGGGTTACGAACGGCCACCATTCACCGTTTTCCTTACACTCGTGCGTCTCCATCGACCTTAAAGGAAAGGGAGAACACGCAGATGCTGGCAGCTAAATTCAGCAGAGTTTGTCTCAACACAAAAGAGACAGCTCTGTGGGGACCCGTCTTCCATGGTAAAACATTTCCTAACGAATAAGAAATCTTCCCATCGCAATGACAGTAGAATTGCCACCGGTGGATTTGCCGATGTGCCTATAAACATCTTCTTCAGGCCATGAAGTAGTGAAGCACGGGAACCCAGGCGCTTCACCCTTTTCCCTAGACCAGTGAAACTTAAAGAGCCACTATTGACCTGTGAGACATGACGTTGCTGGAAGCATCAGTGTACAGAGGCATGGGAACCTCAAAGGAGTTTCTTCCGTGTGAAAATAACAACCAGGCTGAACTTCATGGCAGGGTTCCAGATTCCCAGGAATTCCACGGGCTGTATTGCTCAGAGATAGAACCTACTGCTTGGGGCACACTTAATCTGAAAAACTTGCTGGACTCACGGCTTTCCCAAAGACCCAAGATTCTCAAAGAGCGAGCGTAAGTTTGACGGAAAAACAAACTGCCGGTAGCGCCTTTTGACCTTGAAACCGGCAAGAAGGAAGATTTCCCTTAAACCATGAATCTCAGAAACATCGTGACAGTGAAGGAAAACCAGTGAGAGCAGATGTACTTCCAATAATCCAACACTTAAATTAGACCTCATACCTAAATCCTATCCTAAAAACAACCCTACTCCTAATCCTAAACAAGGTGAAAAGCTAACCCTAGGTGTAAACCTAAACAGAGATGTACCCTAAGCCTAGGTCTAACTGTATTCTCCTAACCTTAAAATTAACCCTAACCTAAGGCTCACCCTAAAGCAAGCCCTAACCATAACCGTATGTCTACCCTAAGGCTAACCCTAATCCTAACCCCAAATCTGATGTGAACATGCAGCTCCCCCTACAACTAACCTTACTCCTAACCGTCATCCTTCGCCTGAACCTAACTTAACTCTATCCCTCACCTTCAATCGAAGCCTCCATAGCACCGTTAATGTAATCCAATCCCTTAAACTAGACAGAGAGCTAAACTTAACCATAACCAAAACGGATGTAACACAAAAACCGTAAGCCTGAACCCAACTCTTAACCTCGCACACTGTCTAACCCTCACACAAATATTAACCCCAACCCATATCTAAACAGTCAAGTTTACCATAGGCCTAAATGAGACAATAGGTTCGCTCATCCTTCAGCACTAAAGCCTACTCTTACCTTCCACCTCACACTGCCCCTACATTTGATCCTCAGACTTACCATAACCCGAATCCTCACACAGCCGTAACTCTAACGTGAACTCTAACTCTGTCCCTAAACATGCCCAAATGCCTGTACCTATGCCCGTCTAAAGTTAAACCTAAACCGAAATCTTCTGTGCCACCATTTTTCAGCAGTTTAAAGAAGTACACTGGGAAAGATTTTTCTGCAAGAAAGAAACTGCAGGCGGCGTGCCTGAACTGAGAATATCATGCTGCACGAGCTCTTTGGCCTCAGATGCTAGAAGTGCCATGAGTGGGCACTATAAAGAAACGGACTTTACTTTCTCCGTGATCATCAACCTTTGTGGATTCTCTTTGTTCTAGACGCCTGAAATAAAGACAGTTGTCCTGAGTCACCTAAACCTCCACCGAGTGGTCTTAGTGAGGCGCGGGATCTTGCCGGTATCAGAATTCCAAAGAAGGCTGAACGTCCACAATTAAATGGTCATTGCCCAGAAATGAAGCGCCAGCCGGATCAGCCTGGGAAACAAGCTTCCATTAGACAATGAAGATGTGAGAATCTGGTACGGCCACACTTCATGGTTTCCATAGATCCATGCAATTCCGTGTTGAATTTCAGTCCGAAAATGAAACCGCTGGAGCCTCTGTTCAGCAGGCCCTGGTGTAGCTCCCAGAGGCACAATGGTGCTCCTCTAGATTTTGGACGAAAAACGTTTTCACGGGAATAAGCAACCTTGATCAAGCCAGGTGGGTCTTGGAAAAACGAAATTGCTGCGTGTGCCTGGAATACTGACAAGCACTCACCTGTGTCACTCTATGGCGCATTCAGCACAGGAATCTGCATCGATTGAGCCAAGACAAAGGAAAGTTCAGGGAGGCAGCACCCGTGTAGAAAAGCATTTGTTCTTCAAAGAGGAGGCCAATATTGTGAAACGACATACCCATGGCAAATAGTTTTCATCGGCAGTTTCATGGAGCAATATTGCGGGGAGAGAAAAGGCACCACCTGAGGGAGGCACGCTCAAAAAAATTACGTAGGGCAGGAGACGGGTCGCCCCCAGGCACTAGGGGTGTCGGGCCTCAACATTGTTAGCAGAGTTCACTGAAGTCCCTGAGTGAAGTTTTCTCCGGTGTCCTTCGTCTACGTTCCTAAAATTTGCTCTGCGGTTTCTGATGACTGGGTTACGAACGGCCACCATTCACCGTTTTCCTTACACTCGTGCGTCTCCATCGACCTTAAAGGAAAGGGAGAACACGCAGATGCTGGCAGCTAAATTCAGCAGAGTTTGTCTCAACACAAAAGAGACAGCTCTGTGGGGACCCGTCTTCCATGGTAAAACATTCCTAACGAATAAGAAATCTTCCCATCGCAATGACAATGAGAGAAGGGCCACCGGTGGATTTGCCGATGTGCCTATAAACATCTTCTTCAGGCCATGAAGTAGTGAAGCACGGGAACCCAGGCGCTTCACCCTTTTCCCTAGACCAGTGAAACTTAAAGAGCCACTATTGACCTGTGAGACATGACGTTGCTGGAAGCATCAGTGTACAGAGGCATGGGAACCTCAAAGGAGTTTCTTCCGTGTGAAAATAACAACCAGGCTGAACTTCATGGCAGGGTTCCAGATTCCCAGGAATTCCACGGGCTGTATTGCTCAGAGATAGAACCTACTGCTTGGGGCACACTTAATCTGAAAAACTTGCTGGACTCACGGCTTTCCCAAAGACCCAAGATTCTCAAAGAGCGAGCGTAAGTTTGACGGAAAAACAAACTGCCGGTAGCGCCTTTTGACCTTGAAACCGGCAAGAAGGAAGATTTCCCTTAAACCATGAATCTCAGAAACATCGTGACAGTGAAGGAAAACCAGTGAGAGCAGATGTACTTCCAATAATCCAACACTTAAATTAGACCTCATACCTAAATCCTATCCTAAAAACAACCCTAATCCTAACCCTAAACAAGGTGAAAAGCTAACCCTAGGTGTAAACCTAAACAGAGATGTACCCTAAGCCTAGGTCTAACTGTATTCTCCTAACCTTAAAATTAACCCTAACCTAAGGCTCACCCTAAAGCAAGCCCTAACCATAACCGTATGTCTACCCTAAGGCTAACCCTAATCCTAACCCCAAATCTGATGTGAACATGCAGCTCCCCCTACAACTAACCTTACTCCTAACCGTCATCCTTCGCCTGAACCTAACTTAACTCTATCCCTCACCTTCAATCGAAGCCTCCATAGCACCGTTAATGTAATCCAATCCCTTAAACTAGACAGAGAGCTAAACTTAACCATAACCAAAACGGACGTAACACAAAAACCGTAAGCCTGAACCCAACTCTTAACCTCGCACACTGTCTAACCCTCACACAAATATTAACCCCAACCCATATCTAAACAGTCAAGTTTACCATAGGCCTAAATGAGACAATAGGTTCGCTCATCCTTCAGCACTAAAGCCTACTCTTACCTTCCACCTCACACTGCCCCTACATTTGATCCTCAGACTTACCATAACCCGAATCCTCACACAGCCGTAACTCTAACGTGAACTCTAACTCTGTCCCTAAACATGCCCAAATGCCTGTACCTATGCCCGTCTAAAGTTAAACCTAAACCGAACTCTTCTGTGCCACCATTTTTCAGCAGTTTAAAGAAGTACACTGGGAAAGATTTTTCTGCAAGAAAGAAACTGCAGGCGGCGTGCCTGACTGAGAATATCATGCTGCACGAGCTCTTTGGCCTCAGATGCTAGAAGTGCCATGAGTGGGCACTATAAAGAAACGGGACTTTACTTTCTCCGTGATCATCAACCTTTGTGGATTCTCTTTGTTCTAGACGCCTGAAATAAAGACAGTTGTCCTGAGTCACCTAAACCTCCACCGAGTGGTCTTAGTGAGGCGCGGGATCTTGCCGGTATCAGAATTCCAAAGAAGGCTGAACGTCCACAATTAAATGGTCATTGCCCAGAAATGAAGCGCCAGCCGGATCAGCCTGGGAAACAAGCTTCCATTAGACAATGAAGATGTGAGAATCTGGTACGGCCACACTTCATGGTTTCCATAGATCCATGCAATTCCGTGTTGAATTTCAGTCCGAAAATGAAACCGCTGGAGCCTCTGTTCAGCAGGCCCTGGTGTAGCTCCCAGAGGCACAATGGTGCTCCTCTAGATTTTGGACGAAAAACGTTTTCACGGGAATAAACAACCTTGATCAAGCCAGGTGGGTCTTGGAAAAACGAAATTGCTGCGTGTGCCTGGAATACTGACAAGCACTCACCTGTGTCACTCTATGGCGCATTCAGCACAGGAATCTGCATCGATTGAGCCAAGACAAAGGAAAGTTCAGGGAGGCAGCACCCGTGTAGAAAAGCATTTGTTCTTCAAAGAGGAGGCCAATATTGTGAAACGACATACCCATGGCAAATAGTTTTCATCGGCAGTTTCATGGAGCAATATTGCGGGGAGAGAAAAGGCACCACCTGAGGGAGGCACGCTCAAAAAAATTACGTAGGGCAGGAGACGGGTCGCCCCCAGGCACTAGGGGTGTCGGGCCTCAACATTGTTAGCAGAGTTCACTGAAGTCCCTGAGTGAAGTTTTCTCCGGTGTCCTTCGTCTACGTTCCTAAAATTTACTCTGCGGTTTCTGATGACTCTGGGTTACGAACGGCCTCCATTCACCGTTTTCCTTACACTCGTGCGTCTCCATCGACCTTAAAGGAAAGGGAGAACACGCAGATGCTGGCAGCTAAATTCAGCAGAGTTTGTCTCAACACAAAAGAGACAGCTCTGTGGGGACCCGTCTTCCATGGTAAAACATTTCCTAACGAATAAGAAATCTTCCCATCGCAATGACAGTAGAATTGCCACCGGTGGATTTGCCGATGTGCCTATAAACATCTTCTTCAGGCCATGAAGTAGTGAAGCACGGGAACCCAGGCGCTTCACCCTTTTCCCTAGACCAGTGAAACTTAAAGAGCCACTATTGACCTGTGAGACATGACGATGCTGGAAGCATCAGTGTACAGAGGCATGGGAACCTCAAAGGAGTTTCTTCCGTGTGAAAATAACAACCAGGCTGAACTTCATGGCAGGGTTCCAGATTCCCAGGAATTCCACGGGCTGTATTGCTCAGATATAGAACCTACTGCTTGGGGCACACTTAATCTGAAAAACTTGCTGGACTCACGGCTTTCCCAAAGACCCAAGATTCTCAAAGAGCGAGCGTAAGTTTGACGGAAAAACAAACTGCCGGTAGCGCCTTTTGACCTTGAAACCGGCAAGAAGGAAGATTTCCCTTAAACCATGAATCTCAGAAACATCGTGACAGTGAAGGAAAACCAGTGAGAGCAGATGTACTTCCAATAATCCAACACTTAAATTAGACCTCATACCTAAATCCTATCCTAAAAACAACCCTAATCCTAACCCTAAACAAGGTGAAAAGCTAACCCTAGGTGTAAACCTAAACAGAGATGTACCCTAAGCCTAGGTCTAACTGTATTCTCCTAACCTTAAAATTAACCCTAACCTAAGGCTCACCCTAAAGCAAGCCCTAACCATAACCGTATGTCTACCCTAAGGCTAACCCTAATCCTAACCCCAAATCTGATGTGAACATGCAGCTCCCCCTACAACTAACCTTACTCCTAACCGTCATCCTTCGCCTGAACCTAACTTAACTCTATCCCTCACCTTCAATCGAAGCCTCCATAGCACCGTTAATGTAATCCAATCCCTTAAACTAGACAGAGAGCTAAACTTAACCATAACCAAAACGGACGTAACACACAAACCATAAGCCTGAACCCAACTCTTAACCTCGCACACTGTCTAACCCTCACACAAATATTAACCCCAACCCATATCTAAACAGTCAAGTTTACCATAGGCCTAAATGAGACAATAGGTTCGCTCATCCTTCAGCACTAAAGCCTACTCTTACCTTCCACCTCACACTGCCCCTACATTTGATCCTCAGACTTACCATAACCCGAATCCTCACACAGCCGTAACTCTAACGTGAACTCTAACTCTGTCCCTAAACATGCCCAAATGCCTGTACCTATGCCCGTCTAAAGTTAAACCTAAACCGAAATCTTCTGTGCCACCATTTTTCAGCAGTTTAAAGAAGTACACTGGGAAAGATTTTTCTGCAAGAAAGAAACTGCAGGCGGCGTGCCTGAACTGAGAATATCATGCTGCACGAGCTCTTTGGCCTCAGATGCTAGAAGTGCCATGAGTGGGCACTATAAAGAAACGGGACTTTACTTTCTCCGTGATCATCAACCTTTGTGGATTCTCTTTGTTCTAGACGCCTGAAATAAAGACAGTTGTCCTGAGTCACCTAAACCTCCACCGAGTGGTCTTAGTGAGGCGCGGGATCTTGCCGGTATCAGAATTCCAAAGAAGGCTGAACGTCCACAATTAAATGGTCATTGCCCAGAAATGAAGCGCCAGCCGGATCAGCCTGGGAAACAAGCTTCCATTAGACAATGAAGATGTGAGAATCTGGTACGGCCACACTTCATGGTTTCCATAGATCCATGCAATTCCGTGTTGAATTTCAGTCCGAAAATGAAACCGCTGGAGCCCCCATTCAGCAGGCCCTGGTGTAGCTCCCAGAGGCACAATGGTGCTCCTCTAGATTTTGGACGAAAAACGTTTTCACGGGAATAAGCAACCTTGATCAAGCCAGGTGGGTCTTGGAAAAACGAAATTGCTGCGTGTGCCTGGAATACTGACAAGCACTCACCTGTGTCACTCTATGGCGCATTCAGCACAGGAATCTGCATCGATTGAGCCAAGACAAAGGAAAGTTCAGGGAGGCAGCACCCGTGTAGAAAAGCATTTGTTCTTCAAAGAGGAGGCCAATATTGTGAAACGACATACCCATGGCAAATAGTTTTCATCGGCAGTTTCATGGAGCAATATTGCGGGGAGAGAAAAGGCACCACCTGAGGGAGGCACGCTCAAAAAAATTACGTAGGGCAGGAGACGGGTCGCCCCCAGGCACTAGGGGTGTCGGGCCTCAACATTGTTAGCAGAGTTCACTGAAGTCCCTGAGTGAAGTTTTCTCCGGTGTCCTTCGTCTACGTTCCTAAAATTTACTCTGCGGTTTCTGATGACTGGGTTACGAACGGCCACCATTCACCGTTTTCCTTACACTCGTGCGTCTCCATCGACCTTAAAGGAAAGGGAGAACACGCAGATGCTGGCAGCTAAATTCAGCAGAGTTTGTCTCAACACAAAAGAGACAGCTCTGTGGGGACCCGTCTTCCATGGTAAAACATTCCTAACGAATAAGAAATCTTCCCATCGCAATGACAATGAGAGAAGGGCCACCGGTGGATTTGCCGATGTGCCTATAAACATCTTCTTCAGGCCATGAAGTAGTGAAGCACGGGAACCCAGGCGCTTCACCCTTTTCCCTAGACCAGTGAAACTTAAAGAGCCACTATTGACCTGTGAGACATGACGTTGCTGGAAGCATCAGTGTACAGAGGCATGGGAACCTCAAAGGAGTTTCTTCCGTGTGAAAATAACAACCAGGCTGAACTTCATGGCAGGGTTCCAGATTCCCAGGAATTCCACGGGCTGTATTGCTCAGAGATAGAACCTACTGCTTGGGGCACACTTAATCTGAAAAACTTGCTGGACTCACGGCTTTCCCAAAGACCCAAGATTCTCAAAGAGCGAGCGTAAGTTTGACGGAAAAACAAACTGCCGGTAGCGCCTTTTGACCTTGAAACCGGCAAGAAGCAAGATTTCCCTTAAACCATGAATCTCAGAAACATCGTGACAGTGAAGGAAAACCAGTGAGAGCAGATGTACTTCCAATAATCCAACACTTAAATTAGACCTCATACCTAAATCCTATCCTAAAAACAACCCTAATCCTAACCCTAAACAAGGTGAAAAGCTAACCCTAGGTGTAAACCTAAACAGAGATGTACCCTAAGCCTAGGTCTAACTGTATTCTCCTAACCTTAAAATTAACCCTAACCTAAGGCTCACCCTAAAGCAAGCCCTAACCATAACCGTATGTCTACCCTAAGGCTAACCCTAATCCTAACCCCAAATCTGATGTGAACATGCAGCTCCCCCTACAACTAACCTTACTCCTAACCGTCATCCTTCGCCTGAACCTAACTTAACTCTATCCCTCACCTTCAATCGAAGCCTCCATAGCACCGTTAATGTAATCCAATCCCTTAAACTAGACAGAGAGCTAAACTTAACCATAACCAAAACGGACGTAACACACAAACCATAAGCCTGAACCCAACTCTTAACCTCGCACACTGTCTAACCCTCACACAAATATTAACCCCAACCCATATCTAAACAGTCAAGTTTACCATAGGCCTAAATGAGACAATAGGTTCGCTCATCCTTAAGCACTAAACCCTACTCTTACCTTCCACCTCACACTGCCCCTACATTTGATCCTCAGACTTACCATAACCCGAATCCTCACACAGCCGTAACTCTAACGTGAACTCTAACTCTGTCCCTAAACATGCCCAAATGCCTGTACCTATGCCCGTCTAAAGTTAAACCTAACCTAGATCGTCAAAGGGCCCGCTAGTTAACCTACATAGTCCAAGTGCCCGCTAGTTAACCTACATAGTCCAAGTACCTGATGGGGAACCTACATAGTCCAAGTATCCGCTAGGTAACCTACATAGTCCAAATGCCCGCTAGTAACGTACATAGTCCAAGTGCCCGTTAGGTAACCTATTTAGTCCAAGTGCCCGCTAGGGAACACACATAGTCCAAGTGCCCGTTAGAGAACTTACATAGTCAAAGCCCTGCTAGGGAACCTACATAGTCCAAGTGCCCGCTAGGGAACCTAGATAGTCCAAGTACCCGTTAGCTAACCTAGATAGTCCAAGTGCCCGCTAGGTAACCTCCATAGTCCAAGTGCCCGCTAGGTAACCTCCATAGTCCAAGTGCCCGTTCGTTAACCTAGATAGTCTAAGTTCCTGTTAGCTAAACTACATTGTCCAAGTGCCCGTTCGTTAACCTAGATAGTTCAAGTGCCCGCTAGGGAACCTAGATAGTCCAAGTGCCTGCTAGGTAACCTACATAGTCCAAGTGCCCGCTCGGGAACCTACATAGTCCAAGTGCCCGCTAGGGAACCTACATAGTCCAAGTGCCCGTTAGTTAACCTAGATACTCAAAGTGCCTGCTAGGTATCCTAGATAGTCCAAATGCCCGCTAGGGTACCCACATAGTCCAACTGCCCGATAGGGAACCAACATAGTCCAAGTGCCCGCTAAGGGACCTACATAGTCCAAGTGCCCGCTAGGTAACCTACATAGTCCAAATGCCCGCTAGGGTACCCACAGAGTCCAACTGCCCGGTAGGGAACCAACATAATCCAAGTGCCCGCTAAGTGACCTACATAGTCCAAGTGCCCGTTAGGGAACCTACATAGTCCAAGTGCGCTCTAGGGAACCTGCATTGTCCAAGTGCCCGCTAGTTAACCTAGATCATCCAAGTGTCCGCTAGTAAACCTACATAGTCCAAGTTCCCGTTAGGTAACCTAGATAGGCCAAGTGCCCGCTAGTTAACCTACATAGTACAATGGCCTGCTAGTTGACCTAGATAGTCCAAGTGCCCTCTAGTTAACCTACATAGTCAAAGGGCCCGCTAGTTAACCTAAGTATTACAAATGTCCGATAGGGATCCTACATAGTCCAAGTGCCCGCTAGGTAACCTAGATATTCCAAGTTCCGGTTTGCTAACCTAGATAGTCCAAGTGCCCGCTAGGTAACCTACGTAGTTCAACTGCCCATTCGTTAACTTAGCTTGTCCAAGTCGCGGTAGGTAACCAACATAGTCCAAGTGCCCGCTAGGGAACCTACATAGTCCAAGGGCCCGCTAGTTAACCTAGATAGTCCAAGTGCCCGCTAGTTAACCTACATTGTCCAAGTCCCTGATGGGGAACCTACATAGTCCAAGTATCCGCTAGGTAACCTACATAGTCCAAATGCCCGCTAGTAACGTACATAGTCCAAGTGCCCGTTAGGTAACCTAGATAGTCCAAATGCCCGCTAGGGAACACACATAGTCCAAGTGCCCGTTAGAGAACTTACATAGTCAAAGCCCTGCTAGGGAACCTACATAGTCCAAGTGCCCGCTAGGGAACCTAGATAGTCTAAGTACCCGTTAGGTAACCTACGTAGTTCAAGTGCCCATTCGTTAACTTAGATAGTCCAAGTCGCGGTAGGTAACCAACATAGTCCAAGGGCCGCTACGTAACCTATATAGTCCAAGTGCCCGCTAATTAACCTATAGTCCAAGTGCCCTCTAGGTAACCTACATATTCCAAGTTCCCGCTAGGTAACCTAGATAGTCCAAGTGCCCGTTACCTAACCTACATAGTCCAAGTGCCCGTTAGGTTAACTACATAGTCCACGTGCCCGTTCGTTAACCTAGATCGTCCAATTGCCCGCTAGGTAACCTACATAGTCCAAGGGCCGGCTAGGTAACCTTTAGAATCCAAGTGCCCGCTAGGTAATCTAGATAGTCCAGGTGCCCGTTAGGTAACCTAGATTGTCCAAGTGCCCGCAAGTTAACCTACATAGTCCAAGTGCCCCCTGGTTAACTTAAACAGTCCAAGTGCCCGCTAGGTTACCTGCATAGTCCAAGTGCCCGTTAGGTAACCTAGATAGTCCAAGTGCCCGCTACGTAACCTACATAGTCCAAGTGCCCGCTAGGTAACCTAGATAGTCCAAGTACCCGTTAGCTAACCTAGATAGTCCAAGTGCCCGCTAGGTAACCTCCATAGTCCAAGTGCCCGCTAGGTAACCTCCATAGTCCAAGTGCCCGTTCGTTAACCTAGATAGTCCAAGTTCCTGTTAGCTAACCTACATAGTCCAAGTGCCCGTTCGTTAACCTAGATAGTTCAAGTGCCCGCTAGGTAACCTAGACAGTCCAAGTGCCTGCTAGGTAACCTACATAGTCCAAGTGCCCGTTTGCCAACCTAGATCGTCAAAGGGCCCGCTAGTTAACCTACATAGTCCAAGGGCCCTCTAGTTAACCTAGATAGTCCAAGTGCCCGCTAGTTAACCTACATTGTCCAAGTCCCTGATGGGGAACCTACATAGTCCAAGTATCCGCTAAGTAACCTACATAGTCCAAATGCCCGCTAGTAACGTACATAGTCCAAGTGCCCGTTAGGTAACCTAGATAGTCCAAATGCCCGCTAGGGAACACACATAGTCCAAGTGCCCGTTAGAGAACTTACATAGTCAAAGCCCTGCTAGGGAACCTACATATTCCAAGTGCCCGCTAGGGAACCTAGATAGTCCAAGTACCCGTTAGGTAACCTACGTAGTTCAAGTGCCCATTCGTTAACTTAGATAGTCCAAGTCGCGGTAGGTAACCAACATAGTCCAAGGGCCGCTACGTAACCTATATAGTCCAAGTGCCCGCTAATTAACCTATAGTCCAAGTGCCCTCTAGGTAACCTACATATTCCAAGTTCCCGCTAGGTAACCTAGATAGTCCAAGTGCCCGTTACCTAACCTACATAGTCCAAGTGCCCGTTAGGTTAACTACATAGTCCACGTGCCCGTTCGTTAACCTAGATCGTCCAATTGCCCGCTAGGTAACCTACATAGTCCAAGGGCCGGCTAGGTAACCTTTAGAATCCAAGTGCCCGCTAGGTAATCTAGATAGTCCAGGTGCCCGTTAGGTAACCTAGATAGTCCAAGTGCCCGCTAGTTAACCTACATAGTCCAAGTGCCCCCTGGTTAACTTAAACAGTCCAAGTGCCCGCTAGGTTACCTGCATAGTCCAAGTGCCCGTTAGGTAACCTAGATAGTCCAAGTGCCCGCTACGTAACCTACATAGTCCAAGTGCCCGCTAGGTAACCTAGATAGTCCAAGTACCCGTTAGCTAACCTAGATAGTCCAAGTGCCCGCTAGGTAACCTCCATAGTCCAAGTGCCCACTAGGTAAACTCCATAGTCCAAGTGCCCGTTCGTTAACCTAGATAGTCCAAGTTCCTGTTAGCTAACCTACATAGTCCAAGTGCCCGTTCGTTAACCTAGATAGTTCAAGTGCCCGCTAGGTAACCTAGACAGTCCAAGTGCCTGCTAGGTAACCTACATAGTCCAAGTGCCCGTTTGCCAACGTACATCGTCAAAGGGCCCGCTAGTTAACCTACATAGTCCAAGGGCCCGTTCGTTAACCTAGATAGTTCAAGTGCCCGCTAGGTAACCTAGACAGTCCAAGTGCCTGCTAGGTAACCTACATAGTCCAAGTGCCCAATGAGGAACCTACATAGTCCACGTGCCCGATAGGGAAACTTCATATACCAAGTGCCCGTTAGGGAACCCAGATAGTCCAAGTGCCCATAGGGAACCTATATGGTCCAAGTGCCCTCTAGGGAAGCTACATATTCATAGTGCCCGCTAGGGAACCTGCATTGTCCAAGTGCCCGCTAGTTAACCAAGATTGTCCAAGTGTCCGCTAGTAAACCTACATAGTCCAAGTTCCCGTTAGGTAACCTAGATAGGCCAAGTGCCCGCAAGGTAACCTACAAAGTCCAAGTGCCCGCTTGGTAACCTAGATATTCCAGGTTCCGGTTTACTAACCTAGATAGTCCAAGTGCCCGGTAGGTAACCTACATAGTCCAAGTGCCCATTCGTTAACCTAGATAATCCAAGTGCCCGCTAGGTAACCTATACTGTCCAAGTGCCCGCTAGGATACCTACATAGTCCAAGTGCACGTTCGTTAACTTAGATAGTCCAAGTCGCGCTAGGTAACCTATATAGTCCAAGGGCCCGCTAGGTAACCTATATAGTCAAAGTGCCCGCTAGTTAAACTATAGTCCAAGTGCCCGCTAGGTAACCTACATATTCCAAGTTCCCGCTAGGTAACCTAGATAGTCCAAGTGCCCGTTACCTAACCTACATAGTCCAAGTGCCCGTTAGGTTACCTACATAGTCCACGTGCCTGTTCGTTAACCTAGATAGTCCAAGTGCCCGCTAGGTAACCTACATAGTCCAAGTGCCCGCTAATTAACCTACATAGTCCAAGTGCCCGTTAGGTAACCTAGACAGTCCAAGTGCCCGCTAGGTAACCTCCATAGTCCAAGTGCCTGCTAATTAACCTATATAGTCCAAGTGCCCGCTAGGGAACCTGCATCGTCCAAGTGCCCGCTAGTTAATCTAGATAGTCCAAGGGTCCGCTAGTAAACCTACATAGTCCAAGTTCCCGTTAGGTAACCTAGATAGGCCAAGTGCCCGCTAGTTAACTTCCATAGTCCAAGTGCCCGCTAGGTAACCTCCATAGTCCAAGTGCCCGCTAATTAACCTATATAGTCCAAGTGCCCGATAGGGAATCTTCATATTCCAAGTGCCCGTTAGGGAACCCAGATTGTCCAAGTGCCCATAGGGAACCTATATAGTCCAAGTTCCCTCTAGGGAAGCTACATATTCATAGTGCCCGCTAGGGAACCTGCATTGTCCAAGTGCCCGCTAGTTAACCTAGATCGTCCAAGGGTCCGCTAGTAAACCTACATAGTCCAAGTTCCCGTTAGGTAACCTAGATAGGCCAAGTGCCCGCTAGTTAACCTACATAGTACAATGGCCCGCTAGTTGACCTAGATAGTCCAAGTGCCCGCTAGTTAACCTAGATAGTCAAAGTGCCCGCTAGTTAACCTAAGTAGTACAAATGTCCGATAGGGATCCTACATAGTCCAAGTGCCCGCTAGGTAACCTAGATATTCCAAGTTCCGGTTTGCTAACCTAGATAGTCCAAGTGCCCGCTAGGTAACCTACGTAGTCCAAGTGCCCATTCGTTAACCTAGATAGTCCAAGTGCCTGCTAGGTAACCTATACTGTCCATTTGCCCGCTAGATTACTTACATAGTCCAAGTGCACTTTCGTTAACTTAGATAGTCCAAGTCGCGGTAGGTAACCAACATAGTCCAAGGGCCGGTAGGTAACCTATAAGTCCAAGTGCCCGCTAGTTAGCCTATAGTCCAAGTGCCCTCTAGGTAACCTACATATTCCAAGTTTCCGCTAGGTAACCTAGATAGTCCAAGTGCCCGTTACCTAACCTAGATAGTCCAAGTGCCCGTTAGGTTACCTACATAGTCCACGTGCCCGTTCGTTAACCTAGATAGTCCAATTGCCCGCTAGGTAACCTACATAGTCCAAGGGCCGGCTAGGTAACCTTTAGAATCCAAGTGCCCACTAGGTAATCTAGATAGTCCAGGTGCCCGTTAGGTAACCTAGATAGTCCAAGTGCCCGCTAGTTAACCTACATAATCCAAGTGCCCGCTAGGTTACCTGCATAGTCCAAGTGCCCGTTAGGTAACCTAGATAGTACAAGTGCCCGCTAGGTAACCTACATAGTCCAAGTGCCCGCTAGGTAACCTAGATAGTCCAAGTACCCGTTAGCTAACCTAGATAGTCCAAGTGCCCGCTAGGGAACCTACATAGTCCAAATGCCCGTTAGGGTATCCACAGAGTCCAACTGCCCGATAGGGAACCTACATAGTCCAAGTGCCCGCTAGGTAACCTAGATAGTCCAAGTACCCGTTAGCTAACCTAGATAGTCCAAGTGCCCGCTAGGTAACCTCCATAGTCCAAGTGCCCGCTAGGTAACCTCCATAGTCCAAGTGCCCGTTCATTAACCTAGATAGTCCAAGTTCCTGTTAGCTAACCTACATAGTCCAAGTGCCCGTTCGTTAACCTAGATAGTTCAAGTGCCCTCTAGGTAACCTAGACAGTCCAAGTGCCTGCTAGGTAACCTACATAGTCCAAGTGCCCGTTTGCTAACCTAGATCGTCAAAGGGCCCGCTAGTTAACCTACATAGTCCAAGGGCCCGCTAGTTAACCTACATAGTCCAAGGGCCCGCTAGTTAACCTAGATAGTCCAAGTGCCCGCTAGTTAACCTACATTGTCCAAGTCCCTGATGGGGAACCTACATAGTCCAAGTATCCGCTAGGTAACCTACATAGTCCAAATGCCCGCTAGTAACGTACATAGTCCAAGTGCCCGTTAGGTAACCTAGATAGTCCAAATGCCCGCTAGGGAACCCACATAGCCCAAGTGCCCATTAGAGAACTTACATAATCAAAGCCCTTCTAGGGAACCTACATAGTCCAAGTGCCCGCTAGGGAACCTAGATAGTCCAAGTACCCGTTAGCTAACCTAGATAGTCGAAGTGCCGGCTAGGTAACCTCCATAGTCCAAGTGCCCGCTAGGTAACCTCCATAGTCCAAGTGCCCGTTCGTTAACCTATATAGTCCAAGTTCCTGTTAGCTAACCTACATAGTCCAAGTGTCCGTTCGTTAACCTAGATAGTTCAAGTGCCCGCTAGGTAACCTAGACAGTCCAAGTGCCTGCTAGGTAACCTACATAGTCTAAGTGCCCGCTAGGGACCTACATAGTCCAAGTGCCCGCTAGGTAACCTACATAGTCCAAGTGCCCGTTAGTTAACCTAGATAGTCAAAGTGCCTGCTAGGTAACCTAGATAGTCCAAATGCCTGCTAGGGTACCCACATAGTCCAACTGCCCGATAGGGAACTAACATAGTCCAAGTGCCCGCTAAGGGACCGACATAGTCCAAGTGACCGCTAGGGAACCTACATAGTCCAAATGCCCGTTAGGGTACCCACAGAGTCCAACTGCCCGATAGGGAACCAACATAGTCCAAGTGCCCGCTAAGGGACCTACATAGTCCAAGTGCCCGTTAGGGAACCTACATAGTCCAAGTGCCCTCTAGGGAACCTGCATCGTCCAAGTGCCCGCCAGTTAACATAGAGAGTCTAAGTTCCCGCTAGTTAACCTAGATAGTCCAAGTGCCTGCTAGTTAACCTAGATCGTCCAAGTGCCCGCTAGTTAACCTACATAGTCCAAGGTCCGTTAGTTAACCTAGATAGTCCAAGTGCCCTCTAGATAACCTAGATCGTCCAAGTGCCCGCTAGTTAACCTACATAGTCCAAGTGCCCGCTAGGGGACGTACATAGTCCAAGTGCCCGCTGGACAACCTAGATAGTCCAAGTGCCCGCTAGTTAACCTACATAGTCCAAGTGCCCGCTCAGGAACCTACATAGTCCAAGTGTGCGAAAGGGAACCTACGTATTCCAAGTGCCCGTTAGGGCACCTAGATAGTCCAAGTAACCATAGGGAACCTATATAGTCCAAGTGCCCTCTATGGAACCTTCATAGTCAAAGTGCCCGCTAGGGAACCTGCATTGTACAAGTGCCCGCTAGTTAACCTAGATAGTCCAAGTGCCCGCTAGGTAACCTAGATAGTCGAAGGGCCCGCTAGTTAACTTACATAGTCCAAGTGCCCGATAGGGAACCTACATAGTCCAAGTGCCCAATGAGGAACCTACATAGTCCAAGTGCCCGATAGGGAATCTTCATATTCCAAGTGCCCGTTAGGGAACCCAGATAGTCCAAGTGCCCATAGGGAACTTATATGGTCCAAGTGCCCTCTAGGGAAGCTACATATTCATAGTTCCCGCTAGGGAACCTGCATTGTCCAAGTGCCCGCTAGTTAACCAAGATTGTCCAAGTGTCCGCTAGTAAACCTACATAGTCCAAGTTCCCGTTAGGTAACCTAGATAGGCCAAGTGCCCGCAAAGTAACCTACATAGTCCAAGTGCCCGCTAGGTAACCTTGATATTCCAAGTTCCGGTTTACTAACCTAGATAGTCCAAGTGCCCGCTAGGTAACCTACATAGTCCAAGTGCCCATTCGTTAAACTAGATAGTCCAAGTGCCCGGTAGGTAACCTATACTGTCCAAGTGCCCGCGAGGTTACCTACATAGTCCAAGTGCACGTTCGTTAACTTACATAGTCCAAGTTGCGCTAGGTAACATACATAGACCAAGGGCCCGCTAGGTAACCTATATAGTCCAAGTGCCCGCTAGTTAAACTATAGTCCAAGTGCCCGCTAGGTAACCTACATATTCCAGGTTCCCGCTAGGTAACCTAGATAGTCCAAGTGCCCGTTACCTAACCTAGATATTCCAAGTGCCCATTAGGTTACCTACATAGTCCACGTCCCTGTTCGTTAACCTAGATAGTCCAAGTGCCCGCTAAGTAACCTACATAGTCCAAGTGCCCGCTAATTAACCTATATAGTACAAGTGCCCGTTAGGTAACCTAGACAGTCCAAGTGCCCGCTAGGTAACCTGCATAGTCCAAGTGCCTGCTAATTAACCTATATAGTCCAAGTGCCCGCTAGGGAACCTGCATCGTCCAAGTGCCCGCTAGTTAATCTAGATAGTCCAAGGGTCCGCTAGTAAACCTACATAGTCCAAGTTCCCGTTAGGTAACCTAGATAGGCCAAGTGCCCGCTAGTTAACCTACATAGTACAATGGCCCGCTAGTTGACCTAGATAGTCCAAGTGCCCGCTAGTTAACCTAGATAGTCAAAGTGCCCGCTAGTTAACCTAAGTAGTACAAATGTCCAATAGGGATCCTACATAATCCAAGTGCCCGCTTGGTAACCTAGATATTCCAAGTTCCGGTTTGCTAACCTAGATAGTCCAAGTGCCCGCTAGGTAACCTATACTGTCCAAGTGCCCGCTAGGTTACTTACATAGTCCAAGTGCACGTTCGTTAACTTAGACAGTCCAAGTTGCGGTAGGTAACCAACATAGTCTAAGGGCCGCTAGGTAACCTATATAGTCCTAGTGCCCGCTAGTTAACCTATAGTCCATGTGCCCTCTAGGTAACTTAAACAGTCCAAGTGCCCGCTAGGTTACCTGCATAGTCCAAGTGCCCGTTAGGTAACCTAGATAGTCCAAGTGCCCGCTGGGTAACCTCCATAGTCCAAGTGCCCGCTAGGTAACATCGATAGTCCAAGTGCCCGTTCGTTAACCTAGATAGTCCAAGTTCCTGTTAGCTAACCTACATAGTCCAAGTGCCCGTTCATTAACCTAGATAGTTCAAGTGCCCGCTAGGTAACCTAGACAGTCCAAGTGCCTGATAGTTAACCTACATAGTCCAAGTGCCCGTTTGCTAACCTAGATCGTCAAAGGGCCCGCTAGTTAACCTAGATAGTCCAAGTGCCCGCTAGTTAACCTACATTGTCCAAGTCCCTGATGGGGAACCTACATAGTCCAAGTATCCGCTAGGTAACCTACATAGTCCAAATGCCCACTAGTAACGTACGTAGTCCAAATGCCCGTTAGGTAACCTAGATAGTCCAAATGCCCGCTAGGGAACCTACATAGCCCAAGTGCCCGCTAGGTAACCTACATAGTCCAAATGCCCGCTAGAAACCTACATAGTCCAAGTGCAAGAAGGGAACCTACATAATCCAAGTGCCCGCTAGGGAACCTACTTAGTCCAAATGCCCGTTAGGTAACCTAGATAGTCCAAATGCCCGCTAGGGTACCCAAATAGTCTAAGTGCCCGCGAGGTAACCTACATAGTCCAAGTGCCGATTCATTAACCTAGATTTTCCAAGTGCCCTCTAGGTAACCTAGACTGTCCAAGTGCCCGCTTGGTTACCTAGATAGTCCACGTGCCCGTTCGTTAACCTAGATAGTACAAGAGCCCGCTAGTTAACCTACATAGTGCAAGGGCCCGCTAGTTAACCTAGATAGTCCAAGTGCCCGCTAGTTAACCTACATTGTCCAAGTCCCTGATGGGGAACCTACATAGTCCAAGTATCCGCTAGGTAACCTACATAGTCCAAATGCCCGCTAGTAACGTACATAGTCCAAGTGCCCGTTAGGTAACCTAGATAGTCCAAATGCCCGCTAGGGAACCCACATAGTCCAAGTGCCCGTTAGAGAACTTACATAGTCAAAGCCCTGCTTGGGAACCTACATAGTCCAAGTGCCCGCTAGGTAACCTAGATAGTCCAAGTAGCCGTTAGCTAACCTAGATAGTCCAAGTGCCTGCTAGGTAACCTACATAGTCCAAGTGCCCACTAGGTAACCTCCATAGTCCAAGTGCCCGTTCGTTAACCTAGATAGTCCAAGTTCCTGTTAGCTAACCTACATAGTCCAAGTGCCCGTTCGTTAACCTAGATAGTTCAAGTGCCCGCTAGGTAACCCAGACAGTCCAAGTGCCTGCTAGGTAACCTACATAGTCCAAGTGCCCGCTAGGGAACCTACATAGTCCAAGTGCCCGTTAGTTAACCTAGATAGTCAAAGTGCCTGCTAGGTAACCTAGATAGTCCAAATGCCCGCTAGGATACCCACATAGTCCAACTGCCTAATAGGGAACCAACATAGTCCAAGTGCCCGCTAAGGGACCTACATAGTCCAAGTGCCCGTTAGGGAACCTACATAGTCCAAACGCCCTCTAGGGAACCTGCATCGTCCAAGTGCCCGCCAGTTAATATAGATAGTCCAAGTTCCCGCTAGTTAACATAGATAGTCCAAGTGCCCGCTAGTTAACATAGATCGTCCAAGTGCCCGCTAGTTAACCTACATAGTCCAAGGTCCGTTAGTTAACCTAGATAGTCCAAGTGCCCTCTAGTTAACCTACATAGTCCAAGGGCCCTCTAGTTAACCTAGATAGTCCAAGTGCCCGCTAGGGGACGTACGTAGTCCAAGTGCCCGCTGGGCAACCTAGATAGTCCAAGTGCCCGCTAGATAACCTACATAGTCCAAGTGCCCGCTGAGGAACCTACATAGTCCAAGTGTCCGAAAGGGAACCTACGTATTCCAAGTGCCCGTTAGGGCACCTAGATAGTCCAAGTAACCATAGGGAACCTATATAGTCCAAGTGCCCTCTAGGGAAGCTACATAGTCAAAGTGCCCGCTAGGGAACCTGCATTGTACAAGTGCCCGCTAGTTAACCTAGATAGTCCAAGTGCCCGCTAGGTAACCTAGATAGTCGAAGGGCCCGCTAGTTAACCTACATAGTCCAAGTGCCCGATAGGGAACCTACATAGTCCAAGTGCCCAATGAGGAACCTACATAGTCCAAGTGCCCGATAGGGAATCTTCATATTCCAAGTGCCCGTTAGGGAACCCAGATAGTCCAAGTGCCCATAGGGAACCTATATGGTCCAAGTGCCCTCTAGGGAAGCTATATATTCATAGTGCCCGCTAGGGAACCTGCATTGTCCAAGTGCCCGCTAGTTAACCAAGATCGTCCAAGTGTCTGCTAGTAAACCTACATAGTCCAAGTTCCCGTTAGGTAACCTAGATAGGCCAAGTGCCCGCAAGGTAACCTACATAGTCCAAGTGCCCGCTAGGTAACCTAGATATTCCAAGGTCCGGTTTACTAATCTAGATAGTCCAAGTGCCCGCTAGGTAACCTACATAGTCCAAGTGCCCATTCGTTAACCTAGATAATCCAAGTGCCAGCTAGGTAACCTATACTGTCCAAGTGCCCGCTAGGTTACCTACATAGTCCAAGTGCACGTTCGTTAAATTAGATAGTCCAAGTCGCGCTAGGTAACCTAGATAGTCCAAGGGCCTACTAGTAAACCTACATAGTCCAACGGCCCTCTAGTTAACCTAGATAGTCCAAGTGCCCGCTGGAGGACGTACACAGTCCAAGTGCCCGCTAGGTAACCTAGATAGTCTACGGGCCGCTAGTTAACCTACATAGTCCAACTGCCCGATAGGGAACCTACATAGTCCAAGTGCCCGCTAAGGGACGAACATAGTCCATGTGCCCGCTAGGGAACCTGCATAGTCAAAATGCCCGATAGGTAACCTAGATAGTCCAAGTGCCCGCTAGTAAACCTACATAGTCCAAGTGCCCACTGAGGAACCTGCATAGTCCAAGTGTCCGAAAGGGAACCTACGTAGTCAAAGTGCCCGCTAGGGAACCTGCATTGTACAAGTGCCCTCTAGTTAACCTAGATAGTCCAAGTGCCCGCTAGGTAACCTAGATAGTCCAAGGGCCCGCTAGTTAACCTACAAAGTCCAAGTGCCCGATAGGGAACCTACATAGTCCAAGTGCCCAATGAGGAACCTATATAGTCCAAGTGCCAGATAGGGAATCTTCATATTCCAAGTGCCCGTTAGGGAACCCAGATAGTCCAAGTGCCCATAGGGAATCTACATAGTCCAAGTGCCCTCTAGGGAAGCTACCTATTCATAGTGCCCGCTAGGGAACCTGCATTGTCCAAGTGCCCGCTAGTTAACCTAGATCGTCCAAGTGTCCGCTAGTAAACCTACATAGTCCAAGTTCCCGTTAGGTAACCTAGATAGGCCAAGTGCCCGCTAGTTAACCTACATAGTACAATGGCCCGCTAGTTGACATAGATAGTCCAAGTGCCCGCTAGTTAACCTAGATAGTCAAAGTGCCCGCTAGTTAACCTAAGTAGTACAAATGTCCGATAGGGATCCTACACAGTCCAAGTGCCCACTAGGTAACCTAGATATTCCAAGTTCCGGTTTGCTAACCTAGATAGTCCAAGTGCCCGCTAGGTAACCTACATAGTCCATGTGCCCATTCGTTAACCTAGATAGTCCAAATGCCCGCTAGGTAACCTATACTGTCCAAGTGCCTGCTAGGTTACCTACATAGTCCAAGTGCACGTTCGTTAACTTAGATAGTCCAAGTCGCGCTAGGTAACCTACATAGTCCAAGGGCCACTAGGTAACCTATAGTCCAAGTGCCCTCTTGGTAACCTACATATTCCAAGTTCCCGCTAGGTAAGCTAGATAGTCAAAGTGCCCGTTACCTGACCTAGATAGTCCAAGTGTCCGTTAGGTTACCTACATAGTCCACGTGCCCGTTCGTTAACCTAGATAGTCCAATTGCCCGCTAGGTAACCTACATAGTCCAAGAGCCGGCAGGTAACTTAGACAGTTCAAGTGCCCGCTAGGTTACCTGCATAGTCCAAGTGCCCGTTAGGTAACCTAGATAGTCCAAGTGCCCGCTAGGTAACCTACATAGTCCAAGTGCCCGCTAGGTAACCTAGATAGTCCAAGTACCCGTTAGCTAACCTAGATAGTCCTAGTGCCCGCTAGGTAACCTCCGTAGTCCAATTGCCCTCTAGGTAACCTCCATAGTCCAAGTGCCCACTAATTTACCTATATAGTCCAAGTGCCCGCTAGGGAAACTGCATCGTTCAAGTGCCCGCTAGTTAATCTAGATAGTCCAAGTGCCCGCTACTTAACCTAGATCGTCCAAGTGCCCGCTAGTTAACCTACATAGTCCAAGGTCCGCTAGTTAACCTAGATATTCCAAGTGCCCCTTAGTTAACCTACATAGTCAAAGGGCCCTCTAGTTAACCTAGATAGTCCAAGTGCCCACTAGGGGACATACATAGTCCAAGTGCCCGCTATGTAACCTAGATAGTCTAAGGGCCTGCTGGATAACCTACATAGTCCAATTGCCCGATAGGGAACCTACATAGTCCAAGTGCCCGCTAAGGGACGAACATAGTCCAAGTGCCCGCTAGGGAACCTACATAGTCCAAGTGCCCGCTAGGTAACCTAGATAGTCCAAGTGCCCGCTAGTTAACCTACATAGTCCAAGTACCCGCTGAGGAACCTACATAGTCCAAGTGTCCGAAAGGGAACCTACGTATTCCAAGTGCCCATTAGGGCACCTAGATAGTCCAAGTGCCCATAGGGAACCTATATCATCCAAGTGCCCTCTAGGGAACCTACATAGTCAAAGTGCCCGCTAGGAAACCTGCATTGTACAAGTGCCCTCTAGTTAACCTAGATAGTCCAAGTGCCCGCTAGGTAACCTAGATAGTCCAAGGGCCCGCTAGTTAACCTACAAAGTCCAAGTGCCCGATAGGGAACCTACATAGTCCAATTGCCCAATGAGGAACCTACATAGTCCAAGTGCCCGATAGGGAATCTTCATATTCCAAGTGCCCGTTAGGGAACCAAATAGTCCAAGTGCCCATAGGGAACCTACATAGCCCAAGTGCCCTCTAGGGAAGCTACATATTCATACTGCCCGCTAGGGAACCTGCATTGTCCAAGTGCCCGCTAGTTAACCTAGATCGTCCAAGTGTCCGCTAGTAAACCTACATATTCCAAGTTCCCGTTAGGTAACCTAGATAGGCCAAGTGCCCGTTACCTAACCTAGATAGTCAAAGTGCCCGCTAGTTAACCTAAGTAGTACAAATGTCCAATAGGGATCCTACATAGTCCAAGTGCCCGCTAGGTAACCTAGATATTCCAAGTTCCGGTTTGCTAACCTAGATAGTCCAAGTGCCCGCTAGGTAACCTACATAGTCCAAGTGCCCATTCGTTAACCTAGATAGTCCAAGTGCCCGCTAGGTAACCTATACTGTCCAAGTGCCCGCTAGGTTACTTACATAGACCAAGTGCACGTTCGTTAACTTAGATAGTCCAAGTCGTGGTAGGTAACCAACATAGTCCAAGGGCCGCTAGGTAACCTATATAGTCCAAGTGCCCGCTAGTTAACCTATAGTCGAAGTGCCCTCTAGGTAACCTACATATTCCAAGTTCCCGCTAGGTAACCTATAGTCCAAGTGCCCGTTACCTAACCTAGATAGTCCAAGTGCCCGTTAGGTTACCTATATTGTCCAAGTGCCCGCTAGTTAACCTACATAGTCCAAGGTCCGCTAGTTAACCTAGATATTCCAAGTGCCCGCTAGTTAACCTACATAGTCCAAGGGCCCTCTAGTTAACCTAGATAGTCCAAGTGACCGCTAGAAGACGTACATAGTCCAAGTGCCCGCTAGGTAACCTAGATAGTCTAAGGGCCCGCTAGTTAACCTACATAGTCCAACTGCCCCATAGGGAACCTCCATAGTCCAAGTGCCCGCTAAGGGACGAAAATAGTCCAAGTGCCCGCTAGGGAACCTGCATAGTCCAAGTGCCCGCTAGGTAACCTAGATAGTCCAAGTGCCCGCTAGTTAACCTACATAGTCCAAGTGCCCGCTGAGGAACCTACATAGTCCAAGTGTCCGAAAGGGAACCTATGTATTCCAAGTGCCCATTAGGGCACCTAGATAGTCCAAGTGCCCATAGGGAACCTATATCGTCCAAGTGCCCTCTAGGGAACATATATAGTCAAAGTGCCCGCTAGGGAACCTGCATTGCGCAAGTGCCCTCTAGTTAACCTAGATAGTCCAAGTGCCCGCTAGGTAACCTAGATAGTCCAAGGGCCCGCTAGTTAACCTACATAGTCCAAGTGCCCAATGAGGAACCTACATAGTCCAAGTGCCTGATAGGGAATCTTCATATTCCAAGTGCCCGTTAGGGAACCCAGATAGTCCAAGTGCCCGCTAGGTAACCTCCATAGTCCAAGTGCCCGCTAGGTAACCTCCATAGTCCAAGTGCCCGTTCGTTAACCTAGATAGTCCAATTTCCTGTTAGCTAACCAACATAGTCCAAGTGCCCGTTCGTTAACCTAGATAGTTCAAGTGCCCGCTAGGTAACCTAGACTGTCCAAGTGCCTGCTAGGTAACCTACATAGTCCAAGTGCCCGTTTGCTAACCTAGATCGTCAAAGGGCCCGCTAGTTAACCTACATAGTCCAAGGGCCCGCTAGTTAACCTATATAGTCCAAGTGCCCGCTAGTTAACCTTCATTGTCCAAGTCCTGATGGGGAACCTACATAGTCCAAGTATCCGCTAGGTAACCTACATAGTCCAAATGCCCGCTAGTAACGTACATAGTCCAAGTGCCCGTTAGGTAACCTAGATAGTCCAAATGCCCGCTAGGGAACCCACATAGCCCAAGTGCCCATTAGAGAACTTACATAATCAAAGCCCTGCTAGGGAACCTACATAGTCCAAGTGCCCGCTAGGGAACCTAGATAGTCCAAGTACCCGTTAGCTAACCTAGATAGTCCAAGTGCCCGCTAGGTAACCTCCATAGTCCAAGTGCCCGCTAGGTAACCTCCATAGTCCAAGTGCCCGTTCGTTAACCTAGATAGTCCAAGTTCCTGTTAGCTAACCTACATAATCCAAGTGTCCGTTCGTTAACCTAGATAGTTCAAGTGCCCGCTAGGTAACCTAGACAGTCCAAGTGCCTGCTAGGTAACCTACATAGTCTAAGTACCCGCTAGGGACCTACATAGTCCAAGTGCCCGCTAGGTAACCTACATAGTCCAAGTGCCCGTTAGTTAAACTAGATAGTCAAAGTGCCTGCTAGGTAACCTAGATAGTCCAAATGCCTGCTAGGGTACCCACATAGTCCAACTGCCCGATAGGGAACTAACATAGTCCAAGTGCCCGCTAAGGGACCGACATAGTCCAAGTGACCGCTAGGGAACCTACATAGTCCAAATGCCCGTTAGGGTACCCACAGAGTCCAACTGCCCGATAGGGAACCAACATAGTCCAAGTGCCCGCTAAGGGACCTACATAGTCCAAGTGCCCGTTAGGGAACCTACATAGTCCAAGTGCCCTCTAGGGAACCTGCATTGTCCAAGTGCCCGCCAGTTAACATAGAGACTCTAAGTTCCCGCTAGTTAACCTAGATAGTCCAAGTGCCTGCTAGTTAACCTAGATCGTCCAAGTGCCCGCTAGTTAACCTACATAGTCCCAGGTCCGTTAGTTAACCTAGATAGTCCAAGTGCCCTCTAGATAACCTAGATCGTCCAAGTGCCCGCTAGTTAACCTACATAGTCCAAGTGCCCGCTAGGGGACGTACATAGTCCAAGTGCCCGCTGGACAACCTAGATAGTCCAAGTGCCCGCTAGTTAACCTACATAGTCCAAGTGCCCGCTGAGGAACCTACATAGTCCAAGTGTGCGAAAGGGAACCTACGTATTCCAAGTGCCCGTTAGGGCACCTAGATAGTCCAAGTAACCATAGGGAACCTATATAGTCCAAGTGCCCTCTATGGAACCTTCATAGTCAAAGTGCCCGCTAGGGAACCTGCATTGTACAAGTGCCCGCTAGTTAACCTAGATAGTCCAAGTGCCCGCTAGGTAACCTAGATAGTCGAAGGGCCCGCTAGTTAACCTACATAGTCCAAGTGCCCGATAGGGAACCTACATAGTCCAAGTGCCCAATGAGGAACCTACATAGTCCAAGTGCCCGATAGGGAATCTTCATATTCCAAGTGCCCGTTAGGGAACCCAGATAGTCCAAGTGCCCATAGGGAACTTATATGGTCCAAGTGCCCTCTAGGGAAGCTACATATTCATAGTGCCCGCTAGGGAACCTGCATTGTCCAAGTGCCCGCTAGTTAACCAAGATTGTCCAAGTGTCCGCTAGTAAACCTACATAGTCCAAGTTCCCGTTAGGTAACCTAGATAGGCCAAGTGCCCGCAAAGTAACCTACATAGTCCAAGTGCCCGCTAGGTAACCTAGATATTCCAAGTTCCGGTTTACTAACCTAGATAGTCCAAGTGCCCGCTAGGTAACCTACATAGTCCAAGTGCCCATTCGTTAAACTAGATAGTCCAAGTGCCCGGTAGGTAACCTATACTGTCCAAGTGCCCGCGAGGTTACCTACATAGTCCAAGTGCACGTTCGTTAACTTACATAGTCCAAGTTGCGCTAGGTAACATACATAGACCAAGGGCCCGCTAGGTAACCTATATAGTCCAAGTGCCGGCTAGTTAAACTATAGTCCAAGTGCCCGCTAGGTAACCTACATATTCCAAGTTCCGGTTTGCTAACCTAGATAGTCCAAGTGCCCGCTAGGTAACCTACATAGTCCAAGTGCCCATTCGTTAACCTAGATAGTCCAAGTGCCCGCTAGGTAACCTATACTGTCCTAGTGCCCGCTAGGTTACTTACATAGACCAAGTGCACGTTCGTTAACTTAGATAGTCCAAGTCGTGGTAGGTAACCAACATAGTCCAAGGGCCGCTAGGTAACCTATATAGTCCAAGTGCCCGCTAGTTAACCTATAGTCGAAGTGCCCTCTAGGTAACCTACATATTCCAAGTTCCCGCTAGGTAACCTATAGTCCAAGTGCCCGTTACCTAACCTAGATAGTCCAAGTGCCCGTTAGGTTACCTATATTGTCCAAGTGCCCGCTAGTTAACCTACATAGTCCAAGGTCCGCTAGTTAACCTAGATATTCCAAGTGCCCGCTAGTTAACCTACATAGTCCAAGGGCCCTCTAGTTAACCTAGATAGTCCAAGTGACCGCTAGAAGACGTACATAGTCCAAGTGCCCGCTAGGTAACCTAGATAGTCTAAGGGCCCGCTAGTTAACCTACATAGTCCAACTGCCCCATAGGGAACCTCCATAGTCCAAGTGCCCGCTAAGGGACGAAAATAGTCCAAATGCCCGCTAGGGAACCTGCATTGTCCAAGTGCCCGCTAGGTAACCTAGATAGTCCAAGTGCCCGCTAGTTAACCTACATAGTCCAAGTGCCCGCTGAGGAACCTACATAGTCCAAGTGTCCGAAAGGGAACCTATGTATTCCAAGTGCCCATTAGGGCACCTAGATAGTCCAAGTGCCCATAGGGAACCTATATCGTCCAAGTGCCCTCTAGGGAACCTATATAGTCAAAGTGCCCGCTAGGGAACCTGCATTGCGCAAGTGCCCTCTAGTTAACCTAGATAGTCCAAGTGCCCGCTAGGTAACCTAGATAGTCCAAGGGCCCGCTAGTTAACCTACATAGTCCAAGTGCCCAATGAGGAACCTACATAGTCCAAGTGCCCGATAGGGAATCTTCATATTCCAAGTGCCCGTTAGGGAACCCAGATAGTCCAAGTGCCCGCTAGGTAACCTCCATAGTCCAAGTGCCCGCTAGGTAACTTCCATAGTCCAAGTGCCCGTTCGTTAACCTAGATAGTCCAATTTCCTGTTAGCTAACCTACATAGTCCAAGTGCCCGTTCGTTAACCTAGATAGTTCAAGTGCCCGCTTGGTAACCTAGACAGTCCAAGTGCCTGCTAGGTAACCTACATAGTCCAAGTGCCCGTTTGCTAACCTAGATCGTCAAAGGGCCCGCTAGTTAACCTACATAGTCCAAGGGCCCGCTAGTTAACCTATATAGTCCAAGTGCCCGCTAGTTAACCTTCATTGTCCAAGTCCCTGATGGGGAACCTACATAGTCCAAGTATCCGCTAGGTAACCTACATAGTCCAAATGCCCGCTAGTAACGTACATAGTCCAAGTGCCCGTTAGGTAACCTAGATAGTCCAAATGCCCGCTAGGGAACCCACATAGCCCAAGTGCCCATTAGAGAACTTACATAATCAAAGCCCTGCTAGGGAACCTACATAGTCCAAGTGCCCGCTAGGGAACCTAGATAGTCCAAGTACCCGTTAGCTAACCTAGATAGTCCAAGTGCCCGCTAGGTAACCTCCATAGTCCAAGTGCCCGCTAGGTAACCTCCATAGTCCAAGTGCCCGTTCGTTAACCTAGATAGTCCAAGTTCCTGTTAGCTAACCTACATAATCCAAGTGTCCGTTCGTTAACCTAGATAGTTCAAGTGCCCGCTAGGTAACCTAGACAGTCCAAGTGCCTGCTAGGTAACCTACATAGTCTAAGTACCCGCTAGGGACCTACATAGTCCAAGTGCCCGCTAGGTAACCTACATAGTCCAAGTGCCCGTTAGTTAACCTAGATAGTCAAAGTGCCTGCTAGGTAACCTAGATAGTCCAAATGCCTGCTAGGGTACCCACATAGTCCAACTGCCCGATAGGGAACCAACATAGTCCAAGTGCCCGCTAAGGGACCGACATAGTCCAAGTGACCGCTAGGGAACCTACATAGTCCAAATGCCCGTTAGGGTACCCACAGAGTCCAACTGCCCGATAGGGAACCAACATAGTCCAAGTGCCCGCTAAGGGACCTACATAATCCAAGTGCCCGTTAGGGAACCTACATAGTCCAAGTGCCCTCTAGGGAACCTGCATTGTCCAAGTGCCCACAAGTTAACATAGAGACTCTAAGTTCCCGCTAGTTAACCTAGATAGTCCAAGTGCCTGCTAGTTAACCTAGATCGTCCAAGTGCCCGCTAGTTAACCTACATAGTCCCAGGTCCGTTAGTTAACCTAGATAGTCCAAGTGCCCTCTAGATAACCTAGATCGTCCAAGTGCCCGCTAGTTAACCTACATAGTCCAAGTGCCCGCTAGGGGACGTACATAGTCCAAGTGCCCGCTGGACAACCTAGATAGTCCAAGTGCCCGCTAGTTAACCTACATAGTCCAAGTGCCCGCTGAGGAACCTACATAGTCCAAGTGTCCGAAAGGGAACCTACGTATTCCAAGTGCCCGTTAGGACACCTAGATAGTCCAAGTAACCATAGGGAACCTATATAGTCCAAGTGCCCTCTATGGAACCTTCATAGTCAAAGTGCCCGCTAGGGAACCTGCATTGTACAAGTGCCCGCTAGTTAACCTAGATAGTCCAAGTGCCCGCTAGGTAACCTAGATAGTCGAAGGGCCCGCTAGTTAACCTACATAGTCCAAGTGCCCGATAGGGAACCTACATAGTCCAAGTGCCCAATGAGGAACCTACATAGTCCAAGTGCCCGATAGGGAATCTTCATATTCCAAGTGCCCGTTAGGGAACCCAGATAGTCCAAGTGCCCATAGGGAACTTATATGGTCCAAGTGCCCTCTAGGGAAGCTACATATTCATAGTGCCCGCTAGGGAACCTGCATTGTCCAAGTGCCCGCTAGTTAACCAAGATTGTCCAAGTGTCCGCTAGTAAACCTACATAGTCCAAGTTCCCGTTAGGTAACCTAGATAGGCCAAGTGCCCGCAAAGTAACCTACATAGTCCAAGTGCCCGCTAGGTAACCTAGATATTCCAAGTTCCGGTTTACTAACCTAGATAGTCCAAGTGCCCGGTAGGTAACCTACATAGTCCAAGTGCCCATTCGTTAAACTAGATAGTCCAAGTGCCCGGTAGGTAACCTATACTGTCCAAGTGCCCGCGAGGTTACCTACATAGTCCAAGTGCACGTTCGTTAACTTACATAGTCCAAGTTGCGCTAGGTAACATACATAGACCAAGGGCCCGCTAGGTAACCTATATAGTCCAAGTGCCCGCTAGTTAAACTATAGTCCAAGTGCCCGCTAGGTAACCTACATATTCCAGGTTCCCGCTAGGTAACCTAGATAGTCCAAGTGCCCGTTACCTAACCTAGATATTCCAAGTGCCCATTAGGTTACCTACATAGTCCACGTCCCTGTTCGTTAACCTAGATAGTCCAAGTGCCCGCTAAGTAACCTACATAGTCCAAGTGCCCGCTAATTAACCTATATAGTACAAGTGCCCGTTAGGTAACCTAGACAGTCCAAGTGCCCGCTAGGTAACCTCCATAGTCCAAGTGCCTGCTAATTAACCTATATAGTCCAAGTGCCCGCTAGGGAACCTGCATCGTCCAAGTGCCCGCTAGTTAATCTAGATAGTCCAAGGGTCCGCTAGTAAACCTACATAGTCCAAGTTCCCGTTAGGTAACCTAGATAGGCCAAGTGCCCGCTAGTTAACCTACATAGTACAATGGCCCGCTAGTTGACCTAGATAGTCCAAGTGCCCACTAGTTAACCTAGATAGTCAAAGTGCCCGCTAGTTAACCTAAGTAGTACAAATGTCCAATAGGGATCCTACATAATCCAAGTGCCCGCTTGGTAACCTAGATATTCCAAGTTCCGGTTTGCTAACCTAGATAGTCCAAGTGCCCGCTAGGTAACCTATACTGTCCAAGTGCCCGCTAGGTTACTTACATAGTCCAAGTGCACGTTCGTTAACTTAGACAATCCAAGTTGCGGTAGGTAACCAACATAGTCTAAGGGCCGCTAGGTAACCTATATAGTCCTAGTGCCCGCTAGTTAACCTATAGTCCATGTGCCCTCTAGGTAACTTAAACAGTCCAAGTGCCCGCTAGGTTACCTGCATAGTCCAAGTGCCCGTTAGGTAACCTAGATAGTCCAAGTGCCCGCTGGGTAACCTCCATAGTCCAAGTGCCCGCTAGGTAACATCGATAGTCCAAGTGCCCGTTCGTTAACCTAGATAGTCCAAGTTCCTGTTAGCTAACCTACATAGTCCAAGTGCCCGTTCATTAACCTAGATAGTTCAAGTGCCCGCTAGGTAACCTAGACAGTCCAAGTGCCTGATAGTTAACCTACATAGTCCAAGTGCCCGTTTGCTAACCTAGATCGTCAAAGGGCCCGCTAGTTAACCTAGATAGTCCAAGTGCCCGCTAGTTAACCTACATTGTCCAAGTCCCTGATGGGGAACCTACATAGTCCAAGTATCCGCTAGGTAACCTACATAGTCCAAATGCCCACTAGTAACGTACGTAGTCCAAATGCCCGTTAGGTAACCTAGATAGTCCAAATGCCCGCTAGGGAACCTACATAGCCCAAGTGCCCGCTGGGTAACCTACATAGTCCAAATGCCCGCTAGAAACCTACATAGTCCAAGTGCAAGAAGGGAACCTACATAATCCAAGTGCCCGCTAGGGAACCTACTTAGTCCAAATGCCCGTTAGGTAACGTAGATAGTCCAAATGCCCGCTAGGGTACCCAAATAGTCTAAGTGCCCGCGAGGTAACCTACATAGTCCAAGTGCCGATTCATTAACCTAGATTTTCCAAGTGCCCTCTAGGTAACCTAGACTGTCCAAGTGCCCGCTTGGTTACCTACATAGTCCACGTGCCCGTTCGTTAACCTAGATAGTACAAGAGCCCGCTAGTTAACCTACATAGTGCAAGGGCCCGCTAGTTAACCTAGATAGTCCAAGTGCCCGCTAGTTAACCTACATTGTCCAAGTCCCTGATGGGGAACCTACATAGTCCAAGTATCCGCTAGGTAACCTACATAGTCCAAATGCCCGCTAGTAACGTACATAGTCCAAGTGCCCGTTAGGTAACCTAGATAGTCCAAATGCCCGCTAGGGAACCCACATAGTCCAAGTGCCCGTTAGAGAACTTACATAGTCAAAGCCCTGCTTGGGAACCTACATAGTCCAAGTGCCCGCTAGGTAACCTAGATAGTCCAAGTAGCCGTTAGCTAACCTAGATAGTCCAAGTGCCTGCTAGGTAACCTACATAGTCCAAGTGCCCACTAGGTAACCTCCATAGTCCAAGTGCCCGTTCGTTAACCTAGATAGTCCAAGTTCCTGTTAGCTAACCTACATAGTCCAAGTGCCTGTTCGTTAACCTAGATAGTTCAAGTGCCCGCTAGGTAACCCAGACAGTCCAAGTGCCTGCTAGGTAACCTACATAGTCCAAGTGCCCGCTAGGGAACCTACATAGTCCAAGTGCCCGTTAGTTAACCTAGATAGTCAAAGTGCCTGCTAGGTAACCTAGATAGTCCAAATGTCCGCTAGGATACCCACATAGTCCAACTGCCCGATAGGGAACCAACATAGTCCAAGTGCCCGCTAAGGGACCTACATAGTCCAAGTGCCCGTTAGGGAACCTACATAGTCCAAGCGCCCTCTAGGGAACCTGCATCGTCCAAGTGCCCGCCAGTTAACATAGATAGTCCAAGTTCCCGCTAGTTAACATAGATAGTCCAAGTGCCCGCTAGTTATCCTACATAGTCCAAGGTCCGTTAGTTAACCTAGATAGTCCAAGTGACCTCTAGTTAACCTACATAGTCCAAGGGCCCTCTAGTTAACCTAGATAGTCCAAGTGCCCGCTAGGGGACGTACGTAGTCCAAGTGCCCGCTGGGCAACCTAGATAGTCCAAGTGCCCGCTAGATAACCTACATAGTCCAAGTGCCCGCTGAGGAACCTACATAGTCCAAGTGTCCGAAAGGGAACCTACGTATTCCAAGTGCCCGTTAGGGCACCTAGATAGTCCAAGTAACCATAGGGAACCTATATAGTCCAAGTGCCCTCTAGGGAAGCTACATAGTCAAAGTGCCCGCTAGGGAACCTGCATTGTACAAGTGCCCGCTAGTTAACCTAGATAGTCCAAGTGCCCGCTAGGTAACCTAGATAGTCGAAGGGCCCGCTAGTTAACCTACATAGTCCAAGTGCCCGATAGGGAACCTACATAGTCCAAGTGCCCAATGAGGAAACTACATAGTCCAAGTGCCCGATAGGGAATCTTCATATTCCACGTGCCCGTTAGGGAACCCAGATAGTCCAAGTGCCCATAGGGAACCTATATGGTCCAAGTGCCCTCTAGGGAAGCTATATATTCATAGTGCCCGCTAGGGAACCTGCATTGTCCAAGTGCCCGCTAGTTAACCAAGATCGTCCAAGAGTCTGCTAGTAAACCTACATAGTCCAAGTTCCCGTTAGGTAACCTAGATAGGCCAAGTGCCCGCAAGGTAACCTACATAGTCCAAGTGCCCGCTAGGTAACCTAGATATTCCAAGGTCCGGTTTACTAATCTAGATAGTCCAAGTGCCCGCTAGGTAACCTACATAGTCCAAGTGCCCATTCGTTAACCTAGATAGTCCAAGTGCCCGCTAGGTAACCTATACTGTCCAAGTGCCCGCTAGGTTACTTACATAGTCCAAGTGCACGTTCGTTAAATTAGATAGTCCAAGTCGCGCTAGGTAACCTAGATAGTCCATGGGCCTGCTAGTTAACCTACATAGTCCAACGGCCCTCTAGTTAACCTAGATAGTCCAAGTGCCCGCTGGAGGACGTACACAGTCCAAGTGCCCGCTAGGTAACCTAGATAGTCTACGGGCCGCTAGTTAACCTACATAGTCCAACTGCCCGATAGGGAACCTACATAGTCCAAGTGCCCGCTAAGGGACGAACATAGTCCATGTGCCCGCTAGGGAACCTGCATAGTCAAAATGCCCGATAGGTAACCTAGATAGTCCAAGTGCCCGCTAGTAAACCTACATAGTCCAAGTGCCCACTGAGGAACCTGCATAGTCCAAGTGTCTGAAAGGGAATCTACGTAGTCAAAGTGCCCGATAGGGAACCTGCATTGTACAAGTGCCCTCTAGTTAACCTAGATAGTCCAAGTGCCCGCTAGGTAACCTAGATAGTCCAAGGGCCCGCTAGTTAACCTACAAAGTCCAAGTGCCCGATAGGGAACCTACATAGTCCAAGTGCCCAATGAGGAACCTATATATTCCAAGTGCCAGATAGGGAATCTTCATATTCCAAGTGCCCGTTAGGGAACCCAGATAGTCCAAGTGCCCATAGGGAACCTACATAGTCCAAGTGCCCTCTTGGGAAGCTACATATTCATAGTGCCCGCTAGGGAACCTGCATTGTCCAAGTGCCCGCTAGTTAACCTAGATCGTCCAAGTGTCCGCTAGTAAACCTACATAGTCCAAGTTCCCGTTAGGTAACCTAGATAGGCCAAGTGCCCGCTAGTTAACCTACATAGTACAATGGCCCGCTAGTTGACATAGATAGTCGTCAAAGTGCCCGCTAGTTATCCTAAGTAGTACAAATGTCCGATAGGGATCCTACACAGTCCAAGTGCCCACTAGGTAACCTAGATATTCCAAGTTCCGGTTTGCTAACCTAGATAGTCCAAGTGCCCGCTAGGTAACCTACATAGTCCAAGTGCCCATTCGTTAACCTAGATAGTCCAAATGCCCGCTAGGTAACCTATACTGTCCAAGTGCCTGCTAGGTTACCTACATAGTCCAAGTGCACGTTCGTTAACTTAGATAGTCCAAGTCGCGCTAGGTAACCTACATAGTCCAAGGGCCACTAGGTAACCTATAGTCCAAGTGCCCTCTTGGTAACCTACATATTCCAAGTTCCCGCTAGGTAAGCTAGATAGTCAAAGTGCCCGTTACCTGACCTAGATAGTCCAAGTGTCCGTTAGGTTACCTACATAGTCCACGTGCCCGTTCGTTAACCTAGATAGTCCAATTGCCCGCTAGGTAACCTACATAGTCCAAGAGCCGGCAGGTAACTTAGACAGTTCAAGTGCCCGCTAGGTTACCTGCATAGTCCAAGTGCCCGTTAGGTAACCTAGATAGTCCAAGTGCCCGCTAGGGAACCTACATAGTCCAAATGCCCGTTAGGGTACCCACAGAGTCCAACTGCCCGAAAGGGAACCAACATAGTCCAAGTGCCCGCTAAGGGACCTACATAGTCCAATGCCCGTTAGGGAACCTACATAGTCCAAGTGCCCTCTAGGGAACCTGCATTGTCCAAGTGCCCGCCAGTTAACATAGAGACTCTAAGTTCCCGCTAGTTAACCTAGATAGTCCAAGTGTCCGCTAGTTAACCTAGATCATCCAAGTGCCCGCTAGTTAACCTACATAGTGCAAGTTCCGTTAGTTAACCTAGAGAGTCCAAGTGCCCTCTAGATAACCTACATAGTCCAAGGGCCCTCTAGTTAACCTCGATAGTCCAAGTGCCCGCTAGGGGACGTACATAGTCCAAGTGCCCGCTGGACAACCTAGATAGTCCAAGTGCCCGCTAGTTAACCTACATAGTCCAAGTGTCCGAAAGGGAACCTACGTATTCCAAGTGCCCGTTAGGGCACCTAGATAGTCTAAGTAACCGTAGTGAACCTATATAGTCCAAGTGTCCTCTAGGGAAGCTACATAGTCAAAGTGCTCGCTAGGGAACCTGCATTGTCCAAGTGCCCGCCAGTTAACATAGAGACTCTAAGTTCCCGCTAGTTAACCTAGATAGTCCAAGTGCCCGCTAGGTAACCTAGATAAACGAAGGGCCCCCTAGTTAACCTACATAGTCCAAGTGCCCGATAGGGAACCTACATAGTCCAAGTGCCCAATGAGGAACGTACATAGTCCAAGTGCCCGATAGGGAATCTTCATATTCCAAGTGCCCGTTAGGGAACCCAGATAGTCCAAGTGCCCATAGGGAACCTATATGGTCCAAGTGCCCTCTAGGGAAGCTACATATTCATAGTGCCTGCTAGGGAACCTGCATTTTCCAAGTGCCCGCTAGTTAACCAAGATTGTCCAAGTGTCCGCTAGTAAACCTACATAGTCCAAGTCCCCGTTAGGTAACCTAGATAGGCCAAGTGCCCGCAAGATAACCTACATAGTCCAAGTGCCCGCTAGGTAACCTAGATATTCCAAGTTCCGGTTTACTAACCTAGATAGTCCAAGTGCCCGCTAGGTAACCTACATAGTCCAAGTGCCCATTCGTTAACCTAGATAGTCCAAGTGCCCGCTAGGTAACCTATACTGTCCAAGTGCCCGCTAGGTTACCTACATAGTCCAAGTGCACGTTCGTTAACTTAGATAGTCCAAGTTGCGCTAGGTAACATACATAGTCCAAGGGCCCGCTAGGTAACCTATATAGTCCAAGTGCCCGCTAGTTAAACTATAGTCCAAGTGCCCGCTAGATAACCTACATATTCCAAGTTCCCGCTAGGTAACCTAGATAGTCCAAGTGCCCGTTACCTAACCTAGATATTCCAAGTGCCCATTAGGTTACCTACATAGTCCACGTGCCGGTTCGTTTACCTAGATAGTCCAAGTGCCCGCTAGGTAACCTACATAGTCCAAGTGCCCGCTAATTAACCTACATAGTCCAAGTGCCCGTTAGGTAACCTAGACAGTCCAAGTGCCCGCTAGGTAACCTCCATAGTCCAAGTGCCCGCTAATTAACCTATATTGTCCAAGTGCCCGCTAGGGAACCTGCATCGGCCAAGTGCCCGCTAGTTAATCTAGATAGTCCAAGTGCCCGCTAGTTAACCTAAATAGTCCAAGGGCCCTCTATTTAAACTAGATAGTCCAAGTGCCCGCTAGGGGACGTACATAGTCCAAGTGCCCGCTAGGTAACCTAGATAGTCTAAGGGCCCGCTAGTTAACCTACATAGTCCAACTGCCCGATATGGAACTTACATAGTCCAAGATCCCGCTAAGGGACGAACATAGTCCAAGTGCCCGCTAGGGAACCTACATAGTCCAAGTGCGCGCTAGGTAACCTAGATCGTCCAAGTGCCCGCTAGTTAACCTACATAGTCCAAGTGCCCGCTGAGGAACCTACATAGTCCAAGTGTCCGAAAGGGAACCTACGTATTCCAAGTGCCCATTAGGGCACCTAGACAGTCCAAGTGCCCATAGGGAACCTATATAGTCCAAGTGCCCACTAGGGAACTTACATAGTCAAAGTGCCCGCTAGGTAACCTGCATTGTACAAGTTCCCTCTAGTTAACCTAGATCATCCAAGTGCCCGCTAGTTAACCTACATAGTGCAAGTTCCGTTAGTTAACCTAGAGAGTCCAAGTGCCCTCTAGATAACCTACATAGTCCAAGGGCCCTCTAGTTAACCTCGATAGTCCAAGTGCCCGCTAGGGGACGTACATAGTCCAAGTGCCCGCTGGACAACCTAGATAGTCCAAGTGCCCGCTAGTTGACCTACATAGTCCAAGTGCCCGCTTGTTAACCTACATAGTCCAAGTGTCCGAAAGGGAACCTACGTATTCCAAGTGCCCGTTAGGGCACCTAGATAGTCTAAGTAACCATAGTGAACCTATATAGTCCAAGTGTCCTCTAGGGAAGCTACATAGTCAAAGTGCTCGCTAGGGAACCTGCATTGTACAAGTGCCCGCTAGTTAACCTAGATAGTCCAAGTGCCCGCTAGGTAACCTAGATAGTCGAAGGGCCCCCTAGTTAACCTACATAGTCCAAGTGCCCGATAGGGAACCTACATAGTCCAAGTGCCCAATGAGGAACGTACATAGTCCAAGTGCCCGATAGGGAATCTTCATATTCCAAGTGCCCGTTAGGGAACCCAGATAGTCCAAGTGCCCATAGGGAACCTATATGGTCCAAGTGCCCTCTAGGGAAGCTACATATTCATAGTGCCTGCTAGGGAACCTGCATTTTCCAAGTGCCCGCTAGTTAACCAAGATTGTCCAAGTGTCCGCTAGTAAACCTACATAGTCCAAGTCCCCGTTAGGTAACCTAGATAGGCCAAGTGCCCGCAAGATAACCTACATAGTCCAAGTGCCCGCTAGGTAACCTAGATATTCCAAGTTCCGGTTTACTAACCTAGATAGTCCAAGTGCCCGCTAGGTAACCTACATAGTCCAAGTGCCCATTCGTTAACCTAGATAGTCCAAGTGCCCGCTAGGTAACCTATACTGTCCAAGTGCCCGCTAGGTTACCTACATAGTCCAAGTGCACGTTCGTTAACTTAGATAGTCCAAGTTGCGCTAGGTAACATACATAGTCCAAGGGCCCGCTAGGTAACCTATATAGTCCAAGTGCCCGCTAGTTAAACTATAGTCCAAGTGCCCGCTAGATAACCTACATATTCCAAGTTCCCGCTAGGTAACCTAGATAGTCCAAGTGCCCGTTACCTAACCTAGATATTCCAAGTGCCCATTAGGTTACCTACATAGTCCACGTGCCGGTTCGTTAACCTAGATAGTCCAAGTGCCCGCTAGGTAACCTACATAGTCCAAGTGCCCGCTAATTAACCTACATAGTCCAAGTGCCCGTTAGGTAACCTAGACAGTCCAAGTGCCCGCTAGGTAACCTCCATAGTCCAAGTGCCCGCTAATTAACCTATATTGTCCAAGTGCCCGCTAGGGAACCTGCATCGGCCAAGTGCCCGCTAGTTAATCTAGATAGTCCAAGTGCCCGCTAGTTAACCTAAATAGTCCAAGGGCCCTCTATTTAAACTAGATAGTCCAAGTGCCCGCTAGGGGACGTACATAGTCCAAGTGCCCGCTAGGTAACCTAGATAGTCTAAGGGCCCGCTAGTTAACCTACATAGTCCAACTGCCCGATATGGAACTTACATAGTCCAAGATCCCGCTAAGGGACGAACATAGTCCAAGTGCCCGCTAGGGAACCTACATAGTCCAAGTGCGCGCTAGGTAACCTAGATCGTCCAAGTGCCCGCTAGTTAACCTACATAGTCCAAGTGCCCGCTGAGGAACCTACATAGTCCAATGTCCGAAAGGGAACCTACGTATTCCAAGTGCCCATTAGGGCACCTAGACAGTCCAAGTGCCCATAGGAAACCTATATAGTCCAAGTGCCCACTAGGGAACTTACATAGTCAAAGTGACCGCTAGGTAAAGTGCATTGTACAAGGTCCCTCTAGTTAACCTAGATCATCCAAGTGCCCGCTAGTTAACCTACATAGTGCAAGTTCCGTTAGTTAACCTAGAGAGTCCAAGTGCCCTCTAGATAACCTACATAGTCCAAGGGCCCTCTAGTTAACCTCGATAGTCCAAGTGCCCGCTAGGGGACGTACATAGTCCAAGTGCCCGCTGGACAACCTAGATAGTCCAAGTGCCCGCTAGTTGACCTACATAGTCCAAGTGCCCGCTTGTTAACCTACATAGTCCAAGTGTCCGAAAGGGAACCTACGTATTCCAAGTGCCCGTTAGGGCACCTAGATAGTCTAAGTAACTATAGTGAACCTATATAGTCCAAGTGTCCTCTAGGGAAGCTACATAGTCAAAGTGCTAGCTAGGGAACCTGCATTGTACAAGTGCCCGCTAGTTAACCTAGATAGTCCAAGTGCCCGCTAGGTAACCTAGATAGTCGAAGGGCCCCCTAGTTAACCTACATAGTCCAAGTGCCCGATAGGGAACCTACATAGTCCAAGTGCCCAATGAGGAACGTACATAGTCCAAGTGCCCGATAGGGAATCTTCATATTCCAAGTGCCCGTTAGGGAACCCAGATAGTCCAAGTGCCCATAGGGAACCTATATGGTCCAAGTGCCCTCTAGGGAAGCTACATATTCATAGTGCCTGCTAGGGAACCTGCATTTTCCAAGTGCCCGCTAGTTAACCAAGATTGTCCAAGTGTCCGCTAGTAAACCTACATAGTCCAAGTCCCCGTTAGGTAACCTAGATAGGCCAAGTGCCCGCAAGATAACCTACATAGTCCAAGTGCCCGCTAGGTAACCTAGATATTCCAAGTTCCGGTTTACTAACCAAGATAGTCCAAGTGCCCGCTAGGTAACCTACATAGTCCAAGGGCCCATTCGTTAACCTAGATAGTCCAAGTGCCCGCTAGGTAACCTATACTGTCCAAGTGCCCGCTAGGTTACCTACATAGTCCAAGTGCACGTTCGTTAACTTAGATAGTCCAAGTTGCGCTAGGTAACATACATAGTCCAAGGGCCCGCTAGGTAACCTATATAGTCCAAGTGCCCGCTAGTTAAACTATAGTCCAAGTGCCCGCTAGGTAACCTACATATTCCAAGTTCCCGCTAGGTAACCTAGATAGTCCAAGTGCCCGTTACCTAACCTAGATATTCCAATTGCCCATTAGGTTACCTACATAGTCCACGTGCCGGTTCGTTAACCTAGATAGTCCAAGTGCCCGCTAGGTAACCTACATAGTCCAAGTGCCCGCTAATTAACCTACATAGTCCAAGTGCCCGTTAGGTAACCTAGACAGTCCAAGTGCCCGCTAGGTAACCTCCATAGTCCAAGTGCCCGCTAATTAACCTATATTGTCCAAGTGCCCGCTAGGGAACCTGCATCGGCCAAGTGCCCGCTAGTTAATCTAGATAGTCCAAGTGCCCGCTAGTTAACCTAAATAGTCCAAGGGCCCTCTATTTAAACTAGATAGTCCAAGTGCCCGCTAGGGGACGTACATAGTCCAAGTGCCCGCTAGGTAACCTAGATAGTCTAAGGGCCCGCTAGTTAACCTACATAGTCCAACTGCCCGATATGGAACTTACATAGTCCAAGATCCCGCTAAGGGACGAACATAGTCCAAGTGCCCGCTAGGGAACCTACATAGTCCAAGTGCGCGCTAGGTAACCTAGATCGTCCAAGTGCCCGCTAGTTAACCTACATAGTCCAAGTGCCCGCTGAGGAACCTACATAGTCCAAGTGTCCGAAAGGGAACCTACGTATTCCAAGTGCCCATTAGGGCACCTAGACAGTCCAAGTGCCCATAGGGAACCTATATAGTCCAAGTGCCCACTAGGAAACTTACATAGTCAAAGTGCCCGCTAGGTAACCTGCATTGTACAAGTGCCCTCTAGTTAACCTAGATCTTCCAAGTGCCCGCTAGGTAACCTAGGTAGTCCAAGGACCCGCTAGTTAACCTACATAGTCCAAGTGCCCGATAGGGAACCTACATAGTCCAAGTGCCCAATGCGGAACCTACATAGTCCAAGTGCCCGATAGGGAATCTTCATATTCCAAGTGCCCGTTAGGGAACCCAGATTGTCCAAGTGCCCATAGGGAACCTATATAGTCCAAGTTCCCTCTAGGGAAGCTACATATTCATAGTGCCCGCTAGGGAACCTGCATTGTCCAAGTGCCCGCTAGGTAACATAGATCGTCCAAGTGTCCGCTAGTAAACCTACATAGTCCAAGTTCCCGTTAGGTAACCTAGATAGGCCAAGTGCCCGCTAGTTAACCTACATAGTACAATGGCCCGCTAGTTGACCTAGATAGTCCAAGTGCCCGCTAGTTAACCTAGATAGTCAAAGTGCCCGGTAGTTAACCTCAGTAGTACAAATGTCCAATAGGGATCCTACATAATCCAAGTGCCCGCTAGGTAACCTAGATATTCCATGTTCCGGTTTGCTAACCTAGATAGTCCAAGTGCCCGCTATGTAACCTGTACTGTCCAAGTGCCCGCTAGGTTACTTACATAGTCCAAGTGCACGTTCGTTAACTTAGATAGTCCAAGTCGCGGTAGGTAACCAACATAGTCTAAGGGCCGCTAGGTAACCTATATAGTCCAAGTGCCCGCTAGTTAACCTATAGTCCAAGTGCCCTCTAGGTAACTTAAACAGTCCAAGTGCCCGCTAGGTTACCTGCATAGTCCAAGTGCCCGTTAGGTAACCTAGATAGTCCAAGTGCCCGCTAGGTAATCTAGATAGTACAAGTGCCCGCTAGGTAACATCCATAGTCCAAGTGCCCGTTCGTTAACCTAGAGAGTCCAAGTTCCTGTTAGCTAACCTACATAGTCCAAGTGCCCGTTCGTTAACCTAGATAGTTCAAGTGCCCGCTAGGTAACCTAGACAGTCCAAGTGCCTGCTAGGTAACCTACATAGTCCAAGTGCCCGTTTGCTAACCTAGATCGTCAAAGGGCCCGCTAGTTAACCTACATAGTCCAAGGGCCCGCTAGTTAACCTAGATAGTCCAAGTGCCCGCTAGTTAACCTACATTGTCCAAGTCCCTGATGGGGAACCTACATAGTCCAAGTATCCGCTAGGTAACCTACATAGTCCAAATGCCCACTAGTAACGTACGTAGTCCAAATGCCCATTAGGTAACCTAGATAGTCCAAATGCCCGCTAGGGAACCTACATAGCCCAAGTGCCCGCTAGGTAACCTACATAGTCCAAATGCCCGCTAGAAACCTACATAGTCCAAGTGCAAGAAGGGAACCTACATAATCCAATTGCCCGCTAGGGAACCTACATAGTCCAAATGCCCGATAGGTAACTTAGATAGTCCAAGTGACCGCTAGTTAACCTACATAGTCCAAGTGCCCGCTGGTTAACTTAAACAGTCCAAGTGCCCGCTAGGTTACCTGCATAGTCCAAGTGCCCGTTAGGTAACCTAGATAGTCCAAGTGCCCGCTAGGTAACCTACATAGTCCAAGTGCCCGCTAGGTAACCTAGATAGTCCAAGTACCCGTTAGCTAACCTAGATAGTCCAAGTGCCCGCTAGGTAACCTCCATAGTCCAAGTGCCCGCTAGGTAACCGCCATAGTCCAAGTGCCCTTTCGTTAACCTAGATAGTCCAAGTTCTTGTTAGCTAACCTACATAGTCCAAGTGCCCGTTCGTTAACCTAGATTGTTCAAGTGCCCGCCAGGTAACCTAGACAGTCCAAGTGCCTGCTAGGTAACCTACATAGTCCAAGTGCCCGTTTGCTAACCTAGATCGTCAAAGGGCCCGCTAGTTAACCTACATAGTCCAAGTGCCCGCTAGTTAACCTACATTGTGCAAGTACCTGATGGGGAACCTACATAGTCCAAGTATCCGCTAGGTAACCTACATAGTCCAAATGCCCGCTAGTAACGTACATAGTCCAAATGCCCGCTAGGGAACACACATAGTCCAAGTGCCCGTTAGAGAACTTACATAGTCAAAGCCGTGCTAGGGAACCTACATAGTCCAAGTGCCCGCTAGGGAACCTAGATAGTCCAAGAACCCGTTAGCTAACCTAGATAGTCCAAGTGCCCGCTAGGTAACCTCCATAGTCCAAGTGACCGCTAGGTAACCTCCATAGTCCATGTGCCCGTTCGTTAACCTAGATAGTCTAAGTTCCTGTTAGCTAAACTACATAGTCCAAGTGCCCGTTCCTTAACCTAGATAGTTCAAGTGCCCGCTAGGTAACCTAGAAAGTCCAAGTGCCTGCTAGGTAACCTACATAGTCCAAGTGCCCGCTAGGGAACCTACATAGTCCAAGTGCCCGCTAGGTAACCTACATAGTCCAAGTGCCCGTTAGTTAACCTAGATAGTCAAAGTGCCTGCTAGGTAACCTAGATAGTCCAAATGCCTGCTAGGGTACCCACATAGTCCAACTGCCCGATAGGGAACCAACATAGTCCAAGTGCCCAATGAGGAACCTACATAGTCCAAGTGCCCGATAGGGAATCTTCATATTCCAAGTGCCCGTTAGGGAACCCAGATTGTCCAAGTGCCCATAGGGAACCTATATAGTCCAAGTTCCCTCTAGGGAAGCTACATATTCATAGTGCCCGCTAGGGAACCTGCATTGTCCAAGTGCCCGCTAGTTAACCTAGATCGTCCAAGTGTCCGCTAGTAAACCTACATAGTCCAAGTTCCCGTTAGGTAACCTAGATAGGCCAAGTGCCCGCTAGTTAACCTACATAGTACAATGGCCCGCTAGTTGACCTAGATAGTCCAAGTGCCCGCTAGTTAACCTAGATAGTCAAAGTGCCCGCTAGTTAACCTAAGTAGTACAAATGTCCAATAGGGATCCTACATAATCCAAGTGCCCGCTAGGTAACCTAGATATTCCAAGTTCCGGTTTGCTAACCTAGATAGTCCATGTGCCCGCTATGTAACCTATACTGTCCAAGTGCGCGCTAGGTTACTTACATAGTCCAAGTGCACGTTCGTTAACTTAGATAGTCCAAGTCGCGGTAGGTAACCAACATAGTCTAAGGGCCGCTAGGTAACCTATATAGTCCAAGTGCCCGCTAGTTAACCTATAGTCCAAGTGCCCTCTAGGTACCTTAAACAGTCCAAGTGCCCGCTAGGTTACCTGCATAGTCCAAGTGCCCGTAAGGTAACCTAGATAGTCCAAGTGCCCGCTAGGTAACCTCCATAGTCCAAGTGCCCGCTAGGTAACATCCATAGTCCAAGTGCCCGTTCGTTAACCTAGAGAGTCCAAGTTCCTGTTAGCTAACCTACATAGTCCAAGTGCCCGTTCGTTAACCTAGATAGTTCAAGTGCCCGCTAGGTAACCTAGACAGTCCAAGTGCCTGCTAGGTAACCTACATAGCCCAAGTGCCCGTTTGCTAACCTAGATCGTCAAAGGGCCCGCTAGTTAACCTACATAGTCCAAGTGCCCGATAGTTAACCTACATTGTCCAAGTCCCTGATGGGGAACCTACATAGTCCAAGTATCCGCTAGGTAACCTACATAGTCCAAATGCCCACTAGTAACGTACGTAGTCCAAATGCCCGTTAGGTAACCTAGATAGTCCAAATGCCCGCTAGGGAACCTACATAGCCCAAGTGCCCGCTAGGTACCTACATAGTCCAAATGCCCGCTAGAAACCTACATAGTCCAAGTGCAAGAAGGGAACCTACATAATCCAATTGCCCGCTAGGGAACCTACATAGTCCAAATGCCCGTTAGGTAACCTAGATAGTCCAAGTGCCCGCTAGTTAACCTACATAGTCCAAGTGCCCGCTGGTTAACTTAAACAGTCCAAGTGCCCGCTAGGTTACCTGCATAGTCCAAGTGCCCGTTAGGTAACCTAGATAGTCCAAGTGCCCGCTAGGTAACCTACATAGTCCAAGTGCCCTCTAGGTAACCTAGATAGTCCAAGTACCCGTTAGCTAACCTAGATAGTCCAAGTGCCCGCTAGGTAACCTCCATAGTCCAAGTGCCCGCTAGGTAACCGCCATAGTCCAAGTGCCCTTTCGTTAACCTAGATAGTCCAAGTTCTTGTTAGCTAACCTACATAGTCCAAGTGCCCGTTCGTTAACCTAGATTGTTCAAGTGCCCGCCAGGTAACCTAGACAGTCCAAGTGCCTGCTAGGTAACCTACATAGTCCAAGTGCCCGTTTGCTAACCTAGATCGTCAAAGGACCCGCTAGTTAACCTACATAGTCCAAGTGCCCGCTAGTTAACCTACATTGTGCAAGTACCTGATGGGGAACCTACATAGTCCAAATATCCGCTAGGTAACCTACATAGTCCAAGTGCCCGCTAGGTAACCTAGATAGTCCAAGTACCCGTTAGCTAACCTAGATAGTCCAAGTGCCCGCTAGGTAACCTCCATAGTCCAAGTGCCCGCTAGGTAACCGCCATAGTCCAAGTGCCCTTTCGTTAACCTAGATAGTCCAAGTTCTTGTTAGCTAACCTACATAGTCCAAGTGCCCGTTCGTTAACCTAGATTGTTCAAGTGCCCGCCAGGTAACCTAGACAGTCCAAGTGCCTGCTAGGTAACCTACATAGTCCAAGTGCCCGTTTGCTAACCTAGATCGTCAAAGGGCCCTCTAGTTAACCTACATAGTCCAAGTGCCCGCTAGTTAACCTACATTGTGCAAGTACCTGATGGGGAACCTACATAGTCCAAGTATCCGCTAGGTAACCTACATAGTCCAAATGCCCGCTAGTAACGTACATAGTCCAAATGCCCGCTAGGGAACACACATAGTCCAAGTGCCCGTTAGAGAACTTACATAGTCAAAGCCGTGCTAGGGAACCTACATAGTCCAAGTGCCCGCTAAGGAACCTAGATAGTCCAAGAACCCGTTAGCTAACCTAGATAGTCCAAGTGCCCGCTAGGTAACCTCCATAGTCCAAGTGCCCGCTAGGTAACCTCCATAGTCCAAGTGCCCGTTCGTTAACCTAGATAGTCTAAGTTCCTGTTAGCTAAACTACATAGTCCAAGTGCCCGTTCGTTAACCTAGATAGTTCAAGTGCCCGCTAGGTAACCTAGAAAGTCCAAGTGCCTGCTAGGTAACCTACATAGTCCAAGTGCCCGCTAGGGAACCTACATAGTCCAAGTGCCCGCTAGGTAACCTACATAGTCCAAGTGCCCGTTAGTTAACCTAGATAGTCAAAGTGCCTGCTAGGTAACCTAGATAGTCCAAATGCCTGCTAGGGTACCCACATAGTCCAACTGCCCGATAGGGAACCAACATAGTCCAAGTGCCCAATGAGGAACCTACATAGTCCAAGTGCCCGATAGGGAATCTTCATATTCCAAGTGCCCGTTAGGGAACCCAGATTGTCCAAGTGCCCATAGGGAACCTATATAGTCCAAGTTCCCTCTAGGGAAGCTACATATTCATAGTGCCCGCTAGGGAACCTGCATTGTCCAAGTGCCCGCTAGTTAACCTAGATCGTCCAAGTGTCCGCTAGTAAACCTACATAGTCCAAGTTCCCGTTAGGTAACCTAGATAGGCCAAGTGCCCGCTAGTTAACCTACATAGTACAATGGCCCGCTAGTTGACCTAGATAGTCCAAGTGCCCGCTAGTTAACCTAGATAGTCAAAGTGCCCGCTAGTTAACCTAAGTAGTACAAATGTCCAATAGGGATCCTACATAATCCAAGTGCCCGCTAGGTAACCTAGATATTCCAAGTTCCGGTTTGCTAACCTAGATAGTCCATGTGCCCGCTATGTAACCTATACTGTCCAAGTGCGCGCTAGGTTACTTACATAGTCCAAGTGTACGTTCGTTAACTTAGATAGTCCAAGTCGCGGTAGGTAACCAACATAGTCTAAGGGCCGCTAGGTAACCTATTTAGTCCAAGTGCCCGCTAGTTAACCTATAGTCCAAGTGCCCTCTAGGTAACTTAAACAGTCCAAGTGCCCGCTAGGTTACCTGCATAGTCCAAGTGCCCATTAGGTAACCTAGATAGTCCAAGTGCCCGCTAGGTAACCTCCATAGTCCAAGTGCCCGCTAGGTAACATCCATAGTCCAAGTGCCCGTTCGTTAACCTAGAGAGTCCAAGTTCCTGTTAGCTAACCTACATAGTCCAAGTGCCCGTTCGTTAACCTAGATAGTTCAAGTGCCCGCTAGGTAACCTAGAGAGTCCAAGTGCCTGCTAGGTAACCTACATAGTCCAAGTGCCCGTTTGCTAACCTAGATCGTCAAAGGGCCCGCTAGTTAACCTACATAGTCCAAGGGCCCTCTAGTTAACCTAGATAGTCCAAGTGCCCGATAGTTAACCTACATTGTCCAAGTCCCTGATGGGGAACCTACATAGTCCAAGTATCCGCTAGGTAACCTACATAGTCCAAATGCCCACTAGTAACGTACATAGTCCAAATGCCCGTTAGGTAACCTAGATAGTCCAAATGCCCGCTAGGGAACCTACATAGCCCAAGTGCCCGCTAGGTAAACTACATAGTCCAAATGCCCGCTAGAACCCTACATAGTCCAAGTGCAAGAAGGGAACCTACATAATCCAAGTGCCCGCTAGGGAACCTACATAGTCCAAGTGCCCGTTTGCTAACCTAGATCGTCAAAGGGCCCGCTAGTTAACCTACATAGTCCAAGTGCCCGCTGATTAACTTAAACAGTCCAAGTGCCCACTAGGTTACCTGCATAGTCCAAGTGCCCGTTAGGTAACCTAGATAGTCCAAGTGCCCGCTAGGTAACCTACATAGTCCAAGTGCCCGCTAGGTACCTAGATAGTCCAAGTACCCCTTAGCTAACCTAGATAGTCCAAGTGCCCGCTAGGTAACCTCCATAGTCCAAGTGCCCGCTAGGTAACTGCCATAGTCCAAGTGCCCGTTCGTTAACCTAGATAGTCCAAGTTCCTGTTAGCTAACCTACATAGTCCAAGTGCCCGTTCGTTAACCTAGATAGTTCAATTGCCCGCCAGGTAACCTAGACAGTCCAAGTGCCTGCTAGGTAACCTACATAGTCCAAGTGCCCGTTTGCTAACCTAGATCGTCAAAGGGCCCGCTAGTTAACCTACATAGTCCAAGTGCCCGCTAGTTAACCTACATTGTGCAAGTACCTGATGGGGAACCTACATAGTCCAAGTATCCGCTAGGTAACCTACATAGTCCAAATGCCCTCTAGTAACGTACATAGTCCAAGTGCCCGTTAGGTAACCTAGATAGTCCAAATGCCCGCTAGGGAACACACATAGTGCAAGTGCCCGTTAGAGAACTTACATAGTCAAAGCCCTGCTAGGGAACCTACATAGTCCAAGTGCCCGCTAGGGAACCTAGATAGTCCAAGAACCCGTTAGCTAACCTAGATAGTCCAAGTGCCCGCTAGGTAACCTCCATAGTCCAAGTGCCCGCTAGGTAACCTCCATAGTCCAAGTGCCCGTTCGTTAACCTAGATAGTCTAAGTTCCTGTTAGCTAAACTACATAGTCCAAGTGCCCATTCGTTAACCTAGATAGTTCAAGGGCCCGCTAGGTAACCTAGACAGTCCAAGTGCCTGCTAGGTAACCTATATAGTCCAAGTGCCCGCTAGGGAACCTACATAGTCCAAGTGCCCGCTAGGTAACCTACATAGTCCAAGTGCCCGTTAGTTAACCTAGATAGTCAAAGTGCCTGCTAGGTAACCTAGATAGTCCAAATGCCCGCTAGGGTACCCACATAGTCCAACTGCCCGATAGGGAACCAACATAGTCCAAGTGCCCGCTAAGGGACCTACATAGTCCAAGTGCCCGCTAGGTAACCTACATAGTCCAAATGCCCGCTAGGGTACCCACAGAGTCCAACTGCCCGGTAGGGAACCAACATAATCCAAGTGCCCACTAAGGGACCTACATAGTCCATGTGCCCGTTAGGGAACCTACATAGTCCAAGTGCGCTCTAGGGAACCTGCATCGTCCAAGTGCCCGCCAGTTAACATAGATAGTCTAAGTTCCCGCTAGTTAACCTAGATAGTCCAAGTGCCCGCTAGTTAACCTAGATAGTCCAAGTGCCCGCTAGGTAACCTAGATAGTCGAAGGGCCCGCTAGTTAACCTACATAGTCCAAGTGCCCGATAGGGAACCTACATAGTCCAAGTGCCCAATGAGGAACCTACATAGTCCAAGTGCCCGATAGGGAATCTTCATATTCCAAGTGCCCGTTAGGGTACCCAGATAGTCCAAGTGCCCATAGGGAACCTATATAGTCCAAGTGCCCTCTAGGGAAGCTACATATTCATAGTGCCCGCTAGGGAACCTGCATTGTCCAAGTGCCCGCTAGTTAACCAAGATTGTCCAAGTGTCCGCTAGTAAACCTACATAGTTCAAGTTCCCGTTAGGTAACCTACATAGGCCAAGTGCCCATTACCTAACCTAGATAGTCCAAGTGCCCGTTAGGTTACCTACATAGTCCACGTGCCGGTTCGTTAACCTAGATAGTCCAAGTGCCCGCTAGGCAACCTACATAGTCCAAGTGCCCGCTAATTAACCTACATAGTCCAAGTGCCCGTTAGGTAACCTAGACAGTCCATGTGCCCGCTAGGTAACCTCCATAGTCCAAGTGCCCGCTAATAAACTTATATAGTCCAAGTGCCCGCTAGGGAACCTGCATCGTCCAAGTGCCCGCTAGTTAATCTAGATAGTCCAAGTGCCGGCTAGTTAAGCTAGATAGTACAAGTGGCCGCTAGTTAACCTAGATCGTCCAAGTGCCCGCTAGTTAACCTACATAGTCCAAGGTCCGCTAGTTAACCTAGATATTCCAAGTGCCCGCTAGTTAACCTACATAGTCCAAGGGCCCTCTATTTAACCTAGATAGTCCAAGTGCCCGCTAGGGGACGTACATAGTCCAAGTGCCCGCTAGGTAACCTAGATAGTCTAAGGGCCCGCTAGTTAACCTACATAGTCCAACTGCCTGATAGGGAACCTACATAGTCCAAGTTCCCGCTAAGGTACGAACATAGTCCAAGGGCCCGCTAGGGAACCTACATAGTCCAAGTGCCTGCTAGGTAACCTAGATAGTCCAAGTGCCCGCTAGGGAACCTAGACAGTCCAAGTGCCTGCTAGGTAACCTACATAGTCCAAGTGCCCGTTTGCTAACCTAGATCGTCAAAGGGCCCGCTAGTTAACCTACATAGTCCAAGGGCCCTCTAGTTAACCTAGATAGTCCAAGTGCCCGCTAGTTAACCTACATTGTCCAAGTCCCTGATGGGGAACCTACATAGTCCAAGTATCCGCTAGGTAACCTACATAGTCCAAATGCCCACTAGTAACGTACGTAGTCCAAATGCCCGTTAGGTAACCTAGATAGTCCAAATGCCCGCTAGGGAACCTACATAGCCCAAGTGCCCGCTAGGTAACCTACATAGTCCAAATGCCCGCTAGAAACCTACATAGTCCAAGTGCAAGAAGGGAACCTACATAATCCAATTGCCCCCTAGGGAACCTACATAGTCCAAATGCCCGTTAGGTAACCTAGATAGTCCAAGTGCCCGCTAGTTAACCTACATAGTCCAAGTGCCCGCTGGTTAACTTAAACAGTCCAAGTGCCCACTAGGTTACCTGCATAGTCCAAGTGCCCGTTAGGTAACCTAGATAGTCCAAGTGCCCGCTAGGTAACCTACATAGTCCAAGTGCCCGCTAGGTAACCTAGATAGTCCAAGTACCCGTTAGCTAACCTAGATAGTCCAAGTGCCCGCTAGGTAACCTCCATAGTCCAAGTGCCCGCTAGGTAACCTCCATAGTCCAAATGCCCTTTCGTTAACCTAGATAGTCCAAGTTCTTGTTAGCTAACCTACATAGTCCAAGTGCCCGTTCGTTAACCAAGATTGTTCAAGTGCCCGCCAGGTAACCTCGACAGTCCAAGTGCCTGCTAGGTAACCTCCATAGTCCAAGTGCCTGTTTGCTAACCTAGATCGTCAAAGGGCCCGCTAGTTAACCTACATAGTCCAAGTGCCCGCTAGTTAACCTACATTGTGCAAGTACCTGATGGGGAACCTACATAGTCCAAGTATCCGCTAGGTAACCTACATAGTCCAAATGCCCGCTAGTAACGTACATAGTCCAAATGCCCGCTAGGGAACACACATAGTCCAAGTGCCCGTTAGAGAACTTACATAGTCAAAGCCCTGCTAGGGAACCTACATAGTCCAAGTGCCCGCTAGGGAACCTAGATAGTCCAAGAACCCGTTAGCTAACCTAGATAGTCCAAGTGCCCGCTAGGTAACCTCCATAGTCCAAGTGCCCGCTAGGTAACCTCCATAGTCCAAGTGCCCGTTCGTTAACCTAGATAGTCTAAGTTCCTGTTAGCTAAACTACATAGTCCAAGTGCCCGTTCGTTAACCTAGATAGTTCAAGTGCCCGCTAGGTAACCTAGAAAGTCCAAGTGCCTGCTAGGTAACCTACATAGTGCAAGTGCCCGCTAGGGAACCTACATAGTCCAAGTGCCCGCTAGGTAACCTACATAGTCCAAGTGCCCGTTAGTTAACCTAGATAGTCAAAGTGCCTGCTAGGTAACCTAGATAGTCCAAATGCCTGCTAGGGTACCCACATAGTCCAACTGCCCGATAGGGAACCAACATAGTCCAAGTGCCCAATGAGGAACCTACATAGTCCAAGTGCCTGATAGGGAATCTTCATATTCCAAGTGCCCGTTAGGGAACCCAGATTGTCCAAGTGCCCATAGGGAACCTATATAGTCCAAGTTCCCTCTAGGGAAGCTACATATTCATAGTGCCCGCTAGGGAACCTGCATTGTCCAAGTGCCCGCTAGTTAACCTAGATCGTCCAAGTGTCCGCTAGTAAACCTACATAGTCCAAGTTCCCGTTAGGTAACCTAGATAGGCCAAGTGCCCGCTAGTTAACCTACATAGTACAATGGCCCGCTAGTTGACCTAGATAGTCCAAGTGCCCGCTAGTTAACCTAGATAGTCAAAGTGCCCGCTAGTTAACCTAAGTAGTACAAATGTCCAATAGGGATCCTACATAATCCAAGTGCCCGCTAGGTAACCTAGATATTCCAAGTTCCGGTTTGCTAACCTAGATAGTCCATGTGCCCGCTATGTAACCTATACTGTCCAAGTGCGCGCTAGGTTACTTACATAGTCCAAGTGCACGTTCGTTAACTTAGATAGTCCAAGTCGCGGTAGGTAACCAACATAGTCTAAGGGCCGCTAGGTAACCTATATAGTCCAAGTGCCCGCTAGTTAACCTATAGTCCAAGTGCCCTCTAGGTACCTTAAACAGTCCAAGTGCCCGCTAGGTTACCTGCATAGTCCAAGTGCCCGTTAGGTAACCTAGATAGTCCAAGTACCCGCTAGGTAACCTCCATAGTCCAAGTGCCCGCTAGGTAACATCCATAGTCCAAGTGCCCGTTCGTTAACCTAGAGAGTCCAAGTTCCTGTTAGCTAACCTACATAGTCCAAGTGCCCGTTCGTTAACCTAGATAGTTCAAGTGCCCGCTAGGTAACCTAGACAGTCCAAGTGCCTGCTAGGTAACCTACATAGTCCAAGTGCCCGTTTGCTAACCTAGATCGTCAAAGGGCCCGCTAGTTAACCTACATAGTCCAAGGGCCCTCTAGTTAACCTAGATAGTCCAAGTGCCCGATAGTTAACCTACATTGTCCAAGTCCCTGATGGGGAACCTACATAGTCCAAGTATCCGCTAGGTAACCTACATAGTCCAAATGCCCACTAGTAACGTACATAGTCCAAATGCCCGTTAGGTAACCTAGATAGTCCAAATGCCCGCTAGGGAACCTACATAGCCCAAGTGCCCGCTAGGTAAACTACATAGTCCAAATGCCCGCTAGAACCCTACATAGTCCAAGTGCAAGAAGGGAACCTACATAATCCAAGTGCCCGCTAGTTAACCTACATAGTCCAAGTGCCCGCTGATTAACTTAAACAGTCCAAGTGCCCGCTAGGTTACCTGCATAGTCCAAGTGCCCGTTAGGTAACCTAGATAGTCCAAGTGCCCGCTAGGTAACCTACATAGTCCAAGTGCCCGCTAGGTAACCTAGATAGTCCAAGTACCCGTTAGCTAACCTAGATAGTCCAAGTGCCCGCTAGGTAACCTCCATAGTCCAAGTGCCCGCTAGGTAACCGCCATAATCCAAGTGCCCGTTCGTTAACCTAGATAGTCCAAGTTCCTGTTAGCTAACCTACATAGTCCAAGTGCCCGTTCGTTAACCTAGATAGTTCAATTGCCCGCCAGGTAACCTAGACAGTCCAAGTGCCTGCTAGGTAACCTACATAGTCCAAGTGCCCGTTTGCTAACCTAGATCGTCAAAGGGCCCGCTAGTTAACCTACATAGTCCAAGTGCCCGCTAGTTAACCTACAATGTGCAAGTACCTGATGGGGAACCTACATAGTCCAAGTATCCGCTAGGTAACCTACATAGTCCAAATGCCCTCTAGTAACGTACATAGTCCAAGTGCCCGTTAGGTAACCTAGATAGTCCAAATGCCCGCTAGGGAACACACATAGTGCAAGTGCCCGTTAGAGAACTTACATAGTCAAAGCCCTGCTAGGGAACCTACATAGTCCAAGTGCCCGCTAGGGAACCTAGATAGTCCAAGAACCCGTTAGCTAACCTAGATAGTCCAAGTGCCCGCTAGGTAACCTCCATAGTCCAAGTGCCCGCTAGGTAACCTCCATAGTCCAAGTGCCCGTTCGTTAACCTAGATAGTCTAAGTTCCTGTTAGCTAAACTACATAGTCCAAGTGCCCATTCATTAACCTAGATAGTTCAAGTGCCCGCTAGGTAACCTAGACAGTCCAAGTGCCTGCTAGGTAACCTACATAGTCCAAGTGCCCGCTAGGGAACCTACATAGTCCAAGTGCCCGCTAGGTAACCTACATAGTCCAAGTGCCCGTTAGTTAACCTAGATAGTCAAAGTGCCTGCTAGGTAACCTAGATAGTCCAAATGCCCGCTAGGGTACCCACATAGTCCAACTGCCCGATAGGGAACCAACATAGTCCAAGTGCCCGCTAAGGGACCTACATAGTCCAAGTGCCCGCTAGGTAACCTACATAGTCCAAATGACCGCTAGGGTACCCACAGAGTCCAACTGCCCGGTAGGGAACCAACATAATCCAAGTGCCCGCTAAGGGACCTACATAGTCCATGTGCCCGTTAGGGAACCTACATAGTCCAAGTGCGCTCTAGGGAACCTGCATCGTCCAAGTGCCCGCCAGTTAACATAGATAGTCTAAGTTCCCGCTAGTTAACCTAGATAGTCCAAGTGCCCGCTAGTTAACCTAGATAGTCCAATTGCCCGCTAGGTAACCTAGATAGTCGAAGGGCCCGCTAGTTAACCTACATAGTCCAAGTGCCCGATAGGGAACCTACATAGTCCAAGTGCCCAATGAGGAACCTACATAGTCCAAGTGCCCGATAGGGAATCTTCATATTCCAAGTGCCCGTTAGGGTACCCAGATAGTCCAAGTGCCCATAGGGAACCTATATGGTCCAAGTGCCCTCTAGGGAAGCTACATATTCATAGTGCCCGCTAGGGAACCTGCATTGTCCAAGTGCCCGCTAGTTAACCAAGATCGTCCAAGTGTCCGCTAGTAAACCTACATAGTCCAAGTTCCCGTTAGGTAACCTAGATAGGCCAAGTGCCCGTTACCTAACCTAGATAGTCCAAGTGCCCGTTAGGTTACCTACATAGTCCACGTGCCGGTTCGTTAACCTAGATAGTCCAAGTGCCCGCTAGGCAACCTACATAGTCCAAGTGCCCGCTAATTAACCTACATAGTCCAAGTGCCCGTTAGGTAACCTAGACAGTCCATGTGCCCGCTAGGTAACCTCCATAGTCCAAGTGCCCGCTAATAAACCTATATAGTCCAAGTGCCCGCTAGGGAACCTGCATCGTCCAAGTGCCCGCTAGTTAATCTAGATAGTCCAAGTGCCCGCTAGTTAAGCTAGATAGTACAAGTGGCCGCTAGTTAACCTAGATCGTCCAAGTGCCCGCTAGTTAACCTACATAGTCCAAGGTCCGCTAGTTAACCTAGATATTCCAAGTGCCCGCTAGTTAACCTACATAGTCCAACGGCCCTCTATTTAACCTAGATAGTCCGAGTGCCCGCTAGGGGACGTACATAGTCCAAGTGCCCGCTAGGTAACCTAGATAGTCTAAGGGCCCGCTAGTTAACCTACATAGTCCAACTGCCTGATAGGGAACCTACATAGTCCAAGTTCCCGCTAAGGTACGAACATAGTCCAAGGGCCCGCTAGGGAACCTACATAGTCCAAGTGCCTGCTAGGTAACCTAGATAGTCCAAGTGCCCGCTAGGGAATCTACATAGTCCAAGTGCCCGCTAGGTAAGCTAGATAGTCCAAGTGCCCGCTAGTTAACCTACATAGTCCAAGTGCCCGCTGAGGAACCTACATAGTCCAAGTGTCCAAAAGGGAACATACGTATTCCAACTGCCCATTAGGGCATCTAGATAGTCCAAGTGCCCTCTAGGGAACCTACATAGTCAAAGTGCCCGCTAGGGAACCTGCATTGTACAAGTGCCCTCTAGTTAACCTAGATAGTCCAAGTGCCCGCTAGGTAACCTAGATAGTCCAAGTGCCCGCTAGTTAACCTACATAGTCCAAGTGCCCAATGAGGAACCTACAGAGTCCAAGTGCCCGATAGGGAATCTTCATATTCCAAGTGCCCGTTAGGGAACCCAGATTGTCCAAGTGCCCATAGGGAACCTATATAGTCCAAGTTCCCTCTGGGGAAGCTACATATTCATAGTGCCCGCTAGGGAACCTGCATTGTCCAAGTGCCCGCTAGTTAACCTAGATCGTCCAAGTGTCCGCTAGTAAACCTACGTAGTCCAAGTTCCCGTTAGGTAACCTAGATAGGCCAAGTGCCCGCTAGTTAACCTACATAGTACAATGGCCCGCTAGTTGACCTAGATAGTCCAAGTGCCCGCTAGTTAATCTAGATAGTCCAAGTGCCCGCTAGTTAAGCTAGATAGTACAAGTGGCCGCTAGTTAACCTAGATCGTCCAAGTGCCCGCTAGTTAACCTACATAGTCCAAGGTCCGCTAGTTAACCTAGATATTCCAAGTGCCCGCTAGTTAACCTACATAGTCCAACGGCCCTCTATTTAACCTAGATAGTCCGAGTGCCCGCTAGGGGACGTACATAGTCCAAGTGCCCGCTAGGTAACCTAGATAGTCTAAGGGCCCGCTAGTTAACCTACATAGTCCAACTGCCTGATAGGGAACCTACATAGTCCAAGTGCCCGCTAAGGTACGAACATAGTCCAAGGGCCCGCTAGGGAACCTACATAGTCCAAGTGCCTGCTAGGTAACCTAGATAGTCCAAGTGCCCGCTAGGGAATCTACATAGTCCAAGTGCCCGCTAGGTAAGCTAGATAGTCCAAGTGCCCGCTAGTTAACCTACATAGTCCAAGTGCCCGCTGAGGAACCTACATAGTCCAAGTGTCCAAAAGGGAACATACGTATTCCAACTGCCCATTAGGGCATCTAGATAGTCCAAGTGCCCTCTAGGGAACCTACATAGTCAAAGTGCCCGCTAGGGAACCTGCATTGTACAAGTGCCCTCTAGTTAACCTAGATAGTCCAAGTGCCCGCTAGGTAACCTAGATAGTCCAAGTGCCCGCTAGTTAACCTACATAGTCCAAGTGCCCAATGAGGAACCTACAGAGTCCAAGTGCCCGATAGGGAATCTTCATATTCCAAGTGCCCGTTAGGGAACCCAGATTGTCCAAGTGCCCATAGGGAACCTATATAGTCCAAGTTCCCTCTGGGGAAGCTACATATTCATAGTGCCCGCTAGGGAACCTGCATTGTCCAAGTGCCCGCTAGTTAACCTAGATCGTCCAAGTGTCCGCTAGTAAACCTACGTAGTCCAAGTTCCCGTTAGGTAACCTAGATAGCCCAAGTGCCCGCTAGTTAACCTACATAGTACAATGGCCCGCTAGTTGACCTAGATAGTCCAAGTGCGCGCTAGTTAACCTACATAGTCAAAGGGCCCGCTAGTTAACCTAAGTAGTACAAATGTCCGATAGGGATCCTACATAGTCCAAGTGCCCGCTAGGTAACCTAGATATTCCAAGTTCCGGTTTGCTAACCTAGATAGTCCAAGTGCCCGCTAGGTAACCTACGTAGTTCAAGTGCCAATTCGTTAACTTAGATAGTCCAAGTCGCGGTAGGTAACCAACATAGTCCAAGGGCCGCTAGGTAACCTATATAGACCAAGTGCCCGCTAATTAACCTATAGTCCAAGTGCCCTCTAGGTAACCTACATATTCCAAGTTCCCGCTAGGTAACCTAGATAGTCCAAGTGCCCGTTACCTAACCTAGATAGTCCAAGTGCCCGTTAGGTTAACTACATAGTCCACGTGCCCGTTCGTTAACCTAGATCGTCCAATTGCCCGCTAGGTAACCTACATAGTCCAAGGGCCGGCTAGGTAACCTTTAGAATCCAAGTGCCCGCTAGGTAATCTAGATAGTCCAGGTGCCCGTTAGGTAACCTAGATAGTCCTAGTGCCCGCTAGTTAACCTACATAGTCCAAGTGCCCCCTGGTTAACTTAAACAGTCCAAGTGCCCGCTAGGTTACCTGCATAGTCCAAGTGCCCGTTAGGTAACCTAGATAGTCCAAGTGCCCTCTACGTAACCTACATAGTCCAAGTGCCCGCTAGGTAACCTAGATAGTCCAAGTACCCGTTAGCTAACCTAGATAGTCCAAGTGCCCGCTAGGTAACCTCCATAGTCCAAGTGCCCGTTAGGTAACCTCCATAGTCCAAGTGCCCGTTCGTTAACCTAGATAGTCCAAGTTCCTGTTAGCTAACCTACATAGTCCAAGTGCCATTTCGTTAACCTAGATAGTTCAAGTGCCCGCTAGGTAACCAAGACAGTCCAAGTGCCTGCTAGGTAACCTACATAGTCCAAGTGCCCGTTTGCTAACCTAGATCGTCAAAGGGCCCACTAGTTAACCTACATAGTCCAAGGGCCCTCTAGTTAACCTAGATAGTCCAAGTGCCCGCTAGTTAACCTACATTGTCCAAGTCCCTGATGGGGAACCTACATAGTCCAAGTATCCGCTAGGTAACCTACATAGTCCAAATGCCCGCTAGTAACGTACATAGTCCAAGTGCCCGTTAGGTAACCTAGATAGTCCAAATGCCCGCTAGGGAACACACATAGTCCAAGTGCCCGTTAGAGAACTTACATAGTCAAAGCCCTGCTAGGGAAACTACATAGTCCAAGTGCCCGCTAGGGAACCTAGATAGTCCACGTACCCGTTAGCTAACCTAGATAGTCCAAGTGCCCGCTAGGTAACCTCCATAGTCCAAGTGCCCGCTAGGTAACCTCCATAGTCCAAGTGCCCGTTCTTTAACCTATATAGTCCAAGTTCCTGTTAGCTAACCTACATAGTCCAAGTGCCCGTTCGTTAACCTAGATAGTTCATGTGCCCGCTAGGTAACCTAGACAGTCCAAGTGCCTGCTAGGTAACCTACATAGTCCAAGTGCCCAGAGGAACCTACATAGTCCACGTGCCAGATAGGGAAACTTAATATTCCAAGTGCCCGTTAGGGAACCCAGATAGTCCAAGTGCCCATAGGGAACCTATATGGTCCAAGTGCCCTCTAGGGAAGCTACATATTCATAGTGCCCGCTAGGGAACCTGCATTGTCCAAGTGCCCGCTAGTTAACCAAGATTGTCCAAGTGTCCGCTAGTAAACCTACATAGTACAAGTTCCCGTTAGGTAACCTAGATAGGCCAAGTGCCCGCAAGGTAACCTACATAGTCCAAGTTCCCGCTAGGTAACCTAGACATTCCAAGTTCCAGTTTACTAACCTAGATAGGCCAAGTGCCCGTTAGGTAACCTACATAGTCCAAGTGCCCATTCGTTAACCTAGATAATCCAAGTGCCCGCTAGGTAACCTATACTGTCCAAGTGCCCGCTAGGTTACCTACATAGTCCAAGTGCACGTTCGTTAACTTAGATAGTCCAAGTCGCGCTAGGTAACCTATATAGTCCAAGGGCCCGCTAGGTAACCTATATAGTCCAAGTGCCCGCTAGTTAAACTATAGTCCAAGTGCCCGCTAGGTAACCTACATATTCCAAGTTCCCGCTAGGTAACCTAGATAGTCCAAGTGCCCGTTACCTAACCTACATAGTCCAAGTGCCCGTTAGGTTACCTACATAGTCCACGTGCCGGTTCGTTAACCTAGATAGTCCAAGTGCCCGCTAGGTAACCTACATAGTCCAAGTGCCCGCTAATTAACCTACATCGTCCAAGTGCCCATTAGGTAACCTATACAGTCCAAGTGCCCGCTAGGTAACCTCCATAGTCCAAGTGCCCGCTAATAAACCTATATAGTCCAAGTGCCCGCTAGGGAACCTGCATCGTCCAAGTGCCCGCTAGTGAAGCTAGATAGTCCAAGTGGCCGCTAGTTAACCTAGATCGTCCAAGTGCCCGCTAGTTAACCTACATAGTCCAAGGTCCGCTAGTTAACCTAGATATTCCAAGTGCCCGCTAGTTAACCTACATAGTCCAAGGGCCCTCTATTTAACCTAGATAGTCCAAATGCCCGCTAGGGGACGTACATAGTCCAAGTGCCCGCTAGGTAACCTAGATAGTCTAAGGGCCCGCTAGTTAACCTACATAGTCCAACTGCCCGATAGGGAACCTACATAGTCCAAGTGTCCGCTAAGGTACGAACATAGTCCAAGTGCCCGCTAGTTAACCTACATAGTCCAAGTGCCCGCTGAGGAACCTACATAGTCCAAGTGTCCGAAAGGGAACCTACGTATTCCAAGTGCCCATTAGGGCACCTAGATAGTCCAAGTGCCCATAGGGAACCTATATAGTCTAAGTGCCCTCTAGGGAACCTACATAGTCAAAGTGCCCGCTAGGGAACCTGCATTGTACAAGTGCCCTCTAGTTAACCTAGATAGTCCAAGTGCCCGCTAGGTAACCTAGATAGTCCAAGGGCCCGCTAGTTAACCTACATAGTCCAAGTGCCCAATGAGGAACCTACATAGTCCAAGTGCCCGATAGGGAATCTTCATATTCCAAGTGCCCGTTAGGGAACCCAGATTGTCCAAGTGCCCATAGGGAACCTATATAGTCCAAGTTCCCTGTAGGGAAGCTACATATTCATAGTGCCCGCTAGGGAACCTGCATTGTCCAAGTGCCCGCTAGTTAACCTAGATCGTCCAAGTGTCCGCTAGTAAACCTACATAGTCCAAGTTCCCGTTAGGTAACCTAGATAGGCCAAGTGCCCGCTAGTTAACCTACATAGTACAATGGCCCTCTAGTTGACGTAGATAGTCCAAGTGCCCGCTAGTTAACCTAGATAATCAAAGTGCCCGCTAGTTAACCTAAGTAGTACAAATGTCCAATAGGGATCCTACATAATCCAATTGCCCGCTAGGTAACCTAGATATTCCTAGTTCCGGTTTGCTAACCTAGATAGTCCAAGTGCCCGCTATGTAACCTATACTGTCCAAGTGCCCGCTAGGTTACTTACATAGTCCAAGTGCACGTTCGTTAACTTAGATAGTCCAAGTCGCGGTAGGTAACCAACATAGTCTAAGGGCCACTAGGTAACCTATATAGTCCAAGTGCCCGCTAGTTAACCTATAGTCCAAGTGCCCTCTAGGTAACTTAAACAGTCCAAGTGCCCGCTAGGTTACCTGCATAGTCCAAGTGCCCGTTAGGTAACCTAGATAATCCAAGTGCCCGCTAGGTAACCTCCATAGTCCAAGTGCCCGCTAGGTAACATCCATAGTCCAAGTGCCCGTTCGTTAACCTAGAGAGTCCACGTTCCTGTTAGCTAACCTACATAGTCCAAGTGCCCGTTCGTTAACCTAGATAGTTCAAGTGCCCGCTAGGTAACCTAGACAGTCCAAGTGCCTGCTAGGTAACCTACATAGTCCAAGTGCCCGTTTGCTAACCTAGATCGTCAAAGGGCCCGCTAGTTAACCTACATAGTCCAAGGGCCCTCTAGTTAACCTAGATAGTCCAAGTGCCCGATAGTTAACCTACATTGTCCAAGTCCCTGATGGGGAACCTACATAGTCCAAGTATCCGCTAGGTAACCTACATAGTCCAAATGCCCACTAGTAACGTACGTAGTCCAAATGCCCGTTAGGTAACCTAGATAGTCCAAATGCCCGCTAGGGAACCTACATAGCCCAAGTGCCCGCTAGGTAACCTACATAGTCCAAATGCCCGCTAGAAACCTACATAGTCCAAGTGCAAGAAGGGAACCTACATAATCCAATTGCCCCCTAGGGAACCTACATAGTCCAAATGCCCGTTAGGTAACCTAGATAGTCCAAGTGCCCGCTAGTTAACCTACATAGTCCAAGTGCCCGCTGGTTAACTTAAACAGTCCAAGTGCCCGCTAGGTTACCTGCATAGTCCAAGTGCCCGTTAGGTAACCTAGATAGTCCAAGTGCCCGCTAGGTAACCTAGATAGTCCATGGGCCCGCTAGTTAACCTACATAGTCCAAGTGCCCAATGAGGAACCTACATAGTCCAAGTGCCCGATAGGGAATCTTCATATTCCAAGTGCCCGTTAGGGAACCCAGATTGTCCAAGTGCCCATAGGGAACCTATATAGTCCAAGTTCCCTGTAGGGAAGCTACATATTCATAGTGCCCGCTAGGGAACCTGCATTGTCCAAGTGCCCGCTAGTTAACCTAGATCGTCCAAGTGTCCGCTAGTAAACCTACATAGTCCAAGTTCCCGTTAGGTAACCTAGATAGGCCAAGTGCCCGCTAGTTAACCTACATAGTACAATGGCCCTCTAGTTGACGTAGATAGTCCAAGTGCCCGCTAGTTAACCTAGATAATCAAAGTGCCCGCTAGTTAACCTAAGTAGTACAAATGTCCAATAGGGATCCTACATAATCCAATTGCCCGCTAGGTAACCTAGATATTCCTAGTTCCGGTTTGCTAACCTAGATAGTCCAAGTGCCCGCTATGTAACCTATACTGTCCAAGTGCCCGCTAGGTTACTTACATAGTCCAAGTGCACGTTCGTTAACTTAGATAGTCCAAGTCGCGGTAGGTAACCAACATAGTCTAAGGGCCACTAGGTAACCTATATAGTCCAAGTGCCCGCTAGTTAACCTATAGTCCAAGTGCCCTCTAGGTAACTTAAACAGTCCAAGTGCCCGCTAGGTTACCTGCATAGTCCAAGTGCCCGTTAGGTAACCTAGATAATCCAAGTGCCCGCTAGGTAACCTCCATAGTCCAAGTGCCCGCTAGGTAACATCCATAGTCCAAGTGCCCGTTCGTTAACCTAGAGAGTCCACGTTCCTGTTAGCTAACCTACATAGTCCAAGTGCCCGTTCGTTAACCTAGATAGTTCAAGTGCCCGCTAGGTAACCTAGACAGTCCAAGTGCCTGCTAGGTAACCTACATAGTCCAAGTGCCCTTTTGCTAACCTAGATCGTCAAAGGGCCCGCTAGTTAACCTACATAGTCCAAGGGCCCTCTAGTTAACCTAGATAGTCCAAGTGCCCGATAGTTAACCTACATTGTCCAAGTCCCTGATGGGGAACCTACATAGTCCAAGTATCCGCTAGGTAACCTACATAGTCCAAATGCCCACTAGTAACGTACGTAGTCCAAATGCCCGTTAGGTAACCTAGATAGTCCAAATGCCCGCTAGGGAACCTACATAGCCCAAGTGCCCGCTAGGTAACCTACATAGTCCAAATGCCCGCTAGAAACCTACATAGTTCAAGTGCAAGAAGGGAACCTACATAATCCAATTGCACGCTAGGGAACCTACATAGTCCAAATGCCTGTTAGGTAACCTAGATAGTCCAAGTGCCCGCTAGTTAACCTACATAGTCCAAGTGCCCGCTGGTTAACTTAAACAGTCCAAGTGCCCGCTAGGTTACCTGCATAGTCCAAGTGCCCGTTAGGTAACCTAGATAGTCCAAGTGCCCGCTAGGTAACCTACATAGTCCAAGTGCCCGCTAGGTAACCTAGATAGTCCAAGTACCCGTTAGCTAACCTAGATAGTCCAAGTGCCCGCTAGGTAACCTCCATAGTCCAAGTGCCCGCTAGGTAACCGCCATAGTCCAAGTGCCCTTTCGTTAACCTAGATAGTCCAAGTTCTTGTTACCTAACCTACATAGTCCAAGTGCCCGTTCGTTAACCTAGATTGTTCAAGTGCCCGCCAGGTAACCTAGACAGTCCAAGTGCCTGCTAGGTAACCTACATAGTCCAAGTGCCCGTTTGCTAACCTAGATCGTCAAAGGGCCTGCTAGTTACCCTACATAGTCCAAGTGCCCGCTAGTTAACCTACATTGTGCAAGTACCTGATGGGGAACCTACATAGTCCAAGTATCCGCTAGGTAACCTACATAGTCCAAATGCCCGCTAGTAACGTACATAGTCCAAATGCCCGCTAGGGAACACACATAGTCCCAGTGCCCGTTAGAGAACTTACATTGTCAAAGCTCTGCTAGGGAACCTACATAGTCCAAGTGCCCGCTAGGGAACCCAGATAGTCCAAGAACCCGTTAGCTAACCTAGATAGTCCAAGTGCCCGCTAGGTAACCTCCATAGTCCAAGTGCCCGCTAGGTAACCTCCATAGTCCAAGTGCCCGTTCGTTAACCTAGATAGTCTAAGTTCCTGTTAGCTAAACTACATAGTCCAAGTGCCCGTTCGTTAACCTAGATAGTTCAAGTGCCCGCTAGGTACCTAGAAAGTCCAAGTGCCTGCTAGGTAACCTACATAGTCCAAGTGCCCGCTAGGGAACCTACATAGTCCAAGTGCCCGCTAGGTAACCTACATAGTCCAAGTGCCCGTTAGTTAACCTAGATAGTCAAAGTGCCTGCTAGGTAACCTAGATAGTCCAAATGCCTGCTAGGGTACCCACATAGTCCAACTGCCCGATAGGGAACCAACATAGTCCAAGTGCCCAATGAGGAACCTACATAGTCCAAGTGCCCGATAGGGAATCTTCATATTCCAAGTGCCCGTTAGGGAACCCAGATTGTCCAAGTGCCCATAGGGAACCTATATAGTCCAAGTTCCCTCTAGGGAAGCTACATATTCATAGTGCCCGCTAGGGAACCTGCATTGTCCAAGTGCCCGCTAGTTAACCTAGATCGTCCAAGTGTCCACTAGTAAACCTACATAGTCCAAGTTTCCGTTAGGTAACCTAGATAGGCCAAGTGCCCGCTAGTTAACCTAGAGAGTCCAAGTTCCTGTTAGCTAACCTACATAGTCCAAGTGCCCGTTCGTTAACCTAGATAGTTCAAGTGCCCGCTAGGTAACCTAGACAGTCCAAGTGCCTGCTAGGTAACCTACATAGTCCAAGTGCCCGTTTGCTAACCTAGATCGTCAAAGGGCCCGCTAGTTAACCTACATAGTCCAAGGGCCCGCTAGTTAACCTAGATAGTCCAAGTGCCCGCTAGTTAACCTACATTGTCCAAGTCCATGATGGGGAACCTACATAGTCCAAGTATCCGCTAGGTAACCTACATAGTCCAAATGCCCGCTAGTAACGTACATAGTCCAAGTGCCCGTTAGGTAACCTAGATAGTCCAAATGCCCGCTAGGGAACACACATAGTCCAAGTGCCCGTTAGAGAACTTACATAGTCAAAGCCCTGCTAGGGAACCTACATAGTCCAAGTGCCCGCTAGGGAACCTAGATAGTCCAAGTACCCGTTAGGTAACCTACGTAGTTCAAGTGCCCATTCGTTAACTTAGATAGTCCAAGTCGCGGTAGGTAACCAACATAGTCCAAGGGCTGCTAGGTAACCTATATAGTCCAAGTGCCCGCTAATTAACCTATAGTCCAAGTGCCCTCTAGGTAACCTACATATTCCAAGTTCTCGCTAGGTAACCTAGATAGTCCAAGTGCCCGTTACCTAACCTAGATAGTCCAAGTGCCCGTTAGGTTAACTACATAGTCCACGTGCCCGTTCGTTAACCTAGATCGTCCAATTGCCCGCTAGGTAACCTACATAGTCCAAGGGCCGGCTAGGTAACCTTTAGAATCCAAGTGCCCGCTAGGTAATCTAGATAGTCCAGGTGCCCGTTAGGTAACCTAGATAGTCCAAGTGCCCGCTAGTTAACCTACATAGTCCAAGTGCCTCCTGGTTAACTTAAACCATCCAAGTGCCCGCTAGGTTACCTGCATAGTCCAAGTGCCCGTTAGGTAACCTAGATAGTCCAAGTGCCCGCTACGTAACCTACATAGTCCAAGTGCCCGCTAGGTAACCTAGATAGTCCAAGTACCCGTTAGCTAACCTAGATAGTCCAAGTGCCCGCTAGGTAACCTCCATAGTCCAAGTGCCCGCTAGTTAACCTACATAGTCCAAGTGCCCGCTGGTTAACTTAAACAGTCCAAGTGCCCGCTAGGTTACCTGCATAGTCCAAGTGCCCGTTAGGTAACCTAGATAGTCCAAGTGCCCGCTAGGTAACCTACATAGTCCAAGTGCCCGCTAGGTAACCTAGATAGTCCAAGTACCCGTTAGCTAACCTAGATAGTCCAAGTGCCCGCTAGGTAACCTCCATAGTCCAAGTGCCCGCTAGGTAACCGCCATAGTCCAAGTGCCCTTTCGTTAACCTAGATAGTCCAAGTTCTTGTTACCTAACCTACATAGTCCAAGTGCCCGTTCGTTAACCTAGATTGTTCAAGTGCCCGCCAGGTAACCTAGACAGTCCAAGTGCCTGCTAGGTAACCTACATAGTCCAAGTGCCCGTTTGCTAACCTAGATCGTCAAAGGGCCTGCTAGTTAACCTACATAGTCCAAGTGCCCGCTAGTTAACCTACATTGTGCAAGTACCTGATGGGGAACCTACATAGTCCAAGTATCCGCTAGGTAACCTACATAGTCCAAATGCCCGCTAGTAACGTACATAGTCCAAATGCCCGCTAGGGAACACACATAGTCCCAGTGCCCGTTAGAGAACTTACATTGTCAAAGCTCTGCTAGGGAACCTACATAGTCCAAGTGCCCGCTAGGGAACCCAGATAGTCCAAGAACCCGTTAGCTAACCTAGATAGTCCAAGTGCCCGCTAGGTAACCTCCATAGTCCAAGTGCCCGCTAGGTAACCTCCATAGTCCAAGTGCCCGTTCGTTAACCTAGATAGTCTAAGTTCCTGTTAGCTAAACTACATAGTCCAAGTGCCCGTTCGTTAACCTAGATAGTTCAAGTGCCCGCTAGGTACCTAGAAAGTCCAAGTGCCTGCTAGGTAACCTACATAGTCCAAGTGCCCGCTAGGGAACCTACATAGTCCAAGTGCCCGCTAGGTAACCTACATAGTCCAAGTGCCCGTTAGTTAACCTAGATAGTCAAAGTGCCTGCTAGGTAACCTAGATAGTCCAAATGCCTGCTAGGGTACCCACATAGTCCAACTGCCCGATAGGGAACCAACATAGTCCAAGTGCCCAATGAGGAACCTACATAGTCCAAGTGCCCGATAGGGAATCTTCATATTCCAAGTGCCCGTTAGGGAACCCAGATTGTCCAAGTGCCCATAGGGAACCTATATAGTCCAAGTTCCCTCTAGGGAAGCTACATATTCATAGTGCCCGCTAGGGAACCTGCATTGTCCAAGTGCCCGCTAGTTAACCTAGATCGTCCAAGTGTCCACTAGTAAACCTACATAGTCCAAGTTTCCGTTAGGTAACCTAGATAGGCCAAGTGCCCGCTAGTTAACCTAGAGAGTCCAAGTTCCTGTTAGCTAACCTACATAGTCCAAGTGCCCGTTCGTTAACCTAGATAGTTCAAGTGCCCGCTAGGTAACCTAGACAGTCCAAGTGCCTGCTAGGTAACCTACATAGTCCAAGTGCCCGTTTGCTAACCTAGATCGTCAAAGGGCCCGCTAGTTAACCTACATAGTCCAAGGGCCCGCTAGTTAACCTAGATAGTCCAAGTGCCCGCTAGTTAACCTACATTGTCCAAGTCCATGATGGGGAACCTACATAGTCCAAGTATCCGCTAGGTAACCTACATAGTCCAAATGCCCGCTAGTAACGTACATAGTCCAAGTGCCCGTTAGGTAACCTAGATAGTCCAAATGCCCGCTAGGGAACACACATAGTCCAAGTGCCCGTTAGAGAACTTACATAGTCAAAGCCCTGCTAGGGAACCTACATAGTCCAAGTGCCCGCTAGGGAACCTAGATAGTCCAAGTACCCGTTAGGTAACCTACGTAGTTCAAGTGCCCATTCGTTAACTTAGATAGTCCAAGTCGCGGTAGGTAACCAACATAGTCCAAGGGCTGCTAGGTAACCTATATAGTCCAAGTGCCCGCTAATTAACCTATAGTCCAAGTGCCCTCTAGGTAACCTACATATTCCAAGTTCTCGCTAGGTAACCTAGATAGTCCAAGTGCCCGTTACCTAACCTAGATAGTCCAAGTGCCCGTTAGGTTAACTACATAGTCCACGTGCCCGTTCGTTAACCTAGATCGTCCAATTGCCCGCTAGGTAACCTACATAGTCCAAGGGCCGGCTAGGTAACCTTTAGAATCCAAGTGCCCGCTAGGTAATCTAGATAGTCCAGGTGCCCGTTAGGTAACCTAGATAGTCCAAGTGCCCGCTAGTTAACCTACATAGTCCAAGTGCCCCCTGGTTAACTTAAACCATCCAAGTGCCCGCTAGGTTACCTGCATAGTCCAAGTGCCCGTTAGGTAACCTAGATAGTCCAAGTGCCCGCTACGTAACCTACATAGTCCAAGTGCCCGCTAGGTAACCTAGATAGTCCAAGTACCCGTTAGCTAACCTAGATAGTCCAAGTGCCCGCTAGGTAACCTCCATAGTCCAAGTGCCCGCTAGGTAACCTCCATAGTCCAAGTGCCCGTTCGTTAACCTAGATAGTCCAAGTTCCTGTTAGCTAACCTACATAGTCCAAGTGCCCGTTCGTTAACCTAGATAGTTCAAGTGCCCGCTAGGTAACCTAGACAGTCCAAGTGCCTGCTAGGTAACCTACATAGTCCAAGTGCCCGTTTGCTAACCTAGATCGTCAAAGGGCCCGCTAGTTAACCTACATAGTCCAAGGGCCCTCTAGTTAACCTAGATAGTCCAAGTACCCGCTAGTTAACCTACATTGTCCAAGTCCCTGATGGGGAACCTACATAGTCCAAGTATCCGCTAAGTAATCTACATAGTCCAAATGCCCGCTAGTAACGTACATAGTCCAAGTGCCCGTTAGGTAACCTAGATAGTCCAAATGCCCGCTAGGGAACACACATAGTCCAAGTGCCCGTTAGAGAACTTACATATTCAAAGCCCTGCTAGGGAACCTACATCGTCCAAGTGCCCGCTAGGGAACCTAGATAGTCCAAGTACCCGTTAGCTAACCTAGATAGTCCAAGTGCCCGCTAGTTAACCTCCATAGTCCAAGTGCCCGCTAGGTAACCTCCATAGTCCAAGTGCCCGTTCTTTAACCTATATAGTCCAAGTTCCTGTTAGCTAACCTACATAGTCGAAGTGCCCGTTCGTTAACCTAGATAGTTCATGTGCCCGCTAGGTAACCTAGACAGTCCAAGTGCCCGCTAGGTAACCTAGACAGTCCAAGTGCCTGCTAGGTAACCTACATAGTCCAAGTGCCCGTTAGCTAACCTAGATAGTCCAAGTGCCCGCTTGGTAACCTCCATAGTCCAAGTGCCCGCTAGGTAACCGCCATAGTCCAAGTGCCCTTTCGTTAACCTAGATAGTCCAAGTTCTTGTTAGCTAACTTACATAGTCCAAGTGCCCGTTCGTTAACCTAGATTGTTCAAGTGCCCGCCAGGTAACCTAGACAGTCCAAGTGCCTGCTAGGTAACCTACATAGTCCAAGTGCCCGTTTGCTAACCTAGATCGTCAAAGGGCCTGCTAGTTAACCTACATAGTCCAAGTGCCCGCTAGTTAACCTACATTGTGCAAGTACCTGATGGGGAACCTACATAGTCCAAGTATCCGCTAGGTAACCTACATAGTCCAAATGCCCGCTAGTAACGTACATAGTCCAAATGCCCGCTAGGGAACACACATAGTCCCAGTGCCCGTTAGAGAACTTACATTGTCAAAGCCCTGCTAGGGAACCTACATAGTCCAAGTGCCCGCTAGGGAACCTAGATAGTCCAAGAACCCGTTAGCTAACCTAGATAGTCCAAGTGCCCGCTAGGTAACCTCCATAGTCCAAGTGCCCGCTAGGTAACCTCCATAGTCCAAGTGCCCGTTCGTTAACCTAGATAGTCTAAGTTCCTGTTAGCTAAACTACATAGTCCAAGTGCCCGTTCGTTAACCTAGATAGTTCAAGTGCCCGCTAGGTAACCTAGAAAGTCCAAGTGCCTGCTAGGTAACCTACATAGTCCAAGTGCCCGCTAGGGAACCTACATAGTCCAAGTGCCCGCTAGGTAACCTACATAGTCCAAGTGCCCGTTAGTTAACCTAGATAGTCAAAGTGCCTGCTAGGTAACCTAGATAGTCCAAATGCCTGCTAGGGTACCCACATAGTCCAACTGCCCGATAGGGAACCAACATAGTCCAAGTGCCCAATGAGGAACCTACATAGTCCAAGTGCCCGATAGGGAATCTTCATATTCCAAGAGCCCGTTAGGGAACCCAGATTATCCAAGTGCCCATAGGGAACCTATATAGTCCAAGTTCCCTCTAGGGAAGCTACATATTCATAGTGCCCGCTAGGGAACCTGCATTGTCCAAGTGCCCGCTAGTTAACCTAGATCGTCCAAGTGTCCGCTAGTAAACCTACATAGTCCAAGTTCCCGTTAGGTAACCTAGATAGGCCAAGTGCCGCTAGTTAACCTAGAGAGTCCAAGTTCCTGTTAGCTAACCTACATAGTCCAAGTGCCCGTTCGTTAACCTAGATCGTCCAATTGCCCGCTAGGTAACCTACATAGTCCAAGGGCCGGCTAGGTAACCTTTAGAATCCAAGTGCCCGCTAGGTAATCTAGATAGTCCAGGTGCCCGTTAGGTAACCTAGATAGTCCAAGTGCCCGCTAGTTAACCTACATAGTCCAAGTGCCCCCTGGTTAACTTAAACAGTCCAAGTGCCCGCTAGGTTACCTGCATAGTCCAAGTGCCCGTTAGGTAACCTAGATAGTCCAAGTGCCCGCTACGTAACCTACATAGTCCAAGTGCCCGCTAGGTAACCTAGATAGTCCAAGTACCCGTTAGCTAACCTAGATAGTCCAAGTGCCCGCTAGGTAACCTCCATAGTCCAAGTGCCCGCTAGGTAACCTCCATAGTCCAAGTGCCCGTTCGTTAACCTAGATAGTCCAAGTTCCTGTTAGCTAACCTACATAGTCCAAGTGCCCGTTCGTTAACCTAGATAGTTCAAGTGCCCGCTAGGTAACCTAGACAGTCCAAGTGCCTGCTAGGTACCCTACATAGTCCAAGTGCCCGTTTGCTAACCTAGATCGTCAAAGGGCCCGCTAGTTAACCTACATAGTCCAAGGGCCCTCTAGTTAACCTAGATAGTCCAAGTACCCGCTAGTTAACCTACATTGTCCAAGTCCCTGATGGGGAAACTACATAGTCCAAGTATCCGCTAAGTAACCTACATAGTCCAAATGCCAGCTAGTAACGTACATAGTCCAAGTGCCCGTTAGGTAACCTAGATAGTCCAAATGCCCGCTAGGGAACACACATAGTCCAAGTGCCCGTTAGAGAACTTACATATTCAAAGCCCTGCTAGGGAACCTACATAGTCCAAGTGCCCGCTAGGGAACCTAGATAGTCTAAGTACCCGTTAGCTAACCTAGATAGTCCAAGTGCCCGCTAGTTAACCTCCATAGTCCAAGTGCCCGCTAGGTAACCTCCATAGTCCAAGTGCCCGTTCTTTAACCTATATAGTCCAAGTTCCTGTTAGCTAACCTACATAGTCCAAGTGCGCGTTCGTTAACCTAGATAGTTCATGTGCCCGCTAGGTAACCTAGACAGTCCAAGTGCCCGCTAGGTAACCTAGACAGTCCAAGTGCCTGCTAGGTAACCTACATAGTCCAAGTGTCCGCTAAGGTACGAACATAGTCCAAGTGCCCGCTAGGTAACCTAGACAGTCCAAGTGCCCGCTAGGTAACCTAGATAGTCCAAGTGCCTGCTAGGTAACCTACATAGTCCAAGTGCCCAATGAGGAACCTACATAGTCCAAGTGCCCGCTAGGTAACCTAGATAGGCCAAGTGCCCGCAAGGTAACCTACATAGTCCAATTGCCCGCTAGGTAACCTAGATATTCCAGGTTCCGGTTTACTAACCTAGATAGTCCAAGTGCCCGCTAGGTAACCTACATAGTCCAAGTGCCCATTCGTTAACCTAGATAGTCCAAGTGCCCGCTAGGTAACCTATACTGTCCAAGTGCCCGCTAGGATACTTACATAGTCCAAGTGCACGTTCGTTAACTTAGATAGTCCAAGTCGCGCTAGGTAACCTATATAGTCCAAGGGCCCGCTAGGTAACCTATATAGTCCAAGTGCCCGCTAGTTAAACTATAGTCCAAGTGCCCGCTAGGTAACCTACATATTCCAAGTTCCCGCTAGGTAACCTAGATAGTCCAAGTGCCCGTTACCTAACCTACGTAGTCCAAGTGCCCGTTAGGTTACCTACATAGTCCACGTGCCGGTTCGTTAACCTAGATAGTCCAAATGCCCGCTAGGTAACCTACATAGTCCAAGTGCCCGCTAATTAACATACATAGTCCAAGTGCCCGTTAGGTAACCTAGACAGTCCAAGTGCCCGCTAGGTAACCTCCATAGTCCAAGTGCCCGCTAATTAACCTATATAGTCCAAGTGCCCGCTAGGGAACCTGCATCGTCCAAGTGCCCGCTAGTTAATCTAGATAGTCCAAGGGTCCGCTAGTAAACCTACATAGTCCAAGTTCCCGTTAGGTAACCTAGATAGGCCAAGTGCCCGCTAGTTAACTTCCATAGTCCAAGTGCCCGCTAGGTAACCTCCATAGTCGAAGTGCCCGCTAATTAACCTATATAGTCCAAGTGCCCGATAGGGAATCTTCATATTCCAAGTGACCGTTAGGGAACCCAGATTGTCCAAGTGCCCATAGGGAACCTTTATACTCCAAGTTCCCTCTAGGGAAGCTACATATTCATAATGCCCGCTAGGGAACCTGCATTGTCCAAGTGCCCGCTAGTTAACCTAGATCGTCCAAGTGTCCGCTAGTAAACCTACATAGTCCAAGTTCCCGTTAGGTAACCTAGATAGGCCAAGTGCCCGCTAGTTAACCTACATAGTACAATGGCCCGCTAGTTGACCTACATAGTCCAAGTGCCCGCTAGTTAACCTAGATAGTCAAAGTGCCCGCTAGTTAACCTAAGTAGTACAAATGTCCGATAGGGATCCTACATAGTCCAAGTGCCCGCTAGGTAACCTAGATATTCCAAGTTCCGGTTTGCTAACCTAGATAGTCCAAGTGCCCGCTAGGTAACCTACTTAGTCCAAGTGCCCATTCGTTAACCTAGATAGTCCAAGTGCCTGCTAGGTAACCTATACTGTCCAAGTGCCCACTAGGTTACTTACATAGTCCAAGTGCACTTTCGTTAACTTAGATAGTCCAAGTCGCGGTAGGTAACCAACATAGTCCAAGGGCCGCTAGGTAACCTATAAGTCCAAGTGCCCGCTAGGTAGCCTATTGTCCAAGTGCCCTCTAGGTAACCTACATATTCCAAGTTTCCGCTAGGTAACCTAGATAGTCCAAGTGCCCGTTACCTAACCTAGATAGTCCAAGTGCCCGTTAGGTTACCTACATCGTCCACGTGCCCGTTCGTTAACCTAGATAGTCCAATTGCCCGCTAGGTAACCTACATAGTCCAAGGGCCGGCTAGGTAACCTTTAGAATCCAAGTGCCCACTAGGTAATCTAGATAGTCCAGGTGCCCGTTAGGTAACCTAGATAGTCCAAGTGCCCGCTAGTTAACCTACATAGTCCAAGTGCCCGCTAAGTTACCTGCATAGTCCAAGTGCCCGTTAGGTAACCTAGATAGTACAAGTGCCCGCTAGGTAACCTACATAGTCCAAGTGCCCGCTAGGTAACCTAGATAGTCCAAGTACCCGTTAGCTAACCTAGATAGTCCAAGTGCCCGCTAGGTAACCTCCATAGTCCAAGTGCCCGCTAGGTAACCTCCATAGTCCAAGTGCCCGTTCATTAACCTAGATAGTCCAAGTTCCTGTTAGCTAACCTACATAGTCCAAGTGCCCGTTCGTTAACCTAGATAGTTCAAGTGCCCTCTAGGTAACCTAGACAATCCAAGTGCCTGCTAGGTAACCTACATAGTCCAAGTGCCCGTTTGCTAACCTAGATCGTCAAAGGGCCCGCTAGTTAACCTACATAGTCCAAGGGCCCGCTAGTTAACCTAGATAGTCCAGGTGCCCGCTAGTTAACCTACATTGTCCAAGTCCCTGATGGGGAACCTACATAGTCCAAGTATCCGCTAGGTAACCTACATAGTCCAAATGCCCGCTAGTAACGTACATAGTCCAAGTGCCCGTTAGGTAACCTAGATAGTCCAAATGCCCGCTAGGGAACCCACATAGCCCAAGTGCCCATTAGAGAACTTACATAATCAAAGCCCTGCTAGGGAACCTCCATAGTCCAAGTGCCCGCTAGGGAACCTAGATAGTCCAAGTACCCGTTAGCTAACCTAGATAGTCCAAGTGCCCGCTAGGTAACCTCCATAGTCCACTTGCCCGCTAGGTAACCTCCATAGTCCAAGTGCCCGTTCGTTAACCTATATAGTCCAAGTTTCTGTTAGCTAACCTACATAGTCCAAGTGTCCGTTCGTTAACCTAGATAGTTCAAGTGCCCGCTAGGTAACCTAGACAGTCCAAGGGCCTGCTAGGTAACCTACATAGTCTAAGTGCCCGCTAGGGACCTACATAGTCCAAGTGCCCGCTATGTAACCTACATAGTCCAAGTGCCCGTTAGTTAACCTAGATAGTCAAAGTGCCTGCTAGGTAACCTAGATAGTCCAAATGCCTGCTAGGGTACCCACATAGTCCAACTGCCCGATAGGGAACCAACATAGTCCAAGTGCCCGCTAAGGGACCGACATAGTCCAAGTGACCGCTAGGGAACCTACATAGTCCAAATGCCCGTTAGGGTACCCACAGAGTCCAACTGCCCGATAGGGAACCAGCATAGTCCAAGTGCCCGCTAAGGGACCGACATAGTCCAAGTGACCACTAGGGAACCTACAGAGTCCAACTGCCCGATAGGGAACCAACATAATCCAAGTGCCCGCTAAGGGACCTACATAGTCCAAGTGCCCGTTAGGGAACCTACATAGTCCAAGTGCCCTCTAGGGAACCTGCATCGTCCAAGTGCCCGCCAGTTAACATAGAGAGTCTAAGTTCCCGCTAGTTAACCTAGATAGTCCAAGTGCCTGCTAGTTAACCTAGATCGTCCAAGTGCCCGCTAGTTAACCTACATAGTCCAAGGTCCGTTAGTTAACCTAGATAGTCCAAGTGCCCTCTAGAAAACCTAGATCGTCCAAGTGCCCGCTAGTTAACCTACATAGTCCAAGTGCCCGCTAGGGGACGTACATAGTCCAAGTGCCCGCTGGACAACCTAGATAGTCCAAGTGCCCGCTAGTTAACCTACATAGTCCAAGTGCCCGCTGAGGAACCTACATAGTCCAAGTGTGCGAAAGGGAACCTACGTATTCCAAGTGCCCGTTAGGGCACCTAGATAGTCCAAGTAACCATAGGGAACCTATATAGTCCAAGTGCCCTCTATGGAACCTTCATAGTCAAAGTGCCCTCTAGGAACCTGCATTGTACAAGTGCCCGCTAGTTAACCTAGATAGTCCAAGTGCCCGCTAGGTAACCTAGATAGTCGAAGGGCCCGCTAGTTAACCTACATAGTCCAAGTGCCCGATAGGGAACCTACATAGTCCAAGTGCCCAATGAGGAACCTACATAGTCCAAGTGCCCGATAGGGAATCTTCATATTCCAAGTGCCCGTTAGGGAACCCAGATAGTCCAAGTGCCCATAGGGAACTTATATGGTCCAAGTGCCCTCTAGGGAAGCTACATATTCATAGTGCCCGCTAGGGAACCTGCATTGTCCAAGTGCCCGCTAGTTAACCAAGATTGTCCAAGTGTCCGCTAGTAAACCTACATAGTCCAAGTTCCCGTTAGGTAACCTAGATAGGCCAAGTGCCCGCAAAGTAACCTACATAGTCCAAGTGCCCGCTAGGTAACCTACATAGTCCATGTGCCCGTTAGTTAACCTAGATAGTCAAAGTGCCTGCTAGGTAACCTAGATAGTCCAAATGCCTGCTAGGGTACCCACATAGTCCACTGCCCGATAGGGAACCAACATAGTCCAAGTGCCCGCTAAGGGACCGACATAGTCCAAGTGACCGCTAGGGAACCTACATAGTCCAAATGCCCGTTAGGGTACCCACAGAGTCCAACTGCCCGATAGGGGACCTACATAGTCCAAGTGCCTGCTAGGTAACCTAGATAGTCCAAGTACCCGTTAGCTAACCTAGATATTCCAAGTGCCCGCTAGGTAACCTCCATAGTCCAAGTGCCCGCTAGGTAACCTCCATAGTCCAAGTGCCCGTTCATTAACCTAGATAGTCCAAGTTCCTGTTAGCTAACCTACATAGTCCAATTGCCCGTTCGTTATCCTAGATAGTTCAAGTGCCCTCTAGGTAACCTATACAGTCCAAGTGCCTGCTAGGTAACCTACATAGTCCAAGTGCCCGTTTGCTAACCTAGATCGTCAAAGGGCCCGCTAGTTAACCTACATAGTCCAAGGGCCCGCTAGTTAACCTAGATAGTCCAAGTGCCCGCTAGTTAACCTACATTGTCCAAGTCCCTGATGGGGAACCTACATAGTCCAAGTATCCGCTAGGTAACCTACATAGTCCAAATGCCCGCTAGTAACGTACATAGTCCAAGTGCCCGTTAGGTAACCTAGATAGTCCAAATGCCCGCTAGGGAACCCACATAGCCCAAGTGCCCATTAGAGAACTTACATAATCAAAGCCCTGCTAGGAACCTCCATAGTCCAAGTGCCCGCTAGGGAACCTAGATAGTCCAAGTACCCGTTAGCTAACCTAGATAGTCCAAGTGCCCGCTAGGTAACCTCCATAGTCCAATTGCCCGCTAGGTAACCTCCATAGTCCAAGTGCCCGTTCGTTAACCTATATAGTCCAAGTTCCTGTTAGCTAACCTACATAGTCCAAGTGTCCGTTCGTTAACCTAGATAGTTCAAGTGCCCGCTAGTTAACCTAGACAGTCCAAGTGCCTGCTAGGTAACCTACATAGTCTAAGTGCCCGCTAGGGACCTACATAGTCCAAGTGCCCGCTAGGTAACCTACATAGTCCAAGTGCCCGTTAGTTAACCTAGATAGTCAAAGTGCCTGCAGGGTAACCTAGATAGTCCAAATGCCTGCTAGGGTACCCACATAGTCCAACTGCCCGATAGGGAACCAACATAGTCCAAGTGCCCGCTAAGGGACCGACATAGTCCAAGTGACCGCTAGGGAACCTACATAGTCCAAATGCCCGTTAGGGTACCCACAGAGTCCAACTGCCCGATAGGGAACCAGCATAGTCCAAGTGCCCGCTAAGGGACCTACATAGTCCATGTGCCCGTTAGGACCTACATAGTCCAAGTGCCCTCTAGGGAACCTGCATCGTCCAAGTGCCCGCCAGTTAACATAGAGAGTCTAAGTTCCCGCTAGTTAACCTAGATAGTCCAAGTGCCTGCTAGTTAACCTAGATCGTCCAAGTGCCCGCTAGTTAACCTACATAGTCCCAGGTCCGTTAGTTAACCTAGATAGTCCAAGTGCCCTCTAGATAACCTAGATCGTCCAAGTGCCCGCTAGTTAACCTACATAGTCCAAGTGCCCGCTAGGGGACGTACATAGTCCAAGTGCCCGCTGGACAACCTAGATAGTCCAAGTGCCCGCTAGTTAACCTACATAGTCCAAGTGCCCGCTGAGGAACCTACATAGTCCAAGTGTGCGAAAGGGAACCTACGTATTCCAAGTGCCCATTAGGGCACCTAGATAGTCCAAGTAACCATAGTGAACCTATATAGTCCAAGTGCCCTCTAGGGAAGCTACATAGTCAAAGTGCCCGCTAGGGAACCTGCATTGTACAAGTGCCCGCTAGTTAACCTAGATAGTCCAAGTGCCCGCTAGGTAACCTAGATAGTCGAAGGGCCCGCTAGTTAACCTACATAGTCCAAGTGCCCGATAGGGAACCTACATAGTCCAAGTGCCCAATGAGGAACCTACATAGTCCAAGTGCCCGATAGGGAATCTTCATATTCCAAGTGCCCGTTAGGGAACCCAGATAGTCCAAGTGCCCATAGGGAACTTATATGGTCCAAGTGCCCTCTAGGGAAGCTACATATTCATAGTGCCCGCTAGGGAACCTGCATTGTCCAAGTGCCCGCTAGTTAACCAAGATTGTCCAAGTGTCCGCTAGTAAACCTACATAGTCCAAGTTCCCGTTAGGTAACCTAGATAGGCCAAGTGCCCGCAAAGTAACCTACATAGTCCAAGTGCCCGCTAGGTAACCTACATAGTCCATGTGCCCGTTAGTTAACCTAGATAGTCAAAGTGCCTGCTAGGTAACCTAGATAGTCCAAATGCCTGCTAGGGTACCCACATAGTCCAACTGCCCGATAGGGAACCAACATAGTCCAAGTGCCAGCTAAGGGACCGACATAGTCCAAGTGACCGCTAGGGAACCTACATAGTCCAAATGCCCGTTAGGGTACCCACAGAGTCCAACTGCCCGATAGGGGACCTACATAGTCCAAGTGCCCGCTAGGTAACCTAGATAGTCCAAGTACCCGTTAGCTAACCTAGATAGTCCAAGTGCCCGCTAGGTAACCTCCATAGTCCAAGTGCCCGCTAGGTAACCTCTATAGTCCAAGTGCCCGTTCATTAACCTAGATAGTCCAAGTTCCTGTTAGCTAACCTACATAGTCCAAGTGCCCGTTCGTTATCCTAGATAGTTCAAGTGCCCTCTAGGTAACCTATACAGTCCAAGTGCCTGCTAGGTAACCTACATAGTCCAAGTGCCCGTTTGCTAACCTAGATCGTCAAAGGGCCCGCTAGTTAACCTACATAGTCCAAGGGCCCGCTAGTTAACCTAGATAGTCCAAGTGCCCGCTAGTTAACCTACATTGTCCAAGTCCCTGATGGGGAACCTACATAGTCCAAGTATCCGCTAGGTAACCTACATAGTCCAAATGCCCGCTAGTAACGTACATAGTCCAAGTGCCCGTTAGGTAAGCTAGATAGTCCAAATGCCCGCTAGGGAACCCACATAGCCCAAGTGCCCATTAGAGAACTTACATAATCAAAGCCCTGCTAGGGAACCTCCATAGTCCAAGTGCCCGCTAGGGAACCTAGATAGTCCAAGTACCCGTTAGCTAACCTAGATAGTCCAAGTGCCCGCTAGGTAACCTCCATAGTCCAAGTGCCCGCTAGGTAACCTCCATAGTCCAAGTGCCCGTTCGTTAACCTATATAGTCCAAGTTCCTGTTATCTAACCTACATAGTCCAAGTGTCCGTTCGTTAACCTAGATAGTTCAAGTGCCCGCTAGGTAACCTAGACAGTCCAAGTGCCTGCTAGGTAACCTACATAGTCTAAGTGCCCGCTAGGGACCTACATAGTCCAAGTGCCCGCTAGGTAACCTACATAGTCCAAGTGCCCGTTAGTTAACCTAGATAGTCAAAGTGCCTGCAGAGTAACCTAGATAGTCCAAATGCCTGCTAGGGTACCCACATAGTCCAACTGCCCGATAGGGAACCAACATAGTCCAAGTGCCCGCTAAGGGACCGACATAGTCCAAGTGACCACTAGGGAACCTACAGAGTCCAACTGCCCGATAGGGAACCAACATAATCCAAGTGCCCGCTAAGGGACCTACATAGTCCAAGTGCCCGTTAGGGAACCTACATAGTCCAAGTGCCCTCTAGGGAACCTGCATCGTCCAAGTGCCCGCCAGTTAACATAGAGAGTCTAAGTTCCCGCTAGTTAACCTAGATTGTCCAAGTGCCTGCTAGTTAACCTAGATCGTCCAAGTGCCCGCTAGTTAACCTACATAGTCCAAGGTCCGTTAGTTAACCTAGATAGTCCAAGTGCCCTCTAGAAAACCTAGATCGTCCAAGTGCCCGCTAGTTAACCTACATAGTCCAAGTGCCCGCTAGGGGACGTACATAGTCCAAGTGCCCGCTGGACAACCTAGATAGTCCAAGTGCCCGCTAGTTAACCTACATAGTCCAAGTGCCCGCTGAGGAACCTACATAGTCCAAGTGTGCGAAAGGGAACCTACGTATTCCAAGTGCCCGTTAGGGCACCTAGATAGTCCAAGTAACCATAGGGAACCTATATAGTCCAAGTGCCCTCTATGGAACCTTCATAGTCAAAGTGCCCTCTAGGGAACCTGCATTGTACAAGTGCCCGCTAGTTAACCTAGATAGTCCAAGTGCCCGCTAGGTAACCTAGATAGTCGAAGGGCCCGCTAGTTAACCTACATAGTCCAAGTGCCCGATAGGGAACCTACATAGTCCAAGTGCCCAATGAGGAACCTACATAGTCCAAGTGCCCGATAGGGAATCTTCATATTCCAAGTGCCCGTTAGGGAACCCAGATAGTCCAAATGCCCATAGGGAACTTATATGGTCCAAGTGCCCTCTAGGGAAGCTACATATTCATAGTGCCCGCTAGGGAACCTGCATTGTCCAAGTGCCCGCTAGTTAACCAAGATTGTCCAAGTGTCCGCTAGTAAACCTACATAGTCCAAGTTCCCGTTAGGTAACCTAGATAGGCCAAGTGCCCGCAAAGTAACCTACATAGTCCAAGTGCCCGCTAGGTAACCTAGATATTCCAAGTTCCGGTTTACTAACCTAGATAGTCCAAGTGCCCGCTAGGTAACCTACATAGTCCAAGTGCCCATTCATTAAACTAGATAGTCCAAGTGCCCGCTAGGTAACCTATACTGTCCAAGTGCCCGCTAGGTTACCTACATAGTCCAAGTGCACGTTCATTAACTTAGATAGTCCAAGTTGCGCTAGGTAACATACATAGACCAAGGGCCCGCTAGGTAACCTATATAGTCCAAGTGCCAGCTAGTTAAACTATAGTCCAAGTGCCCGCTAGGTAACCTACATATTCCAAGTTCCCGCTAGGTAACCTAGATAGTCCAAGTGCCCGTTACCTAACCTAGATATTCCAAGTGCCCATTAGGTTACCTACATAGTCCACGTCCCTGTTCGTTAACCTAGATAGTCCAAGTGCCCGCTAAGTAACCTACATAGTCCAAGTGCCCGCTAATTAACCTACATAGTCCAAGTGCCCGTTAGGTAACCTAGACAGTCCAAGTGCCCGCTAGGTAACCTCCATAGTCCAAGTGCCTGCTAATTAACCTATATAGTCCAAGTGCCCGCTAGGGAACCTGCATCGTTCAAGTGCCCGCTAGTTAATCTAGATAGTCCAAGGGTCCGCTAGTAAACCTACATAGTCCAAGTTCCCGTTAGGTAACCTAGATAGGCCAAGTGCCCGCTAGTTAACCTACATAGTACAATGGCCCGCTAGTTGACCTAGATAGTCCAAGTGCCCGCTAGTTAACCTAGATAGTCAAAGTGCCCGCTAGTTAACCTAAGTAGTACAAATGTCCAATAGGGATCCTACATAATCCAAGTGCCCGCTTGGTAACCTAGATATTCCAAGTTCCGGTTTGCTAACCTAGATACTCCAAGTGCCCGCTAGGTAACCTATACTGTCCAAGTGCCCGCTAGGTTACTTACATAGTCCAAGTGCACGTTCGTTAACTTAGATAGTCCAAGTTGCGGTAGGTAACCAACATAGTCTAAGGGCCGCTAGGTAACCTATATAGTCCAAGTGCCCGCTAGTTAACCTATAGTCCATGTGCCCTCTAGGTAACTTAAACAGTCCAAGTGCCCGCTAGGTTACCTGCATAGTCCAAGTGCCCGTTAGGTAACCTAGATAGTCCAAGGGCCCGCTAGTTAACCTAGATAGTCCAAGTGCCCGCTAGTTAACCTACATTGTCCAAGTCCCTGATGGGGAACCTACATAGTCCTAGTATCCGCTAGGTAACCGACATAGTCCAAATGCCCACTAGTAACGTACGTAGTCCAAATGCCCGTTAGGTAACCTAGATAGTCCAAATGCCCGCTAGGGAACCTACATAGCCCAAGTGCCCGCTAGGTAACCTACATAGTCCAAATGCCCGCTAGAAACCTACATAGTCCAAGTGCAAGAAGGGAACCTACATAATCCAAGTGCCCGCTAGGGAACCTACATAGTCCAAGTGCCCATTCGTTAACCTAGATAGTTCAAGTGCCCGCTAGGTAACCCAGACAGTCCAAGTGCCTGCTAGGTAACCTACATAGTCCAAGTGCCCGCTAGGGAACCTACATAGTCCAAGTGCCCGTTAGTTAACCTAGATAGTCCAAGTGCCCTCTAGTTAACCTACATAGTCCAAGGGCCCTCTAGTTAACCTAGATAGTCCAAGTGCCCGCTAGGAGACGTACGTAGTCCAAGTGCCCGCTGGGCAACCTAGATAGTCCAAGTGCCCGCTAGATAACCTACATAGTCCAAGTGCCCGCTGAGGAACCTACATAGTCCAAGTTCCCGTTAGGTAACCTACATAGTCCAAGTGCCCGCTAGGTAACCTACATAGTCCAAGTGCCCGTTAGTTAACCTAGATAGTCAAAGTGCCTGCTAGGTAACCTAGATAGTCCAAATGCCCGCTAGGATACCCACATAGTCCAACTGCCCGATAGGGAACCAACATAGTCCAAGTGCCCGCTAATGGACCTACATAGTCCAAGTGCCCGTTAGGGAACCTACATAGTCCAAGCGCCCTCTAGGGAACCTGCATCGTCCAAGTGCCCGCCAGTTAATATAGATAGTCCAAGTTCCCGCTAGTTAACATAGATAGTCCAAGTGCCCGCTAGTTAACATAGATCGTCCAAGTGCCCGTTAGTTAACCTACATAGTCCAAGGTCCGTTAGTTAACCTAGATAGTCCAAGTGCCCTCTAGTTAACCTACATAGTCCAAGGGCCCTCTAGTTAACCTAGATAGTCCAAGTGCCCGCTAGGGGACGTACGTAGTCCAAGTGCCCGCTGGGCAACCTAGATAGTCCAAGTGCCCGCTAGATAACCTACATAGTCCAAGTGCCCGCTGAGGAACCTACATAATCCAAGTGTCCGAAAGGGAACCTACGTATTCCAAGTGCCCGTTAGGGCACCTAGATAGTCCAAGTAACCATAGGGAACCTATATAGTCCAAGTGCCCTCTAGGGAAGCTACATAGTCAAAGTGCCCGCTAGGGAACCTGCATTGTACAAGTGCCCGCTAGTTAACCTAGATAGTCCAAGTGCCCGCTAGGTAACCTAGATAGTCGAAGGGCCCGCTAGTTAACCTACATAGTCGAAGTGCCCGATAGGGAATCTTCATATTCCAAGTGCCCGTTAGGGAACCCAGATAGTCCAAGTGCCCATAGGGAACCTATATGGTCCAAGTGCCCTCTAGGGAAGCTATATATTCATAGTGCCCGCTAGGGAACCTGCATTGTCCAAGTGCCCGCTAGTTAACCAAGATCGTCCAAGTGTCCGCTAGTAAACCTACATAGTCCAAGTTCCCGTTAGGTAACCTAGATAGGCCAAGTGCCCGCAAGGTAACCTACATAGTCCAAGTGCCCGCTAGGTAACCTAGATATTCCAAGTTCCGGTTTACTAATCTAGATAGTCCAAGTGCCCGCTAGGTAACCAACATAATCCAAGTGCCCATTCGTTAACCTAGATAGTCCAAGTGCCCGCTAGGTAACCTATACTGTCCAAGTGCCCGCTAGGTTACCTACATAGTCCAAGTGCACGTTCGTTAAATTAGATAGTCCAAGTCGCGCTAGGTAACCTAGATAGTCCAAGGGCCTGCTAGTTAACCTACATAGTCCAACGGCCCTCTAGTTAACCTAGATAGTCCAAGTGCCCGCTGAAGGACGTACACAGTCCAAGTGCCCGCTAGGTAACCTAGATAGTCTACGGGCCGCTAGTTAACCTACATAGTCCAACTGCCCGATAGGGAACCTACATAGTCCAAGTGCCCGCTAAGGGACGAATATAGTCCATGTGCCCGCTAGGGAACCTGCATAGTCAAAATGCCCGATAGGTAACCTAGATAGTCCAAGTGCCCGCTAGTAAACCTACATAGTCCAGGTGCCCACTGAGGAACCTGCATAGTCCAAGTGTCCGAAAGGGAACCTACGTAGTCAAAGTGCCCGCTAGGGAACCTGCATTGTACAAGTGCCCGCTAGTTAACCTAGATAGTCCAAGTGCCCGCTAGGTAACCTAGATAGTCCAAGGGCCCGCTAGTTAACCTACAAAGTCCAAGTGCCCGATATGGAACCTACATAGTCCAAGTGCCAGATAGGGAATCTTCATATTCCAAGTGCCCGTTAGGGAACCCAGATAGTCCAAGTGCCCATAGGGAACCTACATAGTCCAAGTGCCCTCTAGGGAAGCTACATATTCATAGTGCCCGCTAGGGAACCTGCATTGTCCAAGTGCCCGCTAGTTAACCTAGATCGTCCAAGTGTCCGCTAGTAAACCTACATAGTCCAAGTTCCCGTTAGGTAACCTAGATAGGCCAAGTGCCCGCTAGTTAACCTACATAGTACAATGGCCCGCTAGTTGACCTAGATAGTCCAAGTGCCCGCTAGTTAACCTAGATAGTCAAAGTGCCCGCTAGTTAACCTAAGTAGTACAAATGTCCGATAGGGATCCTACATAGTCCAAGTGCCCGCTAGGTAACCTAGATATTCCAAGTTCCGGTTTGCTAACCTAGATAGTCCAAGTGCCCGCTAGGTAACCTACATAGTCCAAGTGCCCATTCGTTAACCTAGATAGTCCAAATGCCCGCTAGGTAACCTATACTGTCCAAGTGCCTGCTAGGTTACCTACATAGTCCAAGTGCACGTACGTTAACTTAGATAGTCCAAGTCGCGCTAGGTAACCTACATAGTCCAAGGGCCACTAGGTAACCTATAGTCCAAGTGCCCTCTTGGTAACCTACATATTCCAAGTTCCCGCTAGGTAAGCTAGATAGTCAAAGTGCCCGTTACCTGACCTAGATAGTCCAAGTGTCCGTTAGGTTACCTACATAGTCCACGTGCCCGTTCGTCAACCTAGATAGTCCAATTGCCCGCTAGGTAACCTACATAGTCCAAGAGCCGGCAGGTAACTTAGACAGTTCAAGTGCCCGCTAGGTTACCTGCATAGTCCAAGTGCCTGTTAGGTAACCTAGATAGTCCAAGTGCCCGCTAGGTAACCTACATAGTCCAAGTGCCCGCTAGGTAACCTAGATAGTCCAAGTACCCGTTAGCTAACCTAGATAGTCCTAGTGCCCGCTAGGTAACCTCCGTAGTCCAATTGCCCTCTAGGTAACCTCCATAGTCCAAGTGCCCACTAATTTACCTATATAGTCCAAGTGCCCGCTAGGGAAACTGCATCGTTGAAGTGCCCGCTAGTTAATCTAGATAGTCCAAGTGCCCGCTAGTTAACCTAGATAGTCCAAGTGCCTGCTACTTAACCTAGATCGTCCAAGTGCCCGCTAGTTAACCTACATAGTCCAAGGTCCGCTAGTTAACCTAGATATTCCAAGTGCCCCTTAGTTAACCTACATAGTCAAAGGGCCCTCTAGTTAACCTAGATAGTCCAAGTGCCCATTAGGGGACATACATAGTCCAAGTGCCCGCTATGTAACCTAGATAGTCTAAGGGCCTGCTAGATAACCTACATAGTCCAATTGCCCGATAGGGAACCTACATAGTCCAAGTACCCGCTAAGGGACGAACATAGTCCAAGTGCCCGCTAGGGAACCTACATAGTCCAAGTGCCCGCTAGGTAACCTAGATAGTCCAAGTGCCCGCTAGTTAACCTACATAGTCCAAGTACCCGCTGATGAACCTACATAGTCCAAGTGTCCGAAAGGGAACCTACGTATACCAAGTGCCCATTAGGGCACCTAGATAGTCCAAGTGCCCATAGGGAACCTATATCGTCCAAGTGCCCTCTAGGGAACCTACATAGTCAAATTGCCCGCTAGGGAACCTGCATTGTACAAGTGCCCTCTAGTTAACCTAGATAGTCCAAGTGCCCGCTAGGTAACCTAGATAGTCCAAGGGCCCGCTAGTTAACCTACAAAGTCCAAGTGCCCGATAGGGAACCTACATAGTCAAAGTGCCCAATGAGGAACCTACATAGTCCAAGTGCCCGATAGGGAATCTTCATATTCCAAGTGCCCGTTAGGGAACCAAGATAGTCCAAGTGCCCATAGGGAACTTATATGGTCCAAGTGCCCTCTAGGGAAGCTACATATTCATAGTGCCCGCTAGGGAACCTGCATTGTCCAAGTGCCCGCTAGTTAACCTAGATCGTCCAAGTGTCCGCTAGTAAACCTACATAGTCCAAGTTCCCGTTAGGTAACCTAGATAGGCCAAGTGCCCGTTACCTAACCTAGATAGTCAAAGTGCCCGCTAGTTAACCTAAGTAGTACAAATGTCCAATAGGGATCCTACATAGTCCAAGTGCCCGCTAGGTAACCTAGATATTCCAAGTTCCGGTTTGCTAACCTAGATAGTCCAAGTGCCCGCTAGGTAACCTACATAGTCCAAGTGCCCATTCGTTAACCTAGATAGTCCAAGTGCCCGCTAGGTAACCTATACTGTCCAAGTGCCCGCTAGGTTACTTACATAGACCAAGTGCACGTTCGTTCACTTAGATAGTCCAAGTCGTGGTAGGTAACCAACATAGTCCAAGGGCCGCTAGGTAACCTATATAGTCCAAGTGGCCGCTAGTTAACCTATAGTCGAAGTGCCCTCTAGGTAACCTACATATTCCAAGTTCCCGCTAGGTAACCTATAGTCCAAGTGCCCGTTACCTAACCTAGATAGTCCAAGTGCCCGTTAGGTTACCTATATTGTCCAAGTGCCCGCTAGTTAACCTACATAGTCCAAGGTCCGCTAGTTAACCTAGATATTCCAAGTGCCCGCTAGTTAACCTACAGAGTCCAAGGGCCCTCTAGTTAACCTAGATAGTCCAAGTGACCGCTAGAAGACGTACATAGTCCAAGTGCCCGCTAGGTAACCTAGATAGTCTAAGGGCCCGCTAGTTAACCTACATAGTCCAACTGCCCCATAGGGAACCTCCATAGTCCAAGTGCCCGCTAAGGGACGAAAATAGTCCAAGTGCCCGCTAGGGAACCTGCATAATCCAAGTGCCCGCTAGGTAACCTAGATAGTCCAAGTGCCCGCTAGTCAACCTACATAGTCCACGTGCCCGCTGAGGAACCTACATAGTCCAAGTGTCCGAAAGGGAACCTATGTATTCCAAGTGCCCATTAGGGCACCTAGATAGTCCAAGTGCCCATAGGGAACCTATATCATCCAAGTGCCCTCTAGGGAACCTATATAGTCAAAGTGCCCGCTAGGGAACTTGCATTGCGCAAGTGCCCTCTAGTTAACCTAGATAGTCCAAGTGCCCGCTAGGTAACCTAGATAGTCCAATGGCCCGCTGGTTAATCTACATAGTCCAAGTGCCCAATGAGGAACCTACATAGTCCAAGTGCCCGATAGGGAATCTTCATATTCCAAGTGCCCGTTAGGGAACCCAGATAGTCCAAGTGCCCGCTAGGTAACCTCCATAGTCCAAGTGCCCGCTAGGTAACCTCCATAGTCCAAGTGCCCGTTCGTTAACCTAGATAGTCCAAGTTCCTGTTAGCTAACCTACATAGTCCAAGTGCCCGTTCGTTAACCTAGATAGTTCAAGTGCCCTCTAGGTAACCTATACAGTCCAAGTGCCTGCTAGGTAACCTACATAGTCCAAGTGCCCGTTTGCTAACCTAGATCGTCAAAGGGCCCGCTAGTTAACCTACATAGTCCAACGGCCCGCTAGTTAACCTATATAGTCCAAGTGCCCGCTAGTTAACCTTCATTGTCCAAGTCCCTGATGGGGAACCTACATAGTCGAAGTATCCGCTAGGTAACCTACATAGTCCAAATGCCCGCTAGTAACGTACATAGTCCAAGTGCCCGTTAGGTAACCTAGATAGTCCAAATGCCCGCTAGGGAACCCACATAGCCCAAGTGCCCATTAGAGAACTTACATAATCAAAGACCTGCTAGGGAACCTACATAGTCCAAGTGCCCGCTAGGGAACCTAGATAGACCAAGTACCCGTTAGCTAACCTAGATAGTCCAAGTGCCCGCTAGTTAACCTCCATAGTCCAAGTGCCCGCTAGGTAACCTCCATAGTCCAAGTGCCCGTTCGTTAACCTAGATAGTCCAAGTTCCTGTTAGCTAACCTACATAATCCAAGTGTCCGTTCGTTAACCTAGATAGTTCAAGTGCCCGCTAGGTAACCTAGACAGTCCAAGTGCCTGCTAGGTAACCTACATAGTCTAAGTGCCCGCTAGGGACCTACATAGTCCAAGTGCCCGCTAGGTAACCTACATAGTCCAAGTGCCCGTTAGTTATCCTAGATAGTCAAAGTGCCTGCTAGGTAACCTAGATAGTCCAAATGCCTGCTAGGGTACCCACATAGTCCAACTGCCCGATAGGGAACCAACATAGTCCAAGTGCCCGCTAAGGGACCGACATAGTCCAAGTGACCGCTAGGGAACCTACATAGTCCAAATGCCCGTTAGGGTACCCACAGAGCCCAACTGCCCGAAAGGGAACCAACATAGTCCAAGTGCCCGCTAAGGGACCTACATAGTCCAAGTGCCCGTTAGGGAACCTACATAGTCCAAGTGCCCTCTAGGGAACCTGCATTGTCCAAGTGCCCGCCAGTTAACATAGAGAGTCTAAGTTCCCGCTAGTTAACCTAGATAGTCCAAGTGCCCGCTAGTTAACCTAGATCATCCAAGTGCCCGCTAGTTAACCTACATAGTCCAAGGTCCGTTAGTTAACCTAGAGAGTCCAAGTGCCCTCTAGATAACGTACATAGTCCAAGGGCCCTCTAGTTAACCTCGATAGTCCAAGTGCCCGCTAGGGGACGTACATAGTCCAAGTGCCCGCTGGACAACCTAGAGAGTCCAAGTGCCCGCTAGTTGACCTACATAGTCCAAGTGCCCGCTTGTTAACCTACATAGTCCAAGTGTCCGAAAGGGAACCTACGTATTCCAAGTGCCCGTTAGGGCACCTAGATAGTCCAAGTAACCATAGTGAACCTATATAGTCCAAGTGCCCTCTAGGGAAGCTACATAGTCAAAGTGCCCGCTAGGGAACCTGCATTGTACAAGTGCCCGCTAGTTAACCTAGATAGTCCAAGTGCCCGCTAGGTAACCTAGATATTCGAAGGTACCCCTAGTTAACCTACATAGTCCAAGTCCCCGATAGGGAACCTACATAGTCCAAGTGCCCAATGAGGAACGTACATAGTCCAAGTGCCCGATAGGGAATCTTCATATTCCAAGTGCCCGTTAGGGAACCCAGATAGTCCAAGTGCCCATAGGGAACCTATATGGTCCAAGTGCCCTCTAGGGAAGCTACATATTCATAGTGCCCGCTAGGGAACCTGCATTTTCCAAGTGCCCGCTAGTTAACCAAGATTGTCCAAGTGTCCGCTAGTAAACCTACATAGTCCAAGTCCCCGTTAGGTAACCTAGATAGGCCAAGTGCCCGCAAGATAACCTACATAGTCCAAGTGCCCGCTAGGTAACCTAGATATTCCAAGTTCCGGTTTACTAACCTAGATAGTCCAAGTGCCCGCTAGGTAACCTACATAGTCCAAGTGCCCATTCGTTAACCTAGACAGTCCAAGTGCCCGCTAGGTAACCTATACTGTCCAAGTGCCCGCTAGGTTACCTACATAGTCCAAGTGCACGTTCGTTAACTTAGATAGTCCAAGTTGCGCTAGGTAACTTACGTAGTCCAAGGGCCCGCTAGGTAACCTATATAGTCCAAGTGCCCGCTAGTTAAACTATAGTCCAAGTGCCCGCTAGGTAACCTACATATTCCAAGTTCCCGCTAGGTAAAGTAGATAGTCCAAGTGCCCGTTACCTAACCTAGATAGTCCAAGTGCCCATTAGGTTACCTACATAGTCCACGTGCCGGTTCGTTAACCTAGATAGTCCAAGTGCCCGCTAGGTAACCTACATAGTCCAAGTGCCCGCTAATTAACCTACATAGTCCAAGTGCCCGTTAGGTAACCTAGACAGTCCAAGTGCCCGCTAGGTAACCTCCATAGTCCAAGTGCCCGCTAATTAACCTATATAGTCCAAGTGCCCGCTAGGGAACCTGCATCGGCCAAGTGCCCGCTAGTTAATCTAGATAGTCCAAGTGCCCGCTAGTTAACCTAAATAGTCCAAGGGCCCTATATTTAAACTAGATAGTCCAAGTGCCCGCTAGGGGACGTACATAGTCCAAGTGCCCGCTAGGTAACCTAGATAGTCTAAGGGCCCGCTAGTTAACCTACATAGTCCAACTGCCCGATATGGAACTTACATAGTCCAAGATCCCGCTAAGGGACGAACATAGTCCAAGTGCCCGCTAGGGAACCTACATAGTCCAAGTGCCCGCTAGGTAACCTAGATCGTCCAAGTGCCCGCTAGTTAACCTACATATTCCAAGTGCCCGCTGAGGAACCTACATAGTCCAAGTGTCCGAAAGGGAACCTACGTATTCCAAGTGCCCATTAGGGCACCTAGACAGTCCATGTGCCCATAGGGAACCTATATAGTCCCAGTGCCCTCTAGGGAACTTACATAGTCAAAGTGCCCGCTAGGGAACCTGCATTTTACAAGTGCCCTCTAGTTAACCTAGATCTTCCAAGTGCCCGCTAGGTAACCTAGGTAGTCCAAGGGCCCGCTAGTTAACCTACATAGTCCAAGTGCCCGATAGGGAACCTACATAGTCCAAGTGCCCAATGAGGAACCTACATAGTCCAAGTGCCCGATAGGGAATCTTCATATTCCAAGTGCCCGTTAGGGAACCCAGATTGTCCAAGTGCCCATAGGGAACCTTTATAGTCCAAGTTCCCTCTAGGGAAGCTACATATTCATAGTGCCCGCTAGGGAACCTGCATTGTCCAAGTGCCCGCTAGTTAACCTAGATCGTCCAAGTGTCCGCTAGTAAACCTACATAGTCCAAGTTCCCGTTAGGTAACCTAGATAGGCCAAGTGCCCGCTAGTTAACCTACATAGTACAATGGCCCGCTAGTTGACCTAGATAGTCCAAGTGCCCGCTAGTTAACCTAGATAGTCAAAGTGCCCGCTAGTTAACCTCAGTAGTACAAATGTCCAATAGGGATCCTACATAATCCAAGTGCCCGCTAGGTAACCTAGATATTCCAAGTTCCGGTTTGCTAACCTAGATAGTCCATGTGCCCGCTATGTAACCTATACTGTCCAAGTGCGCGCTAGGTTACTTACATAGTCCAAGTGCACGTTCGTTAACTTAGATAGTCCAAGTCGCGGTAGGTAACCAACATAGTCAAAGGGCCGCTAGGTAACCTATATAGTCCAAGTGCCCGCTAGTTAACCTATAGTCCAAGTGCCCTCTAGGTAACTTAAACAGTCCAAGTGCCCGCTAGGTTACCTGCATAGTCCAAGTGCCCGTTAGGTAACCTAGATAGTCCAAGTGCCCGCTAGGTAACCTCCATAGTCCAAGTGCCCGCTAGGTAACATCCATAGTCCAAGTGCCCGTTCGTTAACCTAGAGAGTCCAAGTTCCTGTTAGCTAACCTACATAGTCCAAGTGCCCGTTCGTTAACCTAGATAGTTCAAGTGCCCGCTAGGTAACCTAGAGAGTCCAAGTGCCTGCTAGGTAACCTACATAGTCCAAGTGCCCGTTTGCTAACCTAGATCGTCAAAGGGCCCGCTAGTTAACCTACATAGTCCAAGGGCCCTCTAGTTAACCTAGATAGTCCAAGTGCCCGCTAGTTAACCTACATTGTCCAAGTCCCTGATGGGGAACCTACATAGTCCAAGTATCCGCTAGGTAACCTACATAGTCCAAATGCCCACTAGTAACGTACGTAGTCCAAATGCCCGTTAGGTAACCTAGATAGTCCAAATGCCCGCTAGGGAACCTACATAGCCCAAGTGCCCGCTAGGTAACCTACATAGTCCAAATGCCCGCTAGAAACCTACATAGTCCAAGTGCAAGAAGGGAACCTACATAATCCAATTGCCCGCTAGGGAACCTACATAGTCCAAATGCCCGTTAGGTAACCTAGATAGTCCAAGTGCCCGCTAGGTAACCTACATAGTCCAAGTGCCCGCTGGTTAACTTAAACAGTCCAAGTGCCCGCTAGGTTACCTGCATAGTCCAAGTGCCCGTCAGGTAACCTAGATAGTCCAAGTGCCCGCTAGGTAACCTACATAGTCCAAGTGCCCGCTAGGTAACCTAGATAGTCCAAGTACCCGTTAGCTAACCTAGATAGTCCAAGTGCCCGCTAGGTAACCTCCATAGTCCAAGTGCCCGCTAGGTAACCGCCATAGTCCAAGTGCCCTTTCGTTAACCTAGATAGTCCAAGTTCTTGTTAGCTAACCTACATAGTCCAAGTGCCCATTCGTTAACCTAGATTGTTCAAGTGCCCGCCAGGTAACCTAGACAGTCCAAGTGCCTGCTAGGTAACCTACATAGTCCAAGTGCCCGTTTGCTAACCTAGATCGTCAAAGGGCCCGCTAGTTAACCTACATAGTCCAAGTGCCCGCTAGTTAACCTACATTGTGCAAGTACCTGATGGGGAACCTACATAGTCCAAGTATCCGCTAGGTAACCTACATAGTCCAAATGCCCGCTAGTAACGTACATAGTCCAAATGCCCGCTAGGGAACACACATAGTCCAAGTGCCCGTTAGAGAACTTACATAGTCAAAGCCCTGCTAGGGAACCTACATAGTCCAAGTGCCCGCTAGGGAACCTAGATAGTCCAAGAACCCGTTAGCTAACCTAGATAGTCCAAGTGCCCGCTAGGTAACCTCCATAGTCCAAGTGCCCGCTAGGTAACCTCCATAGTCCAAGTGCCCGTTCGTTAACCTAGATAGTCTAAGTTCCTGTTAGCTAAACTACATAGTCCAAGTGCCCGTTCGTTAACCTAGATAGTTCAAGTGCCCGCTAGGTAACCTAGAAAGTCCAAGTGCCTGCTAGGTAACCTACATAGTCCAAGTGCCCGCTAAGGAACCTACATAGTCCAAGTGCCCGCTAGGTAACCTACATAGTCCAAGTGCCCGTTAGTTAACCTAGATAGTCAAAGTGCCTGCTAGGTAACCTAGATAGTCCAAATGCCTGCTAGGGTACCCACATAGTCCAATTGCCCGATAGGGAACCAACATAGTCCAAGTGCCCAATGAGGAACCTACATAGTCCAAGTGCCCGATAGGGAATCTTCATATTCCAAGTGCCCGTTAGGGAACCCAGATTGTCCAAGTGCCCATAGGGAACCTATATAGTCCAAGTTCCCTCTAGGGAAGCTACATATTCATAGTGCCCGCTAGGGAACCTGCATTGTCCTAGTGCCCGCTAGTTAACCTAGATCATCCAAGTGTCCGCTAGTAAACCTACATAGTCCAAGTTCCCGTTAGGTAACCTAGATAGGCCAAGTGCCCGCTAGTTAACCTACATAGTACAATGGCCCGCTAGTTGACCTAGATAGTCCAAGTGCCCGCTAGTTAACCTAGATAGTCAAAGTGCCCGCTAGTTAACCTAAGTAGTACAAATGTCCAATAGGGATCCTACATAATCCAAGTGCCCGCTAGGTAACCTAGATATTCCAAGTTCCGGTTTGCTAACCTAGATAGTCCATGTGCCCGCTATGTAACCTATACTGTCCAAGTGCTCCCTAGGTTACTTACATAGTCCAAGTGCACGTTCGTTAACTTAGATAGTCCAAGTCGCGGTAGGTAACCAACATAGTCTAAGGGCCGCTAGGTAACCTATATAGTCCAAGTGCCCGCTAGTTAACCTATAGTCCAAGTGCCCTCTAGGTAACTTAAACAGTCCAAGTGCCCGCTAGGTTACCTGCATAGTCCAAGTGCCCGTTAGGTAACCTAGATAGTCCAAGTGCCCGCTAGGTAACCTCCATAGTCCAAGTGCCCGCTAGGTAACATCCATAGTCCAAGTGCCCGTTCGTTAACCTAGAGAGTCCAAGTTCCTGTTAGCTAACCTACATAGTCCAAGTGCCCGTTCGTTAACCTAGATAGTTCAAGTGCCCGCTAGGTAACCTAGAGAGTCCAAGTGCCTGCTAGGTAACCTACATAGTCCAAGTGCCCGTTTGCTAACCTAGATCGTCAAAGGGCCCGCTAGTTAACCTACATAGTCCAAGGGCCCTCTAGTTAACCTAGATAGTCCAAGTGCCCGATAGTTAACCTACATTGTCCAAGTCCCTGATGGGGAACCTACATAGTCCAAGTATCCGCTAGGTAACCTACATAGTCCAAATGCCCACTTGTAACGTACATAGTCCAAATGCCCGTTAGGTAACCTAGATAGTCCAAATGCCCGCTAGGGAACACACATTGTGCAAGTGCCCGTTAGAGAACTTACATAGTCAAAGCCCTGCTAGGGAACCTACATAGTCCAAGTGCCCGCTAGGGAACCTAGATAGTCCAAGAACCCGTTAGCTAACCTAGATAGTCCAAGTGCCCGCTAGGTAACCTCCATAGTCCAAGTGCCCGCTAGGTAACCTCCATAGTCCAAGTGCCCGTTCGTTAACCTAGATAGTCTAAGTTCCTGTTAGCTAAACTACATAGTCCAAGTGCCCGTTCGTTAACCTAGATAGTTCAAGTGCCCGCTAGGTAACCTAGACAGTCCAAGTGCCTGCTAGGTAACCTACATAGTCCAAGTGCCCGCTAGGTAACCTACATAGTCCAAGTGCCCGCTAGGTAACCTACATAGTCCAAGTGCCCGTTAGTTAACCTAGATAGTCAAAGTGCCTGCTAGGTAACCTAGATAGTCCAAATGCCCGCTAGGGTACCAACATAGTCCAACTGCCCGATAGGGAACCAACATAGTCCAAGTGCCCGCTAAGGGACCTACATAGTCCATGTGCCCGTTAGGGAACCTACATAGTCCAAGTGCGCTCTAGGGAACCTGCATCGTCCAAGTGCCCGCCAGTTAACATAGATAGTCTAAGTTCCCGCTAGTTAACCTAGATAGTCCAAGTGCCCGCTAGTTAACCTAGATAGTCCAAGTGCCCGCTAGGTAACCTAGATAGTCGAAGGGCCTGCTAGTTAACCTACATAGTCCAAGTGCCCGATAGGGAACCTACATAGTCCAAGTGCCCAATGAGGAACCTACATAGTCCAAGTGCCCAATAGGGAATCTTCATATTCCAAGTGCCCGTTAGGGTACCCAGATAGTCCAAGTGCCCATAGGGAACCTATATGGTCCAAGTGCCCTCTAGGGAAGCTACATATTCATAGTGCCCGCTAGGGAACCTGCATTGTCCAAGTGCCTGCTAGTTAACCAAGATTGTCCAAGTGTCCGCTAGTAAACCTACATAGTCCAAGTTCCCGTTAGGTAACCTAGATAGGCCAAGTGCCCGTTACCTAACCTAGATAGTCCAAGTGCCCGTTAGGTTACCTACATAGTCCACGTGCCGGTTCGTTAACCTAGATAGTCCAAGTGCCCGCTAGGTAACCTACATAGTCCAAGTGCCCGCGAATTAACCTACATAGTCCAAGTGCCCGTTAGGTAACCTAGACAGTCCATGTGCCCGCTAGGTAACCTCCATAGTCCAAGTGCCCGCTAATAAACCTATATAGTCCAAGTGCCCGCTAGGGAACCTGCATCGTCCAAGTGCCCGATAGTTAATCTAGATAATCCAAGTGCCCGCTAGTTAAGCTAGATAGTACAAGTGGCCGCTAGTTAACCTAGATCGTCCAAGTGCCCGCTAGTTAACCTACATAGTCCAAGGTCCGCTAGTTAACCTAGATATTCCAAGTGCCCGCTAGTTAACCTACATAGTCCAACTGCCTGATAGGGAACCTACATAGTCCAAGTGCCCGCTAAGGTACGAACATAGTCCAAGGGCCCGCTAGGGAACCTACATAGTCCAAATGCCTGCTAGGTAAGCTAGATAGTCCAAGTGCCCGCTAGTTAACCTACATAGTCCAAGTGCCCACTGAGGAACCTACATAGTCCAAGTGTCCAAAAGGGAACCTACGTATTCCAACTGCCCATTAGGGCACCTAGATAGTCCAAGTGCCCTCTAGGGAACCTACATAGTCAAAGTGCCCGCTAGGGAACCTGCATTGTACAAGTGCACTCTAGTTAACCTAGATAGTCCAAGTGCCCGCTAGGTAACCTAGATAGTCCAAGGGCCCGCTAGTTAACCTACATAGTCCAAGTGCCCAATGAGGAACCTACATAGTCCAAGTGCCCGATAGGGAATCTTCATATTCCAAGTGCCCGTTAGGGAACCCAGATTGTCCAAGTGCCCATAGGGAACCTATATAGTCCAAGTTCCCTCTGGGGAAGCTACATATTCATAGTGCCCGCTAGGGAACCTGCATTGTCCAAGTGCCCGCTAGTTAACCTAGATCGTCCAAGTCTCCGCTAGTAAACCTACGTAGTCCAGTTCCCGTTAGGTAACCTAGATAGGCCAAGTGCCCGCTAGTTAACCTACATAGTACAATGGCCCGCTAGTTGACCTAGATAGTCCAAGTGCCCGCTAGTTAACCTACATAGTCAAAGGGCCCGCTAGTTAACCTAAGTAGTACAAATGTCCTATAGGGATCCTACATAGTCCAAGTGCCCGCTAGGTGACCTAGATATTCCAAGTTCCGCTTTGCTAACCTAGATAGTCCAAGTGCCCGCTAGGTAACCTACGTAGTTCAAGTGCCCATTCGTTAACTTAGATAGTCCAAGTCGCGGTAGGTAACCAACATAGTCCAAGGGCCGCTAGGTAACCTTTATAGTCCAAGTGCCCGCTAATTAACCTATAGTCCAAGTGCCCTCTAGGTAACCTACATATTCCAAGTTCCCGCTAGGTAACCTAGATAGTCCAAGTGCCCGTTACCTAACCTAGATAGTCCAAGTGCCCGTTAGGTTAACTACATAGTCCACGTGCCCGTTCGTTAACCTATATCGTCCAATTGCCCGCTAGGTAACCTACATCGTCCAAGGGCCGGCTAGGTAACCTTTAGAATCCAAGTGCCCGCTAGGTAATCTAGATAGTCCAGGTGCCCGTTAGGTAACCTAGATAGTCCAAGTGCCCGCTAGTTAACCTACATAGTCCAAGTGCCCCCTGGTTAACTTAAACAGTCCAAGTGCCCGCTAGGTTACCTGCATAGTCCACGTGCCCGTTAGGTAACCTAGATAGTCCAAGTGCCCGCTACGTAACCTACATAGTCCAAATGCCCGCTAGTAACGTACATAGTCCAAGTGCCCGTTAGGTAACCTAGATAGTCCAAATGCCCGCTAGGGAACACACATAGTCCAAGTGCCCGTTAGAGAACTTACATAGTCAAAGCCCTGCTAGGGAACCTACATAGTCCAAGTGCCCGCTAGGGAACCTAGACAGTCCACGTACCCGTTAGCTAACCTAGATAGTCCAAGTGCCCGCTAGGTAACCTCCATAGTCCAAGTGCCCGCTAGGTAACCTCCATAGTCCAAGTGCCCGTTCTTTAACCTATATAGTCCAAGTTCCTGTTAGCTAACCTACATAGTCCAAGTGCCCATTCGTTAACCTAGATAGTCCAAGTGCCCGCTAGGTAACCTATACTGTCCAAGTGCCCGCTAGGTTACCTACATAGTCCAAGTGCACGTTCGTTAACTTAGATAGTCCAAGTCGCGCTAGGTAACCTATATAGTCCAAGGGCCCGCTAGGTAACCTATATAGTCCAAGTGCCCGCTAGTTAAACTATACTCCAAGTGCCCGCTAGGTAACCTACATATTCCAAGTTCCCGCTAGGTAACCTAGATAGTCCAAGTGCCCGTTACCTAACCTACATAGTCCAAGTGCCCGTTAGGTTACCTACATAGTCCACGTGCCGGTTCGTTAACCTAGATAGTCCAAGTGCCCGCTAGGTAACCTACATAGTCCAAGTGCCCGCTAATTAACCTACATAGTCCAAGTGCCCGTTAGGTAACCTAGACAGTCTAAGTGCCCGCTAGGTAACCTCCATAGTCCAAGTGCCCGCTAATAAACCTATATAGTCCAAGTGCCCGCTAGGGAACCTGCATCGTCCAAGTGCCCGCTAGTTAATCTAGATAGTCCAAGTGCCCGCTAGTTAAGCTAGATAGTCCAAGTGCCCGCTAGTTAACCTAGATCGTCCAAGTGCCCGCTAGATAACCTACATAGTCCAAGGTCCGCTAGTTAACCTAGATATTCCAAGTGCCCGCTAGTTAACCTACATAGTCCAAGGGCCCTCTATTTAACCTAGATAGTCCAAGTGCCCGCTAGGTAACCTAGATAGTCCAAGGGCCCGCTAGTTAACCTACATAGTCCAAGTGCCCAATGAGGAACCTACATAGTCCAAGTGCCCGATAGGGAATCTTCATATTCCAAGTGCCCGTTAGGGAACCCAGATTGTCCAAGTGCCCATAGGGAACCTATATAGTCCAAGTTCCCTCTAGGGAAGCTACATATTCATAGTGCCCGCTAGGGAACCTGCATTGTCCAAGTGACCGCTAGTTAACCTAGATCGTCCAAGGTTCCGCTAGTAAACCTACATAGTCCAGTTCCCGTTAGGTAACCTAGATAGGCCAAGTGCCCGCTAGTTAACCTACATAGTACAATGGCCCGCTAGTTGACCTAGATAGTCCAAGTGCCCGCTAGTTAACCTAGATAGTCCAAGTGCCCGCTAGGTAACCTAGATAGTCGAAGGGCCCCCTAGTTAACCTACATAGTCCAAGTGCCCGATAGGGAACCTACATAGTCCAAGTGCCCAATGAGGAACGTACATAGTCCAAGTGCCCGATAGGGAATCTTCATATTCCAAGTGCCCGTTAGGGAACCCAGATAGTCCAAGTGCCCATAGGGAACCTATATGGTCCAAGTGCCCTCTAGGGAAGCTACATATTCATAGTGCCTGCAAGGGAACCTGCATTTTCCAAGTGCCCGCTAGTTAACCAAGATTGTCCAAGTGTCCGCTAGTAAACCTACATAGTCCAAGTCCCCGTTAGGTAACCTAGATAGGCCAAGTGCCCGCAAGATAACCTACATAGTCCAAGTGCCCGCTAGGTAACCTAGATATTCCAAGTTCCGGTTTACTAACCTAGATAGTCCAAGTGCCCGCTAGGTAACCTACATAGTCCAAGTGCCCATTCGTTAACCTAGATAGTCCAAGTGCCCGCTAGGTAACCTATACTGTCCAAGTGCCCGCTAGGTTACCTACATAGTCCAAGTGCACGTTCGTTAACTTAGATAGTCCAAGTTGCGCTAGGTAACATACATAGTCCAAGGGCCCGCTAGGTAACCTATATAGTCCAAGTGCCCGCTAGTTAAACTATAGTCCAAGTGCCCGCTAGATAACCTACATATTCCAAGTTCCCGCTAGGTAACCTAGATAGTCCAAGTGCCCGTTACCTAACCTAGATATTCCAAGTGCCCATTAGGTTACCTACATAGTCCACGTGCCGGTTCGTTAACCTAGATAGTCCAAGTGCCCGCTAGGTAACCTACATAGTCCAAGTGCCCGCTAATTAACCTACATAGTCCAAGTGCCCGTTAGGTAACCTAGACAGTCCAAGTGCCCGCTAGGTAACCTCCATAGTCCAAGTGCCCGCTAATTAACCTATATTGTCCAAGTGCCCGCTAGGGAACCTGCATCGGCCAAGTGCCCGCTAGTTAATCTAGATAGTCCAAGTGCCCGCTAGTTAACCTAAATAGTCCAAGGGCCCTCTATTTAAACTAGATAGTCCAAGTGCCCGCTAGGGGACGTACATAGTCCAAGTGCCCGCTAGGTAACCTAGATAGTCTAAGGGCCCGCTAGTTAACCTACATAGTCCAACTGCCCGATATGGAACTTACATAGTCCAAGATCCCGCTAAGGGACGAACATAGTCCAAGTGCCCGCTAGGGAACCTACATAGTCCAAGTGCGCGCTAGGTAACCTAGATCGTCCAAGTGCCCGCTAGTTAACCTACATAGTCCAAGTGCCCGCTGAGGAACCTACATAGTCCAAGTGTCCGAAAGGGAACCTACGTATTCCAAGTGCCCATTAGGGCACCTAGACAGTCCAAGTGCCCATAGGGAACCTATATAGTCCAAGTGCCCACTAGGGAACTTACATAGTCAAAGTGCCCGCTAGGTAACCTGCATTGTACAAGTTCCCTCTAGTTAACCTAGATCATCCAAGTGCCCGCTAGTTAACCTACATAGTGCAAGTTCCGTTAGTTAACCTAGAGAGTCCAAGTGCCCTCTAGATAACGTACATAGTCCAAGGGCCCTCTAGTTAACCTCGATAGTCCAAGTGCCCGCTAGGGGACGTACATAGTCCAAGTGCCCGCTGGACAACCTAGATAGTCCAAGTGCCCGCTAGTTGACCTACATAGTCCAAGTGCCCGCTTGTTAACCTACATAGTCCAAGTGTCCGAAAGGGAACCTACGTATTCCAAGTGCCCGTTAGGGCACCTAGATAGTCTAAGTAACCATAGTGAACCTATATAGTCCAAGTGTCCTCTAGGGAAGCTACATAGTCAAAGTGCTAGCTAGGGAACCTGCATTGTACAAGTGCCCGCTAGTTAACCTAGATAGTCCAAGTGCCCGCTAGGTAACCTAGATAGTCGAAGGGCCCCCTAGTTAACCTACATAGTCCAAGTGCCCGATAGGGAACCTACATAGTCCAAGTGCCCAATGAGGAACGTACATAGTCCAAGTGCCCGATAGGGAATCTTCATATTCCAAGTGCCCGTTAGGGAACCCAGATAGTCCAAGTGCCCATAGGGAACCTATATGGTCCAAGTGCCCTCTAGGGAAGCTACATATTCATAGTGCCTGCTAGGGAACCTGCATTTTCCAAGTGCCCGCTAGTTAACCAAGATTGTCCAAGTGTCCGCTAGTAAACCTACATAGTCCAAGTCCCCGTTAGGTAACCTAGATAGGCCAAGTGCCCGCAAGATAACCTACATAGTCCAAGTGCCCGCTAGGTAACCTAGATATTCCAAGTTCCGGTTTACTAACCTAGATAGTCCAAGTGCCCGCTAGGTAACCTACATAGTCCAAGGGCCCATTCGTTAACCTAGATAGTCCAAGTGCCCGCTAGGTAACCTATACTGTCCAAGTGCCCGCTAGGTTACCTACATAGTCCAAGTGCACGTTCGTTAACTTAGATAGTCCAAGTTGCGCTAGGTAACATACATAGTCCAAGGGCCCGCTAGGTAACCTATATAGTCCAAGTGCCCGCTAGTTAAACTATAGTCCAAGTGCCCGCTAGGTAACCTACATATTCCAAGTTCCCGCTAGGTAACCTAGATAGTCCAAGTGCCCGTTACCTAACCTAGATATTCCAATTGCCCATTAGGTTACCTACATAGTCCACGTGCCGGTTCGTTAACCTAGATAGTCCAAGTGCCCGCTAGGTAACCTACATAGTCCAAGTGCCCGCTAATTAACCTACATAGTCCAAGTGCCCGTTAGGTAACCTAGACAGTCCAAGTGCCCGCTAGGTAACCTCCATAGTCCAAGTGCCCGCTAATTAACCTATATTGTCCAAGTGCCCGCTAGGGAACCTGCATCGGCCAAGTGCCCGCTAGTTAATCTAGATAGTCCAAGTGCCCGCTAGTTAACCTAAATAGTCCAAGGGCCCTCTATTTAAACTAGATAGTCCAAGTGCCCGCTAGGGGACGTACATAGTCCAAGTGCCCGCTAGGTAACCTAGATAGTCTAAGGGCCCGCTAGTTAACCTACATAGTCCAACTGCCCGATATGGAACTTACATAGTCCAAGATCCCGCTAAGGGACGAACATAGTCCAAGTGCCCGCTAGGGAACCTACATAGTCCAAGTGCGCGCTAGGTAACCTAGATCGTCCAAGTGCCCGCTAGTTAACCTACATAGTCCAAGTGCCCGCTGAGGAACCTACATAGTCCAAGTGTCCGAAAGGGAACCTACGTATTCCAAGTGCCCATTAGGGCACCTAGACAGTCCAAGTGCCCATAGGGAACCTATATAGTCCAAGTGCCCACTAGGAAACTTACATAGTCAAAGTGCCCGCTAGGTAACCTGCATTGTACAAGTGCCCTCTAGTTAACCTAGATCTTCCAAGTGCCCGCTAGGTAACCTAGGTAGTCCAAGGGCCCGCTAGTTAACCTACATAGTCCAAGTGCCCGATAGGGAACCTACATAGTCCAAGTGCCCAATGCGGAACCTACATAGTCCAAGTGCCCGATAGGGAATCTTCATATTCCAAGTGCCCGTTAGGGAACCCAGATTGTCCAAGTGCCCATAGGGAACCTATATAGTCCAAGTTCCCTCTAGGGAAGCTACATATTCATAGTGCCCGCTAGGAAACCTGCATTGTCCAAGTGCCCGCTAGGTAACCTAGATCGTCCAAGTGTCCGCTAGTAAACCTACATAGTCCAAGTTCCCGTTAGGTAACCTAGATAGGCCAAGTGCCCGCTAGTTAACCTACATAGTACAATGGCCCGCTAGTTGACCTAGATAGTCCAAGTGCCCGCTAGTTAACCTAGATAGTCAAAGTGCCCGCTAGTTAACCTCAGTAGTACAAATGTCCAATAGGGATCCTACATAATCCAAGTGCCCGCTAGGTAACATAGATATTCCATGTTCCGGTTTGCTAACCTAGATAGTCCAAGTGCCCGCTATGTAACCTGTACTGTCCAAGTGCCCGCTAGGTTACTTACATAGTCCAAGTGCACGTTCGTTAACTTAGATAGTCCAAGTCGCGGTAGGTAACCAACATAGTATAAGGGCCACTAGGTAACCTATATAGTCCAAGTGCCCGCTAGTTAACCTATAGTCCAAGTGCCCTCTAGGTAACTTAAACAGTCCAAGTGCCCGCTAGGTTACCTGCATAGTCCAAGTGCCCGTTAGGTAACCTAGATAGTCCAAGTGCCCGCTAGGTAATCTAGATAGTACAAGTGCCCGCTAGGTAACATCCATAGTCCAAGTGCCCGTTCGTTAACCTAGAGAGTCCAAGTTCCTGTTAGCTAACCTACATAGTCCAAGTGCCCGTTCGTTAACCTAGATAGTTCAAGTGCCCGCTAGGTAACCTAGACAGTCCAAGTGCCTGCTAGGTAACCTACATAGTCCAAGTGCCCGTTTGCTAACCTAGATCGTCAAAGGGCCCACTAGTTAAACTACATAGTCCAAGGGCCCTCTAGTTAACCTAGATAGTCCAAGTGCCCGATAGTTAACCTACATTGTCCAAGTCCCTGATGGGGAACCTACATAGTCCAAGTATCCGCTAGGTAACCTACATAGTCCAAATGCCTACTAGTAACGTACGTAGTCCAAATGCCCATTAGGTAACCTAGATAGTCCAAATGCCCGCTAGGGAACCTACATAGCCCAAGTGCCCGCTAGGTAACCTACATAGTCCAAATGCCCGCTAGAAACCTACATAGTCCAAGTGCAAGAAGGGAACCTACATAATCCAATTGCCCGCTAGGGAACCTACATAGTCCAAATGCCCGATAGGTAACTTAGATAGTCCAAGTGACCGCTAGTTAACCTACATAGTCCAAGTGCCCGCTGGTTAACTTAAACAGTCCAAGTGCCCGCTAGGTTACCTGCATAGTCCAAGTGCCCGTTAGGTAACCTAGATAGTCCAAGTGCCCGCTAGGTAACCTACATAGTCCAAGTGCCCGCTAGGTAACCTAGATAGTCCAAGTACCCGTTAGCTAACCTAGATAGTCCAAGTGCCCGCTAGGTAACCTCCATAGTCCAAGTGCCCGCTAGGTAACCGCCATAGTCCAAGTGCCCTTTCGTTAACCTAGATAGTCCAAGTTCTTGTTAGCTAACCTACATAGTCCAAGTGCCCGTTCGTTAACCTAGATTGTTCAAGTGCCCGCCAGGTAACCTAGACAGTCCAAGTGCCTGCTAGGTAACCTACATAGTCCAAGTGCCCGTTTGCTAACCTAGATCGTCAAAGGGCCCGCTAGTTAACCTACATAGTCCAAGTGCCCGCTAGTTAACCTACATTGTGCAAGTACCTGATGGGGAACCTACATAGTCCAAGTATCCGCTAGGTAACCTACATAGTCCAAATGCCCGCTAGTAACGTACATAGTCCAAATGCCCGCTAGGGAACACACATAGTCCAAGTGCCCGTTAGAGAACTTACATAGTCAAAGCCGTGCTAGGGAACCTACATAGTCCAAGTGCCCGCTAGGGAACCTAGATAGTCCAAGAACCCGTTAGCTAACCTAGATAGTCCAAGTGCCCGCTAGGTAACCTCCATAGTCCAAGTGCCCGCTAGGTAACCTCCATAGTCCAAGTGCCCGTTCGTTAACCTAGATAGTCTAAGTTCCTGTTAGCTAAACTACATAGTCCAAGTGCCCGTTCCTTAACCTAGATAGTTCAAGTGCCCGCTAGGTAACCTAGAAAGTCCAAGTGCCTGCTAGGTAACCTACATAGTCCAAGTGCCCGCTAGGGAACCTACATAGTCCAAGTGCCCGCTTTGTAACCTACATAGTCCAAGTGCCCGTTAGTTAACCTAGATAGTCAAAGTGCCTGCTAGGTAACCTAGATAGTCCAAATGCCTGCTAGGGTACCCACATAGTCCAACTGCCCGATAGGGAACCAACATAGTCCAAGTGCCCAATGAGGAACCTACATAGTCCAAGTGCCCGATAGGGAATCTTCATATTCCAAGTGCCCGTTAGGGAACCCAGATTGTCCAAGTGCCCATAGGGAACCTATATAGTCCAAGTTCCCTCTAGGGAAGCTACATATTCATAGTGCCCGCTAGGGAACCTGCATTGTCCAAGTGCCCGCTAGTTAACCTAGATCGTCCAAGTGTCCGCTAGTAAACCTACATAGTCCAAGTTCCCGTTAGGTAACCTAGATAGGCCAAGTGCCCGCTAGTTAACCTACATAGTACAATGGCCCGCTAGTTGACCTAGATAGTCCAAGTGCCCGCTAGTTAACCTAGATAGTCAAAGTGCCCGCTAGTTAACCTAAGTAGTACAAATGTCCAATAGGGATCCTACATAATCCAAGTGCCCGCTAGGTAACCTAGATATTCCAAGTTCCGGTTTGCTAACCTAGATAGTCCATGTGCCCGCTATGTAACCTATACTGTCCAAGTGCGCGCTAGGTTACTTACATAGTCCAAGTGCACGTTCGTTAACTTAGATAGTCCAAGTCGCGGTAGGTAACCAACATAGTCTAAGGGCCGCTAGGTAACCTATATAGTCCAAGTGCCCGCTAGTTAACCTATAGTCCAAGTGCCCTCTAGGTACCTTAAACAGTCCAAGTGCCCGCTAGGTTACCTGCATAGTCCAAGTGCCCGTTAGGTAACCTAGATAGTCCAAGTGCCCGCTAGGTAACCTCCATAGTCCAAGTGCCCGCTAGGTAACATCCATAGTCCAAGTGCCCGTTCGTTAACCTAGAGAGTCCAAGTTCCTGTTAGCTAACCTACATAGTCCAAGTGCCCGTTCGTTAACCTAGATAGTTCAAGTGCCCGCTAGGTAACCTAGACAGTCCAAGTGCCTGCTAGGTAACCTACATAGCCCAAGTGCCCGTTTGCTAACCTAGATCGTCAAAGGGCCCGCTAGTTAACCTACATAGTCCAAGGGCCCGATAGTTAACCTACATTGTCCAAGTCCCTGATGGGGAACCTACATAGTCCAAGTATCCGCTAGGTAACCTACATAGTCCAAATGCCCACTAGTAACGTACGTAGTCCAAATGCCCGTTAGGTAACCTAGATAGTCCAAATGCCCGCTAGGGAACCTACATAGCCCAAGTGCCCGCTAGGTAACCTACATAGTCCAAATGCCTGCTAGAAACCTACATAGTCCAAGTGCAAGAAGGGAACCTACATAATCCAACTGCCCGCTAGGGAACCTACATAGTCCAAATGCCCGTTAGGTAACCTAGATAGTCCAAGTGCCCGCTAGTTAACCTACATAGTCCAAGTGCCCGCTGGTTAACTTAAACAGTCCAAGTGCCCGCTAGGTTACCTGCATAGTCCAAGTGCCCGTTAGGAAACCTAGATAGTCCAAGTGCCCGCTAGGTAACCTACATAGTCCAAGTGCCCGCTAGGTAACCTAGATAGTCCAAGTACCCGTTAGCTAACCTAGATAGTCCAAGTGCCCGCTAGGTAACCTCCATAGTCCAGTGCCCGCTAGGTAACCGCCATAGTCCAAGTGCCCTTTCGTTAACCTAGATAGTCCAAGTTCTTCTTAGCTAACCTACATAGTCCAAGTGCCCGTTCGTTAACCTAGATTGTTCAAGTGCCCGCCAGGTAACCTAGACAGTCCAAGTGCCTGCTAGGTAACCTACATAGTCCAAGTGCCCGTTTGCTAACCTAGATCGTCAAAGGGCCCGCTAGTTAACCTACATAGTCCAAGTGCCCGCTAGTTAACCTACATTGTGCAAGTACCTGATGGGGAACCTACATAGTCCAAGTATCCGCTAGGTAACCTACATAGTCCAAGTGCCCGCTAGGTAACCTAGATAGTCCAAGTACCCGTTAGCTAACCTAGATAGTCCAAGTGCCCGCTAGGTAACCTCTATAGTCCAAGTGCCCGCTAGGTAACCGCCATAGTCCAAGTGCCCTTTCGTTAACCTAGATAGTCCAAGTTCTTGTTAGCTAACCTACATAGTCCAAGTGCCCGTTCGTTAACCTAGATTGTTCAAGTGCCCGCCAGGTAACCTAGACAGTCCAAGTGCCTGCTAGGTAACCTACATAGTCCAAGTGCCCGTTTGCTAACCTAGATCGTCAAAGGGCCCGCTAGTTAACCTACATAGTCCAAGTGCCCGCTAGTTAACCTACATTGTGCAAGTACCTGATGGGGAACCTACATAGTCCAAGTATCCGCTAGGTAACCTACATAGTCCAAATGCCCGCTAGTAACGTACATAGTCCAAATGCCCGCTAGGGAACACACATAGTCCAAGTGCCCGTTAGAGAACTTACATAGTCAAAGCCGTGCTAGGGAACCTACATAGTCCAAGTGCCCGCTAGGGAACCTAGATAGTCCAAGAACCCGTTAGCTAACCTAGATAGTCCAAGTGCCCGCTAGGTAACCTCCATAGTCCAAGTGCCCGCTAGGTAACCTCCATAGTCCAAGTGCCCGTTCGTTAACCTAGATAGTCTAAGTTCCTGTTAGCTAAACTACATAGTCCAAGTGCCCGTTCCTTAACCTAGATAGTTCAAGTGCCCGCTAGGTAACCTAGAAAGTCCAAGTGCCTGCTAGGCAACCTACATAATCCAAGTGCCCGCTAGGGAACCTACATAGTCCAAGTGCCCGCTAGGTAACCTACATAGTCCAAGTGCCCGTTAGTTAACCTAGATAGTCAAAGTGCCTGCTAGGTAACCTAGATAGTCCAAATGCCTGCTAGGGTACCCACATAGTCCAACTGCCCGATAGGGAACCAACATAGTCCAAGTGCCCAATGAGGAACCTACATAGTCCAAGTGCCCGATAGGGAATCTTCATATTCCAAGTGCCCGTTAGGGAACCCAGATTGTCCAAGTGCCCATAGGGAACCTATATAGTCCAAGTTCCCTCTAGGGAAGCTACATATTCATAGTGCCCGCTAGGGAACCTGCATTGTCCAAGTGCCCGCTAGTTAACCTAGATCGTCCAAGTGTCCGCTAGTAAACCTACATAGTCCAAGTTCCCGTTAGGTAACCTAGATAGGCCAAGTGCCCGCTAGTTAACCTACATAGTCCAAGTGCCCGCTAGTTGACCTAGATAGTCCAAGTGCCCGCTAGTTAACCTAGATAGTCAAAGTGCCCGCTAGTTAACCTAAGTAGTACAAATGTCCAATAGGGATCCTACATAATCCAAGTGCCCACTAGGTAACCTAGATATTCCAAGTTCCGGTTTGCTAACCTAGATAGTCCATGTGCCCGCAATGTAACCTATACTGTCCAAGTGCGCGCTAGGTTACTTACATAGTCCAAGTGCACGTTCGTTAACTTAGATAGTCCAAATCACGGTAGTTAACCAACATAGTCTAAGGGCCGCTAGGTAACCTATATAGTCCAAGTGCCCGCTAGTTAACCTATAGTCCAAGTGCCCTCTAGGTACCTTAAACAGTCCAAGTGCCCGCTAGGTTACCTGCATAGTCCAAGTGCCCGTTAGGTAACCTAGATAGTCCAAGTACCCGCTAGGTAACCTCCATAGTCCAAGTGCCCGCTAGGTAACATCCATAGTCCAAGTGCCCGTTCGTTAACCTAGAGAGTCCAAGTTCCTGTTAGCTAACCTACATAGTCCAAGTGCCCGTTCGTTAACCTAGATAGTTCAAGTGCCCGCTAGGTAACCTAGACAGTCCAAGTGCCTGCTAGGTAACCTACATAGTCCAAGTGCCCGTTTGCTAACCTAGATCGTCAAAGGGCCCGCTAGTTAACCTACATAGTCCAAGTGCCCGATAGTTAACCTACATTGTCCAAGTCCCTGATGGGGAACCTACATAGTCCAAGTATCCGCTAGGTAACCTACATAGTCCAAATGCCCACTAGTAACGTACGTAGTCCAAATGCCCGTTAGGTAACCTAGATAGTCCAAATGCCCGCTAGGGAACCTACATAGCCCAAGTGCCCGCTAGGTAACCTACATAGTCCAAATGCCCGCTAGAAACCTACATAGTCCAAGTGCAAGAAGGGAACCTACATAATCCAATTGCCCGCTAGGGAACCTACATAGTCCAAATGCCCGTTAGGTAACCTAGATAGTCCAAGTGCCCGCTAGTTAACCTACATAGTCCAAGTGCCCGCTGGTTAACTTAAACAGTCCAAGTGCCCGCTAGGTTACCTGCATAGTCCAAGTGCCCGTTAGGTAACCTAGATAGTCCAAGTGCCCGCTAGGTAACCTACATAGTCCAAGTGCCCTCTAGGTAACCTAGATAGTCCAAGTACCCGTTAGCTAACCTAGATAGTCCACGTGCCCGCGAGGTAACCTCCATAATCCAAGTGCCCGCTAGGTAACCGCCATAGTCCAAGTGCCCTTTCGTTAACCTAGATAGTCCAAGTTCTTGTTAGCTAACCTACATAGTCCAAGTGCCCGTTCGTTAACCTAGATTGTTCAAGTGCCCGCCAGGTAACCTAGACAGTCCAAGTGCCTGCTAGGTAACCTACATAGTCCAAGTGCCCGTTTGCTAACCTAGATCGTCAAAGGGCCCGCTAGTTAACCTACATAGTCCAAGTGCCCGCTAGTTAACCTACATTGTGCAAGTACCTGATGGGGAACCTACATAGTCCAAATATCCGCTAGGTAACCTACATAGTCCAAGTGCCCGCTAGGTAACCTAGATAGTCCAAGTACCCGTTAGCTAACCTAGATAGTCCAAGTGCCCGCTAGGTAACCTCCATAGTCCAAGTGCCCGCTAGGTAACCGCCATAGTCCAAGTGCCCTTTCGTTAACCTAGATAGTCCAAGTTCTTGTTAGCTAACCTACATAGTCCAAGTGCCCGTTCGTTAACCTAGATTGTTCAAGTGCCCGCCAGGTAACCTAGACAGTCCAAGTGCCTGCTAGGTAACCTACATAGTCCAAGTGCCCGTTTGCTAACCTAGATCGTCAAAGGGCCCGCTAGTTAACCTACATAGTCCAAGTGCCCGCTAGTTAACCTACATTGTGCAAGTACCTGATGGGGAACCTACATAGTCCAAATATCCGCTAGGTAACCTACATAGTCCAAGTGCCCGCTAGGTAACCTAGATAGTCCAAGTACCCGTTAGCTAACCTAGATAGTCCAAGTGCCCGCTAGGTAACCTCCATAGTCCAAGTGCCCGCTAGGTAACCGCCATAGTCCAAGTGCCCTTTCGTTAACCTAGATAGTCCAAGTTCTTGTTAGCTAACCTACATAGTCCAAGTGCCCGTTCGTTAACCTAGATTGTTCAAGTGCCCGCCAGGTAACCTAGACAGTCCAAGTGCCTGCTAGGTAACCTACATAGTCCAAGTGCCCGTTTGCTAACCTAGATCGTCAAAGGGCCCGCTAGTTAACCTACATAGTCCAAGTGCCCGCTAGTTAACCTACATTGTGCAAGTACCTGATGGGGAACCTACATAGTCCATGTATCCGCTAGGTAACCTACATAGTCCAAATGCCCGCTAGTAACGTACATAGTCCAAATGCCCGCTAGGGAACACACATAGTCCAAGTGCCCGTTAGAGAACTTACATAGTCAAAGCCGTGCTAGGGAACCTACATAGTCCAAGTGCCCGCTAGGGAACCTAGATAGTCCAAGAACCCATTAGCTAACCTAGATAGTCCAAGTGCCCGCTAGGTAACCTCCATAGTCCAAGTGCCCGCTAGGTAACCTCCATAGTCCAAGTGCCCGTTCGTTAACCTAGATAGTCTAAGTTCCTGTTAGCTAAACTACATAGTCCAAGTGCCCGTTCGTTAACCTAGATAGTTCAAGTGCCCGCTAGGTAACCTAGAAAGTCCAAGTGCCTGCTAGGTAACCTACATAGTCCAAGTGCCCGCTAGGGAACCTACATAGTCCAAGTGCCCGCTAGGTAACCTACATAGTCCAAGTGCCCGTTAGTTAACCTAGATAGTCAAAGTGCCTGCTAGGTAACCTAGATAGTCCAAATGCCTGCTAGGGTACCCACATAGTCCAACTGCCCGATAGGGAACCAACATAGTCCAAGTGCCCAATGAGGAACCTACATAGTCCAAGTGCCCGATAGGGAATCTTCATATTCCAAGTGCCCGTTAGGGAACCCAGATTGTCCAAGTGCCCATAGGGAACCTATATAGTCCAAGTTCCCTCTAGGGAAGCTACATATTCATAGTGCCCGCTAGGGAACCTGCATTGTCCAAGTGCCCGCTAGTTAACCTAGATCGTCCAAGTGTCCGCTAGTAAACCTACATAGTCCAAGTTCCCGTTAGGTAACCTAGATAGGCCAAGTGCCCGCTAGTTAACCTACATAGTACAATGGCCCGCTAGTTGACCTAGATAGTCCAAGTGCCCGCTAGTTAACCTAGATAGTCAAAGTGCCCGCTAGTTAACCTAAGTAGTACAAATGTCCAATAGGGATCCTACATAATCCAAGTGCCCGCTAGGTAACCTAGATATTCCAAGTTCCGGTTTGCTAACCTAGATAGTCCATGTGCCCGCTATGTAACCTATACTGTCCAAGTGCGCGCTAGGTTACTTACATAGTCCAAGTGTACGTTCGTTAACTTAGATAGTCCAAGTCGCGGTAGGTAACCAACATAGTCTAAGGGCCGCTAGGTAACCTATATAGTCCAAGTGCCCGCTAGTTAACCTATAGTCCAAGTGCCCTCTAGGTAACTTAAACAGTCCAAGTGACCGCTAGGTTACCTGCATAGTCCAAGTGCCCATTAGGTAACCTAGATAGTCCAAGTGCCCGCTAGGTAACCTCCATAGTCCAAGTGCCCGCTAGGTAACATCCATAGTCCAAGTGCCCGTTCGTTAACCTAGAGAGTCCAAGTTCCTGTTAGCTAACCTACATAGTCCAAGTGCCCGTTCGTTAACCTAGATAGTTCAAGTGCCCGCTAGGTAACCTAGACAGTCCAAGTGCCTGCTAGGTAACCTACATAGTCCAAGTGCCCGTTTGCTAACCTAGATCGTCAAAGGGCCCGCTAGTTAACCTACATAGTCCAAGGGCCCTCTAGTTAACCTAGATAGTCCAAGTCCCCGATAGTTAACCTACATTGTCCAAGTCCCTGATGGGGAACCTACATAGTCCAAGTATCCGCTAGGTAACCTACATAGTCCAAATGCCCACTAGTAACGTACATAGTCCAAATGCCCGTTAGGTAACCTAGATAGTCCAAATGCCCGCTAGGGAACCTACATAGCCCAAGTGCCCGCTAGGTAAACTACATAGTCCAAATGCCCGCTAGAACCCTACATAGTCCAAGTGCAAGAAGGGAACCTACATAATCCAAGTGCCCGCTAGGGAACCTACATAGTCCAAGTGCCCGTTTGCTAACCTAGATCGTCAAAGGGCCCGCTAGTTAACCTACATAGTCCAAGTGCCCGCTGATTAACTTAAACAGTCCAAGTGCCCGCTAGGTTACCTGCATAGTCCAAGTGCCCGTTAGGTAACCTAGATAGTCCAAGTGCCCGCTAGGTAACCTACATAGTCCAAGTGCCCGCTAGGTAACCTAGATAGTCCAAGTACCCGTTAGCTAACCTAGATAGTCCAAGTTCCTGTTAGCTAACCTACATAGTCCAAGTGCCCGTTCGTTAACCTAGATAGTTCAATTGCCCGCCAGGTAACCTAGACAGTCCAAGTGCCTGCTAGGTAACCTACATAGTCCAAGTGCCCGTTTGCTAACCTAGATCGTCAAAGGGCCCGCTAGTTAACCTACATAGTCCAAGTGCCCGCTAGTTAACCTACAATGTGCAAGTACCTGATGGGGAACCTACATAGTCCAATTATCCGCTAGGTAACCTACATAGTCCAAATGCCCTCTAGTAACGTACATAGTCCAAGTGCCCGTTAGGTAACCTAGATAGTCCAAATGCCCGCTAGGGAACACACATAGTGCAAGTGCCCGTTAGAGAACTTACATAGTCAAAGCCCTGCTAGGGAACCTACATAGTCCAAGTGCCCGCTAGGGAACCTAGATAGTCCAAGAACCCGTTAGCTAACCTAGATAGTCCAAGTGCCCGCTAGGTAACCTCCATAGTCCAAGTGCCCGCTAGGTAACCTCCATAGTCCAAGTGCCCGTTCGTTAACCTAGATAGTCTAAGTTCCTGTTAGCTAAACTACATAGTCCAAGTGCCCATTCGTTAACCTAGATAGTTCAAGGGCCCGCTAGGTAACCTAGACAGTCCAAGTGCCTGCTAGGTAACCTACATAGTCCAAGTGCCCGCTAGGGAACCTACATAGTCCAAGTGCCCGCTAGGTAACCTACATAGTCCAAGTGCCCGTTAGTTAACCTAGATAGTCAAAGTGCCTGCTAGGTAACCTAGATAGTCCAAATGCCCGCTAGGGTACCCACATAGTCCAACTGCCCGATAGGGAACCAACATAGTCCAAGTGCCCGCTAAGGGACCTACATAGTCCAAGTGCCCGCTAGGTAACCTACATAGTCCAAATGCCCGCTAGGGTACCCACAGAGTCCAACTGCCCGGTAGGGAACCAACATAATCCAAGTGCCCGCTAAGGGACCTACATAGTCCATGTGCCCGTTAGGGAACCTACATAGTCCATGTGCGCTCTAGGGAACCTGCATCGTCCAAGTGCCCGCCAGTTAACATAGATAGTCTAAGTTCCCGCTAGTTAACCTAGATAGTCCAAGTGCCCGCTAGTTAACCTAGATAGTCCATGTGCCCGCTAGGTAACCTAGATAGTCGAAGGGCCCGCTAGTTAACCTACATAGTCCAAGTGCCCGATAGGGAACCTACATAGTCCAAGTGCCCAATGAGGAACCTACATAGTGCAAGTGCCCGATAGGGAATCTTCATATTCCAAGTGCCCGTTAGGGTACCCAGATAGTCCAAGTGCCCATAGGGAACCTATATAGTCCAAGTGCCCTCTAGGGAAGCTACATATTCATAGTGCCCGCTAGGGAACCTGCATTGTCCAAGTGCCCGCTAGTTAACCAAGATTGTCCAAGTGTCCGCTAGTAAACCTACATAGTTCACGTTCCCGTTAGGTAACCTACATAGGCTAAGTGCCCATTACCTAACCTAGATAGTCCAAGTGCCCGTTAGGTTACCTACATAGTCCACGTGCCGGTTCGTTAACCTAGATAGTCCAAGTGCCCGCTAGGCAACCTACATAGTCCAAGTGCCCGCTAATTAACCTACATAGTCCAAGTGCCCGTTAGGTAACCTAGACAGTCCATGTGCCCGCTAGGTAACCTCCATAGTCCAAGTGCCCGCTAATAAACCTATATAGTCCAAGTGCCCGCTAGGGAACCTGCATCGTCCAAGTGCCCGCTAGTTAATCTAGATAGTCCAAGTGCCGGCTAGTTAAGCTAGATAGTACAAGTGGCCGCTAGTTAACCTAGATCGTCCAAGTGCCCGCTAGTTAACCTACATAGTCCAAGGTCCGCTAGTTAACCTAGATATTCCAAGTGCCCGCTAGTTAACCTACATAGTCCAAGGGCCCTCTATTTAACCTAGATAGTCCAAGTGCCCGCTAGGGGACGTACATAGTCCAAGTGCCCGCTAGGTAACCTAGATAGTCTAAGGGCCCGCTAGTTAACCTACATAGTCCAACTGCCTGATAGGGAACCTACATAGTCCAAGTTCCCGCTAAGGTACGAACATAGTCCAAGGGCCCGCTAGGGAACCTACATAGTCCAAGTGCCTGCTAGGTAACCTAGATAGTCCAAGTGCCCGCTAGGGAACCTAGACAGTCCAAGTGCCTGCTAGGTAACCTACATAGTCCAAGTGCCCGTTTGCTAACCTAGATCGTCAAAGGGCCCGCTAGTTAACCTACATAGTCCAAGGGCCCTCTAGTTAACCTAGATAGTCCAAGTGCCCGCTAGTTAACCTACATTGTCCAAGTCCCTGATGGGGAACCTACATAGTCCAAGTATCCGCTAGGTAACCTACATAGTCCAAATGCCCACTAGTAACGTACGTAGTCCAAATGCCCGTTAGGTAACCTAGATAGTCCAAATGCCCGCTAGGGAACCTACATAGCCCAAGTGCCCGCTAGGTAACCTACATAGTCCAAATGCCCGCTAGAAACCTACATAGTCCAAGTGCAAGAAGGGAACCTACATAATCCAATTGCCCCCTAGGGAACCTACATAGTCCAAATGCCCGTTAGGTAACCTAGATAGTCCAAGTGCCCGCTAGTTAACCTACATAGTCCAAGTGCCCGCTGGTTAACTTAAACAGTCCAAGTGCCCGCTAGGTTACCTGCATAGTCCAAGTGCCCGTTAGCTAACCTAGATAGTCCAAGTGCCCGCTAGGTAACCTCCATAGTCCAAGTGCCCGCTAGGTAACCGCCATAGTCCAAGTGCCCTTTCGTTAACCTAGATAGTCCAAGTTCTTGTTAGCTAACCTACATAGTCCAAGTGCCCGTTCGTTAACCAAGATTGTTCAAGTGCCCGCCAGGTAACCTCGACAGTCCAAGTGCCTGCTAGGTAACCTCCATAGTCCAAGTGCCTGTTTGCTAACCTAGATCGTCAAAGGGCCCGCTAGTTAACCTACATAGTCCAAGTGCCCGCTAGTTAACCTACATTGTGCAAGTACCTGATGGGGAACCTACATAGTCCAAGTATCCGCTAGGTAACCTACATAGTCCAAATGCCCGCTAGTAACGTACATAGTCCAAATGCCCGCTAGGGAACACACATAGTCCAAGTGCCCGTTAGAGAACTTACATAGTCAAAGCCCTGCTAGGGAACCTACATAGTCCAAGTGCCCGCTAGGGAACCTAGATAGTCCAAGAACCCGTTAGCTAACCTAGATAGTCCAAGTGCCCGCTAGGTAACCTCCATAGTCCAAGTGCCCGCTAGGTAACCTCCATAGTCCAAGTGCCCGTTCGTTAACCTAGATAGTCTAAGTTCCTGTTAGCTAAACTACATAGTCCAAGTGCCCGTTCGTTAACCTAGATAGTTCAAGTGCCCGCTAGGTAACCTAGAAAGTCCAAGTGCCTGCTAGGTAACCTACATAGTGCAAGTGCCCGCTAGGGAACCTACATAGTCCAAGTGCCCGCTAGGTAACCTACATAGTCCAAGTGCCCGTTAGTTAACCTAGATAGTCAAAGTGCCTGCTAGGTAACCTAGATAGTCCAAATGCCTGCTAGGGTACCCACATAGTCCAACTGCCCGATAGGGAACCAACATAGTCCAAGTGCCCAATGAGGAACCTACATAGTCCAAGTGCCCGATAGGGAATCTTCATATTCCAAGTGCCCGTTAGGGAACCCAGATTGTCCAAGTGCCCATAGGGAACCTATATAGTCCAAGTTCCCTCTAGGGAAGCTACATATTCATAGTGCCCGCTAGGGAACCTGCATTGTCCAAGTGCCCGCTAGTTAACCTAGATCGTCCAAGTGTCCGCTAGTAAACCTACATAGTCCAAGTTCCCGTTAGGTAACCTAGATAGGCCAAGTGCCCGCTAGTTAACCTACATAGTACAATGGCCCGCTAGTTGACCTAGATAGTCCAAGTGCCCGCTAGTTAACCTAGATAGTCAAAGTGCCCGCTAGTTAACCTAAGTAGTACAAATGTCCAATAGGGATCCTACATAATCCAAGTGCCCGCTAGGTAACCTAGATATTCCAAGTTCCGGTTTGCTAACCTAGATAGTCCATGTGCCCGCTATGTAACCTATACTGTCCAAGTGCGCTCTAGGTTACTTACATAGTCCAAGTGCACGTTCGTTAACTTAGATAGTCCAAGTCGCGGTAGGTAACCAACATAGTCTAAGGGCCGCTAGGTAACCTATATAGTCCAAGTGCCCGCTAGTTAACCTATAGTCCAAGTGCCCTCTAGGTACCTTAAACAGTCCAAGTGCCCGCTAGGTTACCTGCATAGTCCAAGTGCCCGTTAGGTAACCTAGATAGTCCAAGTACCCGCTAGGTAACCTCCATAGTCCAAGTGCCCGCTAGGTAACATCCATAGTCCAAGTGCCCGTTCGTTAACCTAGAGAGTCCAAGTTCCTGTTAGCTAACCTACATAGTCCAAGTGCCCGTTCGTTAACCTAGATAGTTCAAGTGCCCGCTAGGTAACCTAGACAGTCCAAGTGCCTGCTAGGTAACCTACATAGTCCAAGTGCCCGTTTGCTAACCTAGATCGTCAAAGGGCCCGCTAGTTAACCTACATAGTCCAAGGGCCCTCTAGTTAACCTAGATAGTCCAAGTGCCCGATAGTTAACCTACATTGTCCAAGTCCCTGATGGGGAACCTACATAGTCCAAGTATCCGCTAGGTAACCTACATAGTCCAAATGCCCACTAGTAACGTACATAGTCCAAATGCCCGTTAGGTAACCTAGATAGTCCAAATGCCCGCTAGGGAACCTACATAGCCCAAGTGCCCGCTAGGTAAACTACATAGTCCAAATGCCCGCTAGAACCCTACATAGTCCAAGTGCAAGAAGGGAACCTACATAATCCAAGTGCCCGCTAGTTAACCTACATAGTCCAAGTGCCCGCTGATTAACTTAAACAGTCCAAGTGCCCGCTAGGTTACCTGCATAGTCCAAGTGCCCGTTAGGTAACCTAGATAGTCCAAGTGCCCGCTAGGTAACCTACATAGTCCAAGTGCCCGCTAGGTAACCTAGATAGTCCAAGTACCCGTTAGCTAACCTAGATAGTCCAAGTGCCCGCTAGGTAACCTCCATAGTCCAAGTGCCCGCTAGGTAACCGCCATAGTCCAAGTGCCCGTTCGTTAACCTAGATAGTCCAAGTTCCTGTTAGCTAACCTACATAGTCCAAGTGCCCGTTCGTTAACCTAGATAGTTCAATTGCCCGCCAGGTAACCTAGACAGTCCAAGTGCCTGCTAGGTAACCTACATAGTCCAAGTGCCCGTTTGCTAACCTAGATCGTCAAAGGGCCCGCTAGTTAACCTACATAGTCCAAGTGCCCGCTAGTTAACCTACAATGTGCAAGTACCTGATGGGGAACCTACATAGTCCAAGTATCCGCTAGGTAACCTACATAGTCCAAATGCCCTCTAGTAACGTACATAGTCCAAGTTCCCGTTAGGTATCCTAGATAGTCCAAATGCCCGCTAGGGAACACACATAGTGCAAGTGCCCGTTAGAGAACTTACATAGTCAAAGCCCTGCTAGGGAACCTACATAGTCCAAGTGCCCGCTAGGGAACCTAGATAGTCCAAGAATCCGTTAGCTAACCTAGATAGTCCAAGTGCCCGCTAGGTAACCTCCATAGTCCAAGTGCCCGCTAGGTAACCTCCATAGTCCAAGTGCCCGTTCGTTAACCTAGATAGTCTAAGTTCCTGTTAGCTAAACTACATAGTCCAAGTGCCCATTCATTAACCTAGATAGTTCAAGTGCCCGCTAGGTAACCTAGACAGTCCAAGTGCCTGCTAGGTAACCTACATAGTCCAAGTGCCCGCTAGGGAACCTACATAGTCCAAGTGCCCGCTAGGTAACCTACATAGTCCAAGTGCCCGTTAGTTAACCTAGATAGTCAAAGTGCCTGCTAGGTAACCTAGATAGTCCAAATGCCCGCTAGGGTACCCACATAGTCCAACTGCCCGATAGGGAACCAACATAGTCCAAGTGCCCGCTAAGGGACCTACATAGTCCAAGTGCCCGCTAGGTAACCTACATAGTCCAAATGCCCGCTAGGGTACCCACAGAGTCCAACTGCCCGGTAGGGAACCAACATAATCCAAGTGCCCGCTAAGGGACCTACATAGTCCATGTGCCCGTTAGGGAACCTACATAGTCCAAGTGCGCTCTAGGGAACCTGCATCGTCCAAGTGCCCGCCAGTTAACATAGATAGTCTAAGTTCCCGCTAGGTAACCTAGATAGTCGAAGGGCCCGCTAGTTAACCTACATAGTCCAAGTGCCCGATAGGGAACCTACATAGTCCAAGTGCCCAATGAGGAACCTACATAGTCCAAGTGCCCGATAGGGAATCTTCATATTCCAAGTGCCCGTTAGGGTACCCAGATAGTCCAAGTGCCCATAGGGAACCTATATGGTCCAAGTGCCCTCTAGGGAAGCTACATATTCATAGTGCCCGCTAGGGAACCTGCATTGTCCAAGTGCCCGCTAGTTAACCAAGATCGTCCAAGTGTCCGCTAGTAAACCTACATAGTCCAAGTTCCCGTTAGGTAACCTAGATAGGCCAAGTGCCCGTTACCTAACCTAGATAGTCCAAGTGCCCGTTAGGTTACCTACATAGTCCACGTGCCGGTTCGTTAACCTAGATAGTCCAAGTGCCCGCTAGGTTACCTGCATAGTCCAAGTGCCCGTTAGGTAACCTAGATAGTCCAAGTGCCCGCTAAGTAACCTACATAGTCCAAGTGCCCGCTAGGTAACCTAGATAGTCCAAGTACCCGTTAGCTAACCTAGATAGTCCAAGTGCCCGCTAGGTAACCTCCATAGTCCAAGTGCCCGCTAGGTAACCGCCATAGTCCAAGTGCCCTTTCGTTAACCTAGATAGTCCAAGTTCTTGTTAGCTAACCTACATAGTCCAAGTGCCCGTTCGTTAACCAAGATTGTTCAAGTGCCCGCCAGGTAACCTCGACAGTCCAAGTGCCTGCTAGGTAACCTCCATAGTCCAAGTGCCTGTTTGCTAACCTAGATCGTCAAAGGGCCCGCTAGTTAACCTACATAGTCCAAGTGCCCGCTAGTTAACCTACATTGTGCAAGTACCTGATGGGGAACCTACATAGTCCAAGTATCCGCTAGGTAACCTACATAGTCCAAATGCCCGCTAGTAACGTACATAGTCCAAATGCCCGCTAGGGAACACACATAGTCCAAGTGCCCGTTAGAGAACTTACATAGTCAAAGCCGTGCTAGGGAACCTACATAGTCCAAGTGCCCGCTAGGGAACCTAGATAGTCCAAGAACCCGTTAGCTAACCTAGATAGTCCAAGTGCCCGCTAGGTAACCTCCATAGTCCAAGTGCCCGCTAGGTAACCTCCATAGTCCAAGTGCCCGTTCGTTAACCTAGATAGTCTAAGTTCCTGTTAGCTAAACTACATAGTCCAAGTGCCCGTTCGTTAACCTAGATAGTTCAAGTGCCCGCTAGGTAACCTAGAAAGTCCAAGTGCCTGCTAGGTAACCTACATAGTGCAAGTGCCCGCTAGGGAACCTACATAGTCCAAGTACCCGCTAGGTAACCTACATAGTCCAAGTGCCCGTTAGTTAACCTAGATAGTCAAAGTGCCTGCTAGGTAACCTAGATAGTCCAAATGCCTACTAGGGTACCCACATAGTCCAACTGCCCGATAGGGAACCAACATAGTCCAAGTGCCCAATGAGGAACCTACATAGTCCAAGTGCCCGATAGGGAATCTTCATATTCCAAGTGCCCGTTAGGGAACCCAGATTGTCCAAGTGCCCATAGGGAACCTATATAGTCCAAGTTCCCTCTAGGGAAGCTACATATTCATAGTGCCCGCTAGGGAACCTGCATTGTCCAAGTGCCCGCTAGTTAACCTAGATCGTCCAAGTGTCCGCTAGTAAACCTACATAGTCCAAGTTCCCGTTAGGTAACCTAGATAGGCCAAGTGCCCGCTAGTTAACCTACATAGTCCAAGTGCCCGCTAGTTGACCTAGATAGTCCAAGTGCCCGCTAGTTAACCTAGATAGTCAAAGTGCCCGCTAGTTAACCTAAGTAGTACAAATGTCCAATAGGGATCCTACATAATCCAAGTGCCCGCTAGGTAACCTAGATATTCCAAGTTCCGGTTTGCTAACCTAGATAGTCCATGTGCCCGCTATGTAACCTATACTGTCCAAGTGCGCGCTAGGTTACTTACATAGTCCAAGTGCACGTTCGTTAACTTAGATAGTCCAAGTCGCGGTAGGTAACCAACATAGTCTAAGGGCCGCTAGGTAACCTATATAGTCCAAGTGCCCGCTAGTTAACCTATAGTCCAAGTGCCCTCTAGGTACCTTAAACAGTCCAAGTGCCCGCTAGGTTACCTGCATAGTCCAAGTGCCCGTTAGGTAACCTAGATAGTCCAAGTGCCCGCTAGGTAATCTAGATAGTCCAAGTGCCCGCTAGGTAACATCCATAGTCCAAGTGCCCGTTCGTTAACCTAGAGAGTCCAAGTTCCTGTTAGCTAACCTACATAGTCCAAGTGCCCGTTCGTTAACCTAGATAGTTCAAGTGCCCGCTAGGTAACCTAGACAGTCCAAGTGCCTGCTAGGTAACCTACATAGTCCAAGTGCCCGTTTGCTAACCTAGATCGTCAAAGGGCCCGCTAGTTAACCTACATAGTCCAAGGGCCCTCTAGTTAACCTAGATAGTCCAAGTGCCCGATAGTTAACCTACATTGTCCAAGTCCCTGATGGGGAACCTACATAGTCCAAGTATCCGCTAGGTAACCTACATAGTCTAAATGCCCACTAGTAACGTACTTAGTCCAAATGCCCGTTAGGTAACCTAGATAGTCCAAATGCCCGCTAGGGAACGTACATAGCCCAAGTGCCCGCTAGGTAAACTACATAGTCCAAATGCCCGCTAGAACCCTACATAGTCCAAGTGCAAGAAGGGAACCTACATAATCCAAGTGCCCGCTAGTTAACCTACATAGTCCAAGTGCCCGCTGATTAACTTAAACAGTCCAAGTGCCCGCTAGGTTACCTGCATAGTCCAAGTGCCCGTTAGGTAACCTAGATAGTCCAAGTGCCCGCTAGGTAACCTACATAGTCCAAGTGCCCGCTAGGTAACCTAGATAGTCCAAGTACCCGTTAGCTACCCTAGATAGTCCAAGTGCCCGCTAGGTAACCTCCATAGTCCAAGTGCCCGCTAGGTAACCGCCATAGTCCAAGTGCCCGTTCGTTAACCTAGATAGTCCAAGTTCCTGTTAGCTAACCTACATAGTCCAAGTGCCCGTTCGTTAACCTAGATAGTTCAATTGCCCGCCAGGTAACCTAGACAGTCCAAGTGCCTGCTAGGTAACCTACATAGTCCAAGTGCCCGTTTGCTAACCTAGATCGTCAAAGGGCCCGCTAGTTAACCTACATAGTCCAAGTGCCCGCTAGTTAACCTACATTGTCCAAGTACCTGATGGGGAACCTACATAGTCCAAGTATCCGCTAGGTAACCTACATAGTCCAAATGCCCTCTAGTAACGTACATAGTCCAAGTGCCCGTTAGGTAACCTAGATAGTCCAAATGCCCGCTAGGGAACACACATAGTGCAAGTGCCCGTTAGAGAACTTACATAGTCAAAGCCCTGCTAGGGAACCTACATAGTCCAAGTGCCCGCTAGGGAACCTAGATAGTCCAAGAACCCGTTAGCTAACCTAGATAGTCCAAGTGCCCGCTAGGTAACCTCCATAGTCCAAGTGCCCGCTAGGTAACCTCCATAGTCCAAGTGCCCGTTCGTTAACCTAGATAGTCTAAGTTCCTGTTAGCTAAACTACATAGTCCAAGTGCCCATTCATTAACCTAGATAGTTCAAGTGCCCGCTAGGTAACCTAGACAGTCCAAGTGCCTGCTAGGTAACCTACATAGTCCAAGTGCCCGCTAGGGAACCTACATAGTCCAAGTGCCCGCTAGGTAACCTACATAGTCCAAGTGCCCGTTAGTTAACCTAGATAGTCAAAGTGCCTGCTAGGTAACCTAGATAGGCCAAATGCCCGCTAGGGTACCCACATAGTCCAACTGCCCGATAGGGAACCAACATAGTCCAAGTGCCCGCTAAGGGACCTACATAGTCCAAGTGCCCGCTAGGTAACCTACATAGTCCAAATGCCCGCTAGGGTACCCACAGAGTCCAACTGTCCGGTAGGGAACCAACATAATCCAAGTGCCCGCTAAGGGACCTACATAGTCCATGTGCCCGTTAGGGAACCTACATAGTCCAAGTGCGCTCTAGGGAACCTGCATCGTCCAAGTGCCCGCCAGTTAACATAGATAGTCTAAGTTCCCGCTAGTTAACCTAGATAGTCCAAGTGCCCGCTAGTTAACCTAGATAGTCCAATTGCCCGCTAGGTAACCTAGATAGTCGAAGGGCCCGCTAGTTAACCTACATAGTCCAAGTGCCCGATAGGGAACCTACATAGTCCAAGTGCCCAATGAGGAACCTACATAGTCCAAGTGCCCGATAGGGAATCTTCATATTCCAAGTGCCCGTTAGGGTACCCAGATAGTCCATTTGCCCATAGGGAACCTATATGGTCCAAGTGCCCTCTAGGGAAGCTACATATTCATAGTGCCCGCTAGGGAACCTGCATTGTCCAAGTGCCCGCTAGTTAACCAAGATCGTCCAAGTGTCCGCTAGTAAACCTACATAGTCCAAGTTCCCGTTAGGTAACCTAGATAGGCCAAGTGCCCGTTACCTAACCTAGATAGTCCAAGTGCCCGTTAGGTTACCTACATAGTCCACGTGCCGGTTCGTTAACCTAGATAGTCCAAGTGCCCGCTAGGCAACCTACATAGTCCAAGTGCCCGCTAATTAACCTACATAGTCCAAGTGCCCGTTAGGTAACCTAGACAGTCCATGTGCCCGCTAGGTAACCTCCATAGTCCAAGTGCCCGCTAATAAACCTATATAGTCCAAGTGCCCGCTAGGGAACCTGCATCGTCCAAGTGCCCGCTAGTTAATCTAGATAGTCCAAGTGCCCGCTAGTTAAGCTAGATAGTACAAGTGGCCGCTAGTTAACCTAGATCGTCCAAGTGCCCGCTAGTTAACCTACATAGTCCAAGGTCCGCTAGTTAACCTAGATATTCCAAGTGCCCGCTAGTTAACCTACATAGTCCAACGGCCCTCTATTTAACCTAGATAGTCCGAGTGCCCGCTAGGGGACGTACATAGTCCAAGTGCCCGCTAGGTAACCTAGATAGTCTAAGGGCCCGCTAGTTAACCTACATAGTCCAACTGCCTGATAGGGAACCTACATAGTCCAAGTGCCCGCTAAGGTACGAACATAGTCCAAGGGCCCGCTAGGGAACCTACATAGTCCAAGTGCCTGCTAGGTAACCTAGATAGTCCAAGTGCCCGCTAGGGAATCTACATAGTCCAAGTGCCCGCTAGGTAAGCTAGATAGTCCAAGTGCCCGCTAGTTAACCTACATAGTCCAAGTGCCCGCTGAGGAACCTACATAGTCCAAGTGTCCAAAAGGGAACATACGTATTCCAACTGCCCATTAGGGCACCTAGATAGTCCAAGTGCCCTCTAGGGAACCTACATAGTCAAAGTGCCCGCTAGGGAACCTGCATTGTACAAGTGCCCTCTAGTTAACCTAGATAGTCCAAGTGCCCGCTAGGTAACCTAGATAGTCCAAGTGCCCGCTAGTTAACCTACATAGTCCAAGTGCCCAATGAGGAACCTACAGAGTCCAAGTGCCCGATAGGGAATCTTCATATTCCAAGTGCCCGTTAGGGAACCCAGATTGTCCAAGTGCCCTTAGGGAACCTATATAGTCCAAGTTCCCTCTGGGGAAGCTACATATTCATAGTGCCCGCTAGGGAAACTGCATTGTCCAAGTGCCCGCTAGTTAACCTAGATCGTCCAAGTGTCCGCTAGTAAACCTACGTAGTCCAAGTTCCCGTTAGGTAACCTAGATAGGCCAAGTGCCCGCTAGTTAACCTACATAGTACAATGGCCCGCTAGTTGACCTAGATAGTCCAAGTGCGCGCTAGTTAACCTACATAGTCAAAGGGCCCGCTAGTTAACCTAAGTAGTACAAATGTCCGATAGGGATCCTACATAGTCCAAGTGCCCGCTAGGTAACCTAGATATTCCAAGTTCCGGTTTGCTAACCTAGATAGTCCAAGTGCCCGCTAGGTAACCTACGTAGTTCAAGTGCCAATTCGTTAACTTAGATAGTCCAAGTCGCGGTAGGTAACCAACATAGTCCAAGGGCCGCTAGGTAACCTATATAGACCAAGTGCCCGCTAATTAACCTATAGTCCAAGTGCCCTCTAGGTAACCTACATATTCCAAGTTCCCGCTAGGTAACCTAGATAGTCCAAGTGCCCGTTACCTAACCTAGATAGTCCAAGTGCCCGTTAGGTTAACTACATAGTCCACGTGCCCGTTCGTTAACCTAGATCGTCCAATTGCCCGCTAGGTAACCTACATAGTCCAAGGGCCGGCTAGGTAACCTTTAGAATCCAAGTGCCCGCTAGGTAATCTAGATAGTCCAGGTGCCCGTTAGGTAACCTAGATAGTCCTAGTGCCCGCTAGTTAACCTACATAGTCCAAGTGCCCCCTGGTTAACTTAAACAGTCCAAGTGCCCGCTAGGTTACCTGCATAGTCCAAGTGCCCGTTAGGTAACCTAGATAGTCCAAGTGCCCGCTACGTAACCTACATAGTCCAAGTGCCCGCTAGGGAACCTACATAGTCCAAGCGCCCGCTAGGTAACCTACATAGTCCAAGTGCCCGTTAGTTAACCTAGATAGTCAAAGTGCCTGCTAGGTAACCTAGATAGGCCAAATGCCCGCTAGGGTACCCACATAGTCCAACTGCCCGATAGGGAACCAACATAGTCCAAGTGCCCGCTAAGGGACCTACATAGTCCAAGTGCCCGCTAGGTAACCTACATAGTCCAAATGCCCGCTAGGGTACCCACAGAGTCCAACTGTCCGGTAGGGAACCAACATAATCCAAGTGCCCGCTAAGGGACCTACATAGTCCATGTGCCCGTTAGGGAACCTACATAGTCCAAGTGCGCTCTAGGGAACCTGCATCGTCCAAGTGCCCGCCAGTTAACATAGATAGTCTAAGTTCCCGCTAGTTAACCTAGATAGTCCAAGTGCCCGCTAGTTAACCTAGATAGTCCAATTGCCCGCTAGGTAACCTAGATAGTCGAAGGGCCCGCTAGTTAACCTACATAGTCCAAGTGCCCGATAGGGAACCTACATAGTCCAAGTGCCCAATGAGGAACCTACATAGTCCAAGTGCCCGATAGGGAATCTTCATATTCCAAGTGCCCGTTAGGGTACCCAGATAGTCCATTTGCCCATAGGGAACCTATATGGTCCAAGTGCCCTCTAGGGAAGCTACATATTCATAGTGCCCGCTAGGGAACCTGCATTGTCCAAGTGCCCGCTAGTTAACCAAGATCGTCCAAGTGTCCGCTAGTAAACCTACATAGTCCAAGTTCCCGTTAGGTAACCTAGATAGGCCAAGTGCCCGTTACCTAACCTAGATAGTCCAAGTGCCCGTTAGGTTACCTACATAGTCCACGTGCCGGTTCGTTAACCTAGATAGTCCAAGTGCCCGCTAGGCAACCTACATAGTCCAAGTGCCCGCTAATTAACCTACATAGTCCAAGTGCCCGTTAGGTAACCTAGACAGTCCATGTGCCCGCTAGGTAACCTCCATAGTCCAAGTGCCCGCTAATAAACCTATATAGTCCAAGTGCCCGCTAGGGAACCTGCATCGTCCAAGTGCCCGCTAGTTAATCTAGATAGTCCAAGTGCCCGCTAGTTAAGCTAGATAGTACAAGTGGCCGCTAGTTAACCTAGATCGTCCAAGTGCCCGCTAGTTAACCTACATAGTCCAAGGTCCGCTAGTTAACCTAGATATTCCAAGTGCCCGCTAGTTAACCTACATAGTCCAACGGCCCTCTATTTAACCTAGATAGTCCGAGTGCCCGCTAGGGGACGTACATAGTCCAAGTGCCCGCTAGGTAACCTAGATAGTCTAAGGGCCCGCTAGTTAACCTACATAGTCCAACTGCCTGATAGGGAACCTACATAGTCCAAGTGCCCGCTAAGGTACGAACATAGTCCAAGGGCCCGCTAGGGAACCTACATAGTCCAAGTGCCTGCTAGGTAACCTAGATAGTCCAAGTGCCCGCTAGGGAATCTACATAGTCCAAGTGCCCGCTAGGTAAGCTAGATAGTCCAAGTGCCCGCTAGTTAACCTACATAGTCCAAGTGCCCGCTGAGGAACCTACATAGTCCAAGTGTCCAAAAGGGAACATACGTATTCCAACTGCCCATTAGGGCACCTAGATAGTCCAAGTGCCCTCTAGGGAACCTACATAGTCAAAGTGCCCGCTAGGGAACCTGCATTGTACAAGTGCCCTCTAGTTAACCTAGATAGTCCAAGTGCCCGCTAGGTAACCTAGATAGTCCAAGTGCCCGCTAGTTAACCTACATAGTCCAAGTGCCCAATGAGGAACCTACAGAGTCCAAGTGCCCGATAGGGAATCTTCATATTCCAAGTGCCCGTTAGGGAACCCAGATTGTCCAAGTGCCCTTAGGGAACCTATATAGTCCAAGTTCCCTCTGGGGAAGCTACATATTCATAGTGCCCGCTAGGGAACCTGCATTGTCCAAGTGCCCGCTAGTTAACCTAGATCGTCCAAGTGTCCGCTAGTAAACCTACGTAGTCCAAGTTCCCGTTAGGTAACCTAGATAGGCCAAGTGCCCGCTAGTTAACCTACATAGTACAATGGCCCGCTAGTTGACCTAGATAGTCCAAGTGCGCGCTAGTTAACCTACATAGTCAAAGGGCCCGCTAGTTAACCTAAGTAGTACAAATGTCCGATAGGGATCCTACATAGTCCAAGTGCCCGCTAGGTAACCTAGATATTCCAAGTTCCGGTTTGCTAACCTAGATAGTCCAAGTGCCCGCTAGGTAACCTACGTAGTTCAAGTGCCCATTCGTTAACTTAGATAGTCCAAGTCGCGGTAGGTAACCAACATAGTCCAAGGGCCGCTAGGTAACCTATATAGACCAAGTGCCCGCTAATTAACCTATAGTCCAAGTGCCCTCTAGGTAACCTACATATTCCAAGTTCCCGCTAGGTAACCTAGATAGTCCAAGTGCCCGTTACCTAACCTAGATAGTCCAAGTGCCCGTTAGGTTAACTACATAGTCCACGTGCCCGTTCGTTAACCTAGATCGTCCAATTGCCCGCTAGGTAACCTACATAGTCCAAGGGCCGGCTAGGTAACCTTTAGAATCCAAGTGCCCGCTAGGTAATCTAGATAGTCCAGGTGCCCGTTAGGTAACCTAGATAGTCCTAGTGCCCGCTAGTTAACCTACATAGTCCAAGTGCCCCCTGGTTAACTTAAACAGTCCAAGTGCCCGCTAGGTTACCTGCATAGTCCAAGTGCCCGTTAGGTAACCTAGATAGTCCAAGTGCCCGCTACGTAATCTACATAGTCCAAGTGCCCGCTAGGTAACCTAGATAGTCCAAGTACCCGTTAGCTAACCTAGATAGTCCAAGTGCCCGCTAGGTAACCTCCATAGTCCAAGTGCCCGCTAGGTAACCTCCATAGTCCAAGTGCCCGTTCGTTAACCTAGATAGTCCAAGTTCCTGTTAGCTAACCTACATAGTCCAAGTGCCATTTCGTTAACCTAGATAGTTCAAGTGCCCGCTAGGTAACCAAGACAGTCCAAGTGCCTGCTAGGTAACCTACATAGTCCAAGTGCCCGTTTGCTAACCTAGATCGTCAAAGGGCCCACTAGTTAACCTACATAGTCCAAGGGCCCTCTAGTTAACCTAGATAGTCCAAGTGCCCGCTAGTTAACCTACATTGTCCAAGTCCCTGATGGGGAACCTACATAGTCCAAGTATCCGCTAGGTAACCTACATAGTCCAAATGCCCGCTAGTAACGTACATAGTCCAAGTGCCCGTTAGGTAACCTAGATAGTCCAAATGCCCGCTAGGGAACACACATAGTCCAAGTGCCCGTTAGAGAACTTACATAGTCAAAGCCCTGCTAGGGAAACTACATAGTCCAAGTGCCCGCTAGGGAACCTAGATAGTCCACGTACCCGTTAGCTAACCTAGATAGTCCAAGTGCCCGCTAGGTAACCTCCATAGTCCAAGTGCCCGCTAGGTAACCTCCATAGTCCAAGTGCCCGTTCTTTAACCTATATAGTCCAAGTTCCTGTTAGCTAACCTACATAGTCCAAGTGCCCGTTCGTTAACCTAGATAGTTCATGTGCCCGCTAGGTAACCTAGACAGTCCAAGTGCCTGCTAGGTAACCTACATAGTCCAAGTGCCCAATGAGGAACCTACATAGTCCACGTGCCCGATAGGGAAACTTCATATTCCAAGTGCCCGTTAGGGAACCCAGATTGTCCAAGTGCCCATAGGGAACCTATATGGTCCAAGTGCCCTCTAGGGAAGCTACATATTCATAGTGCCCGCTAGGGAACCTGCATTGTCCAAGTGCCCGCTAGTTAACCAAGATTGTCCAAGTGTCCGCTAGTAAACCTACATAGTACAAGTTCCCGTTAGGTAACCTAGATAGGCCAAGTGCCCGCAAGGTAACCTACATAGTCCACGTGCCCGCTAGGTAACCTAGACATTCCAAGTTCCAGTTTACTAACCTAGATAGGCCAAGTGCCCGTTAGGTAACCTACATAGTCCAAGTGCCCATTCGTTAACCTAGATAATCCAAGTGCCCGCTAGGTAACCTATACTGTCCAAGTGCCCGCTAGTTTACCTACATAGTCCAAGTGCACGTTCGTTAACTTAGATAGTCCAAGTCGCGCTAGGTAACCTATATAGTCCAAGGGCCCGCTAGGTAACCTATATAGTCCAAGTGCCCGCTAGTTAAACTATAGTCCAAGTGCCCGCTAGGTAACCTACATATTCCAAGTTCCCGCTAGGTAACCTAGATAGTCCAAGTGCCCGTTACCTAACCTACATATTCCAAGTGCCCGTTAGGTTACCTACATAGTCCACGTGCCGGTTCGTTAACCTAGATAGTCCAAGTGCCCGCTAGGTAACCTACATAGTCCAAGTGCCCGCTAATTAACCTACATAGTCCAAGTGCCCGTTAGGTAACCTAGACAGTCCAAGTGCCCGCAGGGTAACCTCCATAGTCCAAGTGCCCGCTAATAAACCTATATAGTCCAAGTGCCCGCTAGGGAACCTGCATCGTCCAAGTGCCCGCTAGTTAAGCTAGATAGTCCAAGTGGCCGCTAGTTAACCTAGATCGTCCAAGTGCCCGCTAGTTAACCTACATAGTCCAAGGTCCGCTAGTTAACCTAGATATTCCAAGTGCCCGCTAGTTAACCTACATAGTCCAAGGGCCCTCTATTTAACCTAGATAGTCCAAGTGCCCGCTAGGGGACGTACATAGTCCAAGTGCCCGCTAGGTAACCTAGATAGTCTAAGGGCCCGCTAGTTAACCTACATAGTCCAACTGCCCGATAGGGAACCTACATAGTCCAAGTGTCCGCTAAGGTACGAACATAGTCCAAGTGCCCGCTAGTTAACCTACATAGTCCAAGTGCCCGCTGAGGAACCTACATAGTCCAAGTGTCCGAAAGGGAACCTACGTATTCCAAGTGCCCATTAGGGCACCTAGATAGTCCAAGTGCCCATAGGGAACCTATATAGTCTAAGTGCCCTCTAGGGAACCTACATAGTCAAAGTGCCCGCTAGGGAACCTGCATTGTACAAGTGCCCTCTAGTTAACCTAGATAGTCCAAGTGCCCGCTAGGTAACCTAGATAGTCCAAGGGCCCGCTAGTTAACCTACATAGTCCAAGTGCCCTATGAGGAACCTACATAGTCCAAGTGCCCGATAGGGAATCTTCATATTCCAAGTGCCCGTTAGGGAACCCAGATTGTCCAAGTGCCCATAGGGAACCTATATAGTCCACGTTCCCTCTAGGGAAGCTACATATTCATAGTGCCCGCTAGGGAACCTGCATTGTCCAAGTGCCCGCTAGTTAACCAAGATTGTCCAAGTGTCCGCTAGTAAACCTACATAGTACAAGTTCCCGTTAGGTAACCTAGATAGGCCAAGTGCCCGCAAGGTAACCTACATAGTCCAAGTGCCCGCTAGGTAACCTAGACATTCCAAGTCCCAGTTTACTAACCTAGATAGGCCAAGTGCCCGTTAGGTAACCTACATAGTCCAAGTGCCCATTCGTTAACCTAGATAATCCAAGTGCCCGCTAGGTAACCTATACTGTCCAAGTGCCCGCTAGGTTACCTACATAGTCCAAGTGCACGTTCGTTAACTTAGATAGTCCAAGTCGCGCTAGGTAACCTATATAGTCCAAGGGCCCGCTAGGTAACCTATATAGTCCAAGTGCCCGCTAGTTAAACTATAGTCCAAGTGCCCGCTAGGTAACCTACATATTCCAAGTTCCCGCTAGGTAACCTAGATAGTCCAAGTGCCCGTTACCTAACCTACATAGTCCAAGTGCCCGTTAGGTTACCTACATAGTCCACGTGCCGGTTCGTTAACCTAGATAGTCCAAGTGCCCGCTAGGTAACCTACATAGTCCAAGTGCCCGCTAATTAACCTACATAGTCCAAGTGCCCGTTAGGTAACCTAGACAGTCCAAGTGCCCGCTAGGTAACCTCCATAGTCCAAGTGCCCGCTAATAAACCTATATAGTCCAAGTGCCCGCTAGGGAACCTGCATCGTCCAAGTGCCCGCTAGTTAAGCTAGATAGTCCAAGGTCCGCTAGTTAACCTAGATATTCCAAGTGCCCGCTAGTTAACCTACATATTCCAAGGGCCCTCTATTTAACCTAGATAGTCCAAGTGCCCGCTAGGGGACGTACATAGTCCAAGTGCCCGCTAGGTAACCTAGATAGTCTAAGGGCCCGCTAGTTAACCTACATAGTCCAACTGCCCGATAGGGAACCTACATAGTCCAAGTGTCCGCTAAGGTACGAATATAGTCCAAGTGCCCGCTAGTTAACCTACATAGTCCAAGTGCCCGCTGAGGAACCTACATAGTCCAAGTGTCCGAAAGGGAACCTACGTATTCCAAGTGCCCATTAGGGCACCTAGATAGTCCAAGTGCCCATAGGGAACCTATATAGTCTAAGTGCCCTCTAGGGAACCTACATAGTCAAAGTGCCCGCTAGGGAACCTGCATTGTACAAGTGCCCTCTAGTTAACCTAGATAGTCCAAGTGCCCGCTAGGTAACCTAGATAGTCCAAGGGCCCGCTAGTTAACCTACATAGTCCAATTGCCCAATGAGGAACCTACATAGTCCAAGTGCCCGATAGGGAATCTTCATATTCCAAGTGCCCGTTAGGGAACCCAGATTGTCCAAGTGCCCATAGGGAACCTATATAGTCCAAGTTCCCTCTAGGGAAGCTACATATTCATAGTGCCCGCTAGGGAACCTGCATTGTCCAAGTGACCGCTAGTTAACCTAGATCGTCCAAGGGTCCGCTAGTAAACCTACATAGTCCAAGTTCCCGTTAGGTAACCTAGATAGGCCAAGTGCCCGCTAGTTAAACTACATAGTACAATGGCCCTCTAGTTGACCTAGATAGTCCAAGTGCCCGTTAGTTAACCTAGATAGTCAAAGTGCCCGCTAGTTAACCTAAGTAGTACAAATGTCCAATAGGGATCCTACATAATCCAATTGCCCGCTAGGTAACCTAGATATTCCTAGTTCCGGTTTGCTAACCTAGATAGTCCAAGTGCCCGCTATGTAACCTATACTGTCCCAGTGCCCGCTAGGTTACTTACATAGTCCAAGTGCACGTTCGTTAACTTAGATAGTCCAAGTCGCGGTAGGTAACCAACATAGTCTAAGGGCCACTAGGTAACCTATATAGTCCAAGTGCCCGCTAGTTAACCTATAGTCCAAGTGCCCTCTAGGTAACTTAAACAGTCCAAGTGCCCGCTAGGTTACCTGCATAGTCCAAGTGCCCGTTAGGTAACCTAGATAGTCCAAGTGCCCGCTAGGTAACCTCCATAGTCCAAGTGCCCGCTAGGTAACATCCATAGTCCAAGTGCCCGTTCGTTAACCTAGAGAGTCCACGTTCCTGTTAGCTAACCTACATTGTCCAAGTGCCCGTTCGTTAACCTAGATAGTTCAAGTGCCCGCTAGGTAACCTAGACAGTCCAAGTGCCTGCTAGGTAACCTACATAGTCCAAGTGCCCTTTTGCTAACCTAGATCGTCAAAGGGCCCGCTAGTTAACCTACATAGTCCAAGGGCCCTCTAGTTAACCTAGATAGTCCAAGTGCCCGATAGTTAACCTACATTGTCCAAGTCCCTGATGGGGAACCTACATAGTCCAAGTATCCGCTAGGTAACCTACATAGTCCAAATGCCCACTAGTAACGTACGTAGTCCAAATGCCCGTTAGGTAACCTAGATAGTCCAAATGCCCGCTAGGGAACCTACATAGCCCAAGTGCCCGCTAGGTAACCTACATAGTCCAAATGCCCGCTAGAAACCTACATAGTCCAAGTGCAAGAAGGGAACCTACATAATCCAATTGCACGCTAGGGAACCTACATAGTCCAAATGCCTGTTAGGTAACCTAGATAGTCCAAGTGCCCGCTAGTTAACCTACATAGTCCAAGTGCCCGCTGGTTAACTTAAACAGTCCAAGTGCCCGCTAGGTTACCTGCATAGTCCAAGTGCCCGTTAGGTAACCTAGATAGTCCAAGTGCCCGCTAGGTAACCTACATAGTCCAAGTGCCCGCTAGGTAACCTAGATAGTCCAAGTACCCGTTAGCTAACCTAGATAGTCCAAGTGCCCGCTAGGTAACCTCCATAGTCCAAGTGCCCGCTAGGTAACCGCCATAGTCCAAGTGCCCTTTCGTTAACCTAGATAGTCCAAGTTCTTGTTAGCTAACCTACATAGTCCAAGTGCCCGTTCGTTAACCTAGATTGTTCAAGTGCCCGCCAGGTAACCTAGACAGTCCAAGTGCCTGCTAGGTAACCTACATAGTCCAAGTGCCCGTTTGCTAACCTAGATCGTCAAAGGGCCTGCTAGTTAACCTACATAGTCCAAGTGCCCGCTAGTTAACCTACATTGTGCAAGTACCTGATGGGGAACCTACATAGTCCAAGTATCCGCTAGGTAACCTACATAGTCCAAATGCCCGCTAGTAACGTACATAGTCCAAATGCCCGCTAGGTAACACACATAGTCCCAGTGCCCGTTAGAGAACTTACATTGTCAAAGCCCTGCTAGTGAACCTACATAGTCCAAGTGCCCGCTAGGGAACCTAGATAGTCCAAGAACCCGTTAGCTAACCTAGATAGTCCAAGTGCCCGCTAGGTAACCTCCATAGTCCAAGTGCCCGCTAGGTAACCTCCATAGTCCAAGTGCCCGTTCGTTAACCTAGATAGTCTAAGTTCCTGTTAGCTAAACTACATAGTCCAAGTGCCCGTTCGTTAACCTAGATAGTTCAAGTGCCCGCTAGGTAACCTAGAAAGTCCAAGTGCCTGCTAGGTAACCTACATAGTCCAAGTGCCCGCTAGGGAACCTACATAGTCCAAGTGCCCGCTAGGTAACCTACATAGTCCAAGTGCCCGTTAGTTAACCTAGATAGTCAAAGTGCCTGCTAGGTAACCTAGATAGTCCAAATGCCTGCTAGGGTACCCACATAGTCCAACTGCCCGATAGGGAACCAACATAGTCCAAGTGCCCAATGAGGAACCTACATAGTCCAAGTGCCCGATAGGGAATCTTCATATTCCAAGTGCCCGTTAGGGAACCCAGATTGTCCAAGTGCCCATAGGGAACCTATATAGTCCAAGTTCCCTCTAGGGAAGCTACATATTCATAGTGCCCGCTAGGGAACCTGCATTGTCCAAGTGCCCGCTAGTTAACCTAGATCGTCCAAGTGTCCGCTAGTAAACCTACATAGTCCAAGTTCCCGTTAGGTAACCTAGATAGGCCAAGTGCCCGCTAGTTAACCTAGAGAGTCCAAGTTCCTGTTAGCTAACCTACATAGTCCAAGTGCCCGTTCGTTAACCTAGATAGTTCAAGTGCCCGCTAGGTAACCTAGACAGTCCAAGTGCCTGCTAGGTAACCTACATAGTCCAAGTGCCCGTTTGCTAACCTAGATCGTCAAAGGGCCCGCTAGTTAACCTACATAGTCCAAATGCCCGCTAGTAACGTACATAGTCCAAGTGCCCGTTAGGTAACCTAGATAGTCCAAATGCCCGCTAGGGAACACACATAGTCCAAGTGTCCGTTAGAGAACTTACATAGTCAAAGCCCTGCTAGGGAACCTACATAGTCCAAGTGCCCGCTAGGGAACCTAGATAGTCCAAGTACCCGTTAGGTAACCTACATAGTTAAAGTGCCCATTCGTTAACTTAGATAGTCCAAGTCGCGGTAGGTAACCAACATAGTCCAAGGGCTGCTAGGTAACCTATATAGTCCAAGTGCCCGCTAATTAACCTATAGTCCAAGTGCCCTCTAGGTAACCTACATATTCCAAGTTCTCGCTAGGTAACCTAGATAGTCCAAGTGCCCGTTACCTAACCTAGATAGTCCAAGTGCCCGTTAGGTTAACTACATAGTCCACGTGCCCGTTCGTTAACCTAGATCGTCCAATTGCCCGCTAGGTAACCTACATAGTCCAAGGGCCGGCTAGGTAACCTTTAGAATCCAAGTGCCCGCTAGGTAATCTAGATAGTCCAGGTGCCCGTTAGGTAACCTAGATAGTCCAAGTGCCCGCTAGTTAACCTACATAGTCCAAGTGCCCCCTGGTTAACTTAAACAGTCCAAGTGCCCGCTAGGTTACCTGCATAGTCCAAGTGCCCGTTAGGTAACCTAGATAGTCCAAGTGCCCGCTACGTAACCTACATAGTCCAAGTGCCCGGTAGGTAACCTAGATAGTCCAAGTACCCGTTAGCTAACCTAGATAGTCCAAGTGCCCGCTAGGTAACCTCCATAGTCCAAGTGCCCGCTAGGTAACCTCCATAGTCCAAGTGCCCGTTCGTTAACCTAGATAGTCCAAGTTCCTGTTAGCTAACCTACATAGTCCAAGTGCCCGTTCGTTAACCTAGATAGTTCAAGTGCCCGCTAGGTAACCTAGACAGTCCAAGTGCCTGCTAGGTAACCTACATAGTCCAAGTGCCCGTTTGCTAACCTAGATTGTCAAAGGGCCCGCTAGTTAACCTACATAGTCCAAGGGCCCTCTAGTTAACCTAGATAGTCCAAGTACCCGGTAGTTAACCTACATTGTCCAAGTCCCTGATGGGGAACCTACATAGTCCAAGTATCCGCTAAGTAATCTACATAGTCCAAATGCCCGCTAGTAACGTACATAGTCCAAGTGCCCGTTAGGTAACCTAGATAGTCCAAATGCCCGCTAGGGAACACACATAGTCCAAGTGCCCGTTAGAGAACTTACATATTCAAAGCCCTGCTAGGGATCCTACATAGTCCAAGTGCCCGCTGGGAACCTAGATAGTCCAAGTACCCGTTAGCTAACCTAGATAGTCCAAGTGCCCGCTAGTTAACCTCCATAGTCCAAGTGCCCGCTAGGTAACCTCCATAGTCCAAGTGCCCGTTCTTTAACCTATATAGTCCAAGTTCCTGTTAGCTAACCTACATAGTCCAAGTGCCCGTTCGTTAACCTAGATAGTTCATGTGCCCGCTAGGTAACCTAGACAGTCCAAGTGCCCGCTAGGTAACCTAGACAGTCCAAGTGCCTGCTAGGTAACCTACATAGTCCAAGTGCCCGTTAGCTAACCTAGATAGTCCAAGTGCCCGCTAGGTAACCTCCATAGTCCAAGTGCCCGCTAGGTAACCGCCATAGTCCAAGTGCCCTTTCGTTAACCTAGATAGTCCAAGTTCTTGTTAGCTAACCTACATAGTCCAAGGGCCCGTTCGTTAACCTAGATTGTTCAAGTGCCCGCCAGGTAACCTAGACAGTCCAAGTGCCTGCTAGGTAACCTACATAGTCCAAGTGCCCGTTTGCTAACCTAGATCGTCAAAGGGCCCGCTAGTTAACCTACATAGTCCAAGTGCCCGCTAGTTAACCTACATTGTGCAAGTACCTGATGGGGAACCTACATAGTCCAAGTATCCGCTAGGTAACCTACATAGTCCAAATGCCCGCTAGTAACGTACATAGTCCAAATGCCCGCTAGGGAACACACATAGTCCCAGTGCCCGTTAGAGAACTTATATTGTCAAAGCCCTGCTAGGGAACCTACATAGTCCAAGTGCCCGCTAGGGAACCTAGATAGTCCAAGAACCCGTTAGCTAACCTAGATAGTCCAAGTGCCCGCTAGGTAACCTCCATAGTCCAAGTGCCCGCTAGGTAACCTCCATAGTCCAAGTGCCCGTTCGTTAACCTAGATAGTCTAAGTTCCTGTTAGCTAAACTACATAGTCCAAGTGCCCGTTCGTTAACCTAGATAGTTCAAGTGCCCGCTAGGTAACCTAGAAAGTCCAAGTGCCTGCTAGGTAACCTACATAGTCCAAGTGCCCGCTAGGGAACCTACATAGTCCAAGTGCCCGCTAGGTAACCTACATAGTCCAAGTGCCCGTTAGTTAACCTAGATAGTCAAAGTGCCTGCTAGGTAACCTAGATAGTCCAAATGCCTGCTAGGGTACCCACATAGTCCAACTGCCCGATAGGGAACCAACATAGTCCAAGTGCCCAATGAGGAACCTACATAGTCCAAGTGCCCGATAGGGAATCTTCATATTCCAAGAGCCCGTTAGGGAACCCAGATTGTCCAAGTGCCCATAGGGAACCTATATAGTCCAAGTTCCCTCTAGGGAAGCTACATATTCATAGTGCCCGCTAGGGAACCTGCATTGTCCAAGTGCCCGCTAGTTAACCTAGATCGTCCAAGTGTCCGCTAGTAAACCTACATAGTCCAAGTTCCCGTTAGGTAACCTAGATAGGCCAAGTGCCCGCTAGTTAACCTAGAGAGTCCAAGTTCCTGTTAGCTAACCTACATAGTCCAAGTGCCCGTTCGTTAACCTAGATAGTTCAAGTGCCCGCTAGGTAACCTAGACAGTCCAAGTGCCTGCTAGGTAACCTACATAGTCCAAGTGCCCGTTTGCTAACCTAGATCGTCAAAGGGCCCGCTAGTTAACCTACATAGTCCAAGGGCCCGCTAGTTAACCTAGATAGTCCAAGTGCCCGCTAGTTAACCTACATTGTCCAAGTCCATGATGGGGAACCTACATAGTCCAAGTATCCGCTAGGTAACCTACATAGTCCAAATGCCCGCTAGTAACGTACATAGTCCAAGTGCCCGTTAGGTAACCTAGATAGTCCAAATGCCCGCTAGGGAACACACATAGTCCAAGTGCCCGTTAGAGAACTTACATAGTCAAAGCCCTGCTAGGGAACCTATATAGTCCAAGTGCCCGCTAGGGAACCTAGATAGTCCAAGTACCCGTTAGGTAACCTACGTAGTTCAAGTGCCCATTCGTTAACTTAGATAGTCCAAGTCGCGGTAGGTAACCAACATAGTCCAAGGGCTGCTAGGTAACCTATATAGTCCAAGTGCCCGCTAATTAACCTATAGTCCAAGTGCCCTCTAGGTAACCTACATATTCCAAGTTCTCGCTAGGTAACCTAGATAGTCCAAGTGCCCGTTACCTAACCTAGATAGTCCAAGTGCCCGTTAGGTTAACTACATAGTCCACGTGCCCGTTCGTTAACCTAGATCGTCCAATTGCCCGCTAGGTAACCTACATAGTCCAAGGGCCGGCTAGGTAACCTTTAGAATCCAAATGCCCGCTAGGTAATCTAGATAGTCCAGGTGCCCGTTAGGTAACCTAGATAGTCCAAGTGCCCGCTAGTTAACCTACATAGTCCAAGTGCCCCCTGGTTAACTTAAACAGTCCAAGTGCCCGCTAGGTTACCTGCATAGTCCAAGTGCCCGTTAGGTAACCTAGATAGTCCAAGTGCCCGCTACGTAACCTACATAGTCCAAGTGCCCGCTAGGTAACCTAGATAGTCCAAGTACCCGTTAGCTAACCGAGATAGTCCAAGTGCCCGCTAGGTAACCTCCATAGTCCAAGTGCCCGCTAGGTAACCTCCATAGTCCAAGTGCCCGTTCGTTAACCTAGATAGTCCAAGTTCCTGTTAGGTAACCTACATAGTCCAAGTGCCCGTTCGTTAACCTAGATAGTTCAAGTGCCCGCTAGGTAACCTAGACAGTCCAAGTGCCTGCTAGGTACCCTACATAGTCCAAGTGCCCGTTTGCTAACCTAGATCGTCAAAGGCCCCGCTAGTTAACCTGCATAGTCCAAGGGCCCTCTAGATAACCTAGATAGTCCAAGTACCCGCTAGTTAACCTACATTGTCCTAGTCCCTGATGGGGAACCTACATAGTCCAAGTATCCGCTAAGTAACCTACATAGTCCAAATGCCCGCTAGTAACGTACATAGTCCAAGTGCCCGTTAGGTAACCTAGATAGTCCAAATGCCCGCTAGGGAACCCACATAGTCCAAGTGCCCGTTAGAGAACTTACATATTCAAAGCCCTGCTAGGGAACCTACATAGTCCAAGTGCCCGCTAGGGAACCTAGATAGTCCAAGTACCCGTTAGCTAACCTAGATAGTCCAAGTGCCCGCTAGTTAACCTCCATAGTCCAAGTGCCCGCTAGGTAACCTCCATAGTCCAAGTGCCCGTTCTTTAACCTATATAGTCCAAGTTCCTGTTAGCTAACCTATATAGTCCAAGTGCGCGTTCGTTAACCTAGATAGTTCATGTGCCCGCTAGGTAACCTAGACAGTCCAAGTGCCCGCTAGGTAACCTAGACAGTCCAAGTGCCTGCTAGGTAACCTACATAGTCCAAGTGTCCGCTAAGGTACGAACATAGTCCAAGTGCCCGCTAGGTAACCTAGACAGTCCAAGTGCCCGCTTGGTAACCTAGACAGTCCAAGTGCCTGCTAGGTAACCTACATAGTCCAAGTGCCCAATGAGGAACCTACATAGTCCAAGTGCCCGCTAGGTAACCTAGATAGGCCAAGTGCCCGCAAGGTAACCTACATAGTCCAATTGCCCGCTAGGTAACCTAGATATTCCAGGTTCCGGTTTACTAACCTAGATAGTCCAAGTGCCCGCTAGGTAACCTACATAGTCCAAGTGCCCATTCGTTAACCTAGATAGTCCAAGTGCCCGCTAGGTAACCTATACTGTCCAAGTGCCCGCTAGGATACTTACATAGTCCAAGTGCACGTTCGTTAACTTAGATAGTCCAAGTCGCGCTAGGTAACCTATATAGTCCAAGGGCCCGCTAGGTAACCTATATAGTCCAAGTGCCCGCTAGTTAAACTATAGTCCAAGTGCCCGCTAGGTAACCTACATATTCCAAGTTCCCGCTAGGTAACCTAGATAGTCCAAGTGCCCGTTACCTAACCTACGTAGTCCAAGTGCCCGTTAGGTTACCTACATAGTCCACGTGCCGGTTCGTTAACCTAGATAGTCCAAATGCCTGCTAGGTAACCTACATAGTCCAAGTGCCCGCTAATTAACCTACATAGTCCAAGTGCCCGTTAGGTAACCTAGACAGTCCAAGCGCCCGCTAGGTAACCTCCATAGTCCAAGTGCCCGCTAATTAACCTATATAGTCCAAGTGCCCGCTAGGGAACCTGCATCGTCCAAGTGCCCGCTAGTTAATCTAGATAGTCCAAGGGTCCGCTAGTAAACCTACATAGTCCAAGTTCCCGTTAGGTAACCTAGATAGGCCAAGTGCCCGCTAGTTAACTTCCATAGTCCAAGTGCCCGCTAGGTAACCTCCATAGTCCAAGTGCCCGCTAATTAACCTATATAGTCCAAGTGCCCGATAGGGAATCTTCATATTCCAAGTGCCCGTTAGGGAACCCAGATTGTCCAAGTGCCCATAGGGAACCTTTATACTCCAAGTTCCCTCTAGGGAAGCTACATATTCATAATGCCCGCTAGGGAACCTGCATTGTCCAAGTGCCCGCTAGTTAACCTAGATCGTCCAAGTGTCCGCTAGTAAACCTACATAGTCCAAGTTCCCGTTAGGTAACCTAGATAGGCCAAGTGCCCGCTAGTTAACCTACATAGTACAATGGCCCGCTAGTTGACCTACATAGTCCAAGTGCCCGCTAGTTAACCTAGATAGTCAAAGTGCCCGCTAGTTAACCTAAGTAGTACAAATGTCCGATAGGGATCCTACATAGTCCAAGTGCCCGCTAGGTAACCTAGATATTCCAAGTTCCGGTTTGCTAACCTAGATAGTCCAAGTGCCCGCTAGGTAACCTACGTAGTCCAAGTGCCCATTCGTTAACCTAGATAGTCCAAGTGCCTGCTAGGTAACCTATACTGTCCAAGTGCCCACTAGGTTACTTACATAGTCCAAGTGCACTTTCGTTAACTTAGATAGTCCAAGTCGCGGTAGGTAACCAACATAGTCCAAGGGCCGCTAGGTAACCTATAAGTCCAAGTGCCCGCTAGTTAGCCTATAGTCCAAGTGCCCTCTAGGTAACCTACATATTCCAAGTTTCCGCTAGGTAACCTAGATAGTCCAAGTGCCCGTTACCTAACCTAGATAGTCCAAGTGCCCGTTAGGTTACCTACATCGTCCACGTGCCCGTTCGTTAACCTAGATAGTCCAATTGCCCGCTAGGTAACCTACATAGTCCAAGGGCCGGCTAGGTAACCTTTAGAATCCAAGTGCCCACTAGGTAATCTAGATAGTCCAGGTGCCCGTTAGGTAACCTAGATAGTCCAAGTGCCCGCTAGTTAACCTACATAGTCCAAGTGCCCGCTAAGTTACCTGCATAGTCCAAGTGCCCGTTAGGTAACCTAGATAGTACAAGTGCCCGCTAGGTAACCTACATAGTCCAAGTGCCCGCTAGGTAACCTAGATAGTCCAAGTACCCGTTAGCTAATCTAGATAGTCCAAGTGCCCGCTAGGTAACCTCCATAGTCCAAGTGCCCGCTAGGTAACCTCCATAGTCCAAGTGCCCGTTCATTAACCTAGATAGTCCAAGTTCCTGTTAGCTAACCTACATAGTCCAAGTGCCCGCTAGGGAACCTGCATCGTTCAAGTGCCCGCTAGTTAATCTAGATAGTCCAAGGGTCCGCTAGTAAACCTACATAGTCCAAGTTCCCGTTAGGTAACCTAGATAGGCCAAGTGCCCGCTAGTTAACCTACATAGTACAATGGCCCGCTAGTTGACCTAGATAGTCCAAGTGCCCGCTAGTTAACCTAGATAGTCAAAGTGCCCGCTAGTTAACCTAAGTAGTACAAATGTCCAATAGGGATCCTACATAATCCAAGTGCCCGCTTGGTAACCTAGATATTCCAAGTTCCGGTTTGCTAACCTAGATACTCCAAGTGCCCGCTAGGTAACCTATACTGTCCAAGTGCCCGCTAGGTTACTTACATAGTCCAAGTGCACGTTCGTTAACTTAGATAGTCCAAGTTGCGGTAGGTAACCAACATAGTCTAAGGGCCGCTAGGTAACCTATATAGTCCAAGTGCCCGCTAGTTAACCTATAGTCCATGTGCCCTCTAGGTAACTTAAACAGTCCAAGTGCCCGCTAGGTTACCTGCATAGTCCAAGTGCCCGTTAGGTAACCTAGATAGTCCAAGTGCCCGCTAGGTAACATCCATAGTCCAAGTGCCCGTTCGTTAACCTAGATAGTCCAAGTTCCTGTTAGCTAACCTACATAGTCCAAGTGCCCGTTCGTTAACCTAGATAGTTCAAGTGCCCGCTAGGTAACCTAGACAGTCCAAGTGCCTGATAGGTAACCTACATAGTCCAAGTGCCCGTTTGCTTACCTAGATCGTCAAAGGGCCCGCTAGTTAACCTACATAGTCCAAGGGCCCGCTAGTTAACCTAGATAGTCCAAGTGCCCGCTATTTAACCTACATTGTCCAAGTCCCTGATGGGGAACCTACATAGTCCAAGTATCCGCTAGGTAACCGACATAGTCCAAATGCCCACTAGTAACGTACGTAGTCCAAATGCCCGTTAGGTAACCTAGATAGTCCAAATGCCCGCTAGGGAACCTACATAGCCCAAGTGCCCGCTAGGTAACCTACATAGTCCAAATGCCCGCTAGAAACCTACATAGTCCAAGTGCAAGAAGGGAACCTACATAATCCAAGTGCCCGCTAGGGAACCTACATAGTCCAAGTGCCCATTCGTTAACCTAGATAGTTCAAGTGCCCTCTAGGTAACCCAGACAGTCCAAGTGCCTGCTAGGTAACCTACATAGTCCAAGTGCCCGCTAGGGAACCTACATAGTCCAAGTGCCCGTTAGTTAACCTAGATAGTCCAAGTGCCCTCTAGTTAACCTACATAGTCCAAGGGCCCTCTAGTTAACCTAGATAGTCCAAGTGCCCGCTAGGGGACGTACGTAGTCCAAGTGCCCGCTGGGCAACCTAGATAGTCCAAGTGCCCGCTAGATAACCTACATAGTCCAAGTGCCCGCTGAGGAACCTACATAGTCCAAGTTCCCGTTAGGTAACCTACATAGTCCAAGTGCCCGCTAGGTAACCTACATAGTCCAAGTGCCCGTTAGTTAACCTAGATAGTCAAAGTGCCTGCTAGGTAACCTAGATAGTCCAAATGCCCGCTAGGATACCCACATAGTCCAACTGCCCGATAGGGAACCAACATAGTCCAAGTGCCCGCTAATGGACCTACATAGTCCAAGTGCCCGTTAGGGAACCTACATAGTCCAAGCGCCCTCTAGGGAACCTGCATCGTCCAAGTGCCCGCCAGTTAACATAGATAGTCCAAGTTCCCGCTAGTTAACATAGATAGTCCAAGTGCCCGCTAGTTAACATAGATCGTCCAAGTGCCCGCTAGTTAACCTACATAGTCCAAGGTCCGTTAGTTAACCTAGATAGTCCAAGTGCCCTCTAGTTAACCTACATAGTCCAAGGGCCCTCTAGTTAACCTAGATAGTCCAAGTGCCCGCTAGGGGACGTACGTAGTCCAAGTGCCCGCTGGGCATCCTAGATCGTCCAAGTGCCCGCTAGATAACCTACATAATCCAAGTGCCCGCTGAGGAACCTACATAGTCCAAGTGTCCGAAAGGGAACCTACGTATTCCAAGTGCCCGTTAGGGCACCTAGATAGTCCAAGTAACCATAGGGAACCTATATAGTCCAAGTGCCCTCTAGGGAAGCTACATAGTCAAAGTGCCCGCTAGGGAACCTGCATTGTACAAGTGCCCGCTAGTTAACCTAGATAGTCCAAGTGCCCGCTAGGTAACCTAGATAGTCGAAGGGCCCGCTAGTTAACCTACATAGTCCAAGTGCCCGATAGGGAATCTTCATATTCCAAGTGCCCGTTAGGGAACCCAGATAGTCCAAGTGCCCATAGGGAACCTATATGGTCCAAGTGCCCTCTAGGGAAGCTATATATTCATAGTGCCCGCTAGGGAACCTGCATTGTCCAAGTGCCCGCTAGTTAACCAAGATCGTCCAAGTGTCCGCTAGTAAACCTACATAGTCCAAGTTCCCGTTAGGTAACCTAGATAGGCCAAGTGCCCGCAAGGTAACCTACATAGTCCAAGTGCCCGCTAGGTAACCTAGATATTCCAAGTTCCGGTTTACTAATCTAGATAGTCCAAGTGCCCGCTAGGTAACCAACATAATCCAAGTGCCCATTCGTTTAACCTAGATAGTCCAAGTGCCCGCTAAGTAACCTATACTGTCCAAGTGCCCGCTAGGTTACCTACATAGTCCAAGTGCACGTTCGTTAAATTAGATAGTCCAAGTCGCGCTAGGTAACCTAGATAGTCCAAGGGCCTGCAAGTTAACCTACATAGTCCAACGGCCCTCTAGTTAACCTAGATAGTCCAAGTGCCCGCTGAAGGACGTACACAGTCCAAGTGCCCGCTAGGTAACCTAGATAGTCTACGGGCCGCTAGTTAACCTACATAGTCCAACTGCCCGATAGGGAACCTACATAGTCCAAATGCCCGCTAAGGGACGAATATAGTCCATGTGCCCGCTAGGGAACCTGCATAGTCAAAATGCCCGATAGGTAACCTAGATAGTCCAAGTGCCCGCTAGTAAACCTACATAGTCCAGGTGCCCACTGAGGAACGTGCATAGTCCAAGTGTCCGAAAGGGAACCTACGTAGTCAAAGTGCCCGCTAGGGAACCTGCATTGTACAAGTGCCCGCTAGTTAACCTAGATAGTCCAAGTGCCCGCTAGGTAACCTAGATAGTCCAAGGGCCCGCTAGTTAACCTACAAAGTCCAAGTGCCCGATAGGGAACCTACATAGTCCAAGTGCCCAATGAGGAACCTATATAGTCCAAGTGCCAGATAGGGAATCTTCATATTCCAAGTGCCCGTTAGGGAACCCAGATAGTCCAAGTGCCCATAGGGAACCTACATAGTCCAAGTGCCCTCTAGGGAAGCTACATATTCATAGTGCCCGCTAGGGAACCTGCATTGTCCAAGTGCCCGCTAGTTAACCAAGATCGTCCAAGTGTCCGCTAGTAAACCTACATAGTCCAAGTTCCCGTTAGGTAACCTAGATAGGCCAAGTGCCCGCTAGTTAACCTACATAGTACAATGGCCCGCTAGTTGACATAGATAGTCCAAGTGCCCGCTAGTTAACCTAGATAGTCAAAGTGCCCGCTAGTTAACCTAAGTAGTACAAATGTCCGATAGGGATCCTACATAGTCCAAGTGCCCGCTAGGTAACCTAGATATTCCAAGTTCCGGTTTGCTAACCTAGATAGTCCAAGTGCCCGCTAGGTAACCTACATAGTCCAAGTGCCCATTCGTTAACCTAGATAGTCCAAATGCCCGCTAGGTAACCTATACTGTCCAAGTGCCTGCTAGGTTACCTACATAGTCCAAGTGCACGTACGTTAACTTAGATAGTCCAAGTCGCGCTAGGTAACCTACATAGTCCAAGGGCCACTAGGTAACCTATAGTCCAAGTGCCCTCTTGGTAACCTACATATTCCAAGTTCCCGCTAGGTAAGCTAGATAGTCAAAGTGCCCGTTACCTGACCTAGATAGTCCAAGTGTCCGTTAGGTTACCTACATAGTCCACGTGCCCGTTCGTCAACCTAGATAGTCCAATTGCCCGCTAGGTAACCTACATAGTCCAAGAGCCGGCAGGTAACTTAGACAGTTCAAGTGCCCGCTAGGTTACCTGCATAGTCCAAGTGCCCGTTAGGTAACCTAGATAGTCCAAGTGCCCGCTAGGTAACCTACATAGTCCAAGTGCCCGCTAGGTAACCTAGATAGTCCAAGTACCCGTTAGCTAACCTAGATAGTCCTAGTGCCCGCTAGGTAACCTCCGTAGTCCAATTGCCCTCTAGGTAACCTCCATAGTCCAAGTGCCCACTAATTTACCTATATAGTCCAAGTGCCCGCTAGGGAAACTGCATCGTTGAAGTGCCCGCTAGTTAATCTAGATAGTCCAAGTGCCCGCTAGTTAACCTAGATAGTCCAAGTGCCTGCTACTTAACCTAGATCGTCCAAGTGCCCGCTAGTTAACCTACATAGTCCAAGGTCCGCTAGTTAACCTAGATATTCCAAGTGCCCCTTAGTTAACCTACATAGTCAAAGGGCCCTCTAGTTAACCTAGATAGTCCAAGTGCCCATTAGGGGACATACATAGTCCAAGTGCCCGCTATGTAACCTAGATAGTCTAAGGGCCTGCTAGATAACCTACATAGTCCAATTGCCCGATAGGGAACCTACATAGTCCAAGTACCCGCTAAGGGACGAACATAGTCCAAGTGCCCGCTAGGGAACCTACATAGTCCAAGTGCCCGCTAGGTAACCTAGATAGTCCAAGTGCCCGCTAGTTAACCTACATAGTCCAAGTACCCGCTGAGGAACCTACATAGTCCAAGTGTCCGAAAGGGAACCTACGTATACCAAGTGCCCATTAGGGCACCTAGATAGTCCAAGTGCCCATAGGGAACCTATATCGTCCAAGTGCCCTCTAGGGAACCTACATAGTCAAATTGCCCGCTAGGGAACCTGCATTGTACAAGTGCCCTCTAGTTAACCTAGATAGTCCAAGTGCCCGCTAGGTAACCTAGATAGTCCAAGGGCCCGCTAGTTAACCTACAAAGTCCAAGTGCCCGATAGGGAACCTATATAGTCAAAGTGCCCAATGAGGAACCTACATAGTCCAAGTGCCCAATAGGGAATCTTCATATTCCAAGTGCCCGTAAGGGAGCCAAGATAGTCCAAGTGCCCATAGGGAACTTATATGGTCCAAGTGCCCTCTAGGGAAGCTACATATTCATAGTGCCCGCTAGGGAACCTGCATTGTCCAAGTGCCCGCTAGTTAACCTAGATCGTCCAAGTGTCCGCTAGTAAACCTACATAGTCCAAGTTCCCGTTAGGTAACCTAGATAGGCCAAGTGCCCGTTACCTAACCTAGATAGTCAAAGTGCCCGCTAGTTAACCTAAGTAGTACAAATGTCCAATAGGGATCCTACATAGTCCAAGTGCCCGCTAGGTAACCTAGATATTCCAAGTTCCGGTTTGCTAACCTAGATAGTCCAAGTGCCCGCTAGGTAACCTACATAGTCCAAGTGCCCATTCGTTAACCTAGATAGTCCAAGTGCCCGCTAGGTAACCTATACTGTCCAAGTGCCCGCTAGGTTACTTACATAGACCAAGTGCACGTTCGTTCACTTAGATAGTCCAAGTCGTGGTAGGTAACCAACATAGTCCAAGGGCCGCTAGGTAACCTATATAGTCCAAGTGCCCGCTAGTTAACCTATAGTCGAAGTGCCCTCTAGGTAACCTACATATTCCAAGTTCCCGCTAGGTAACCTATAGTCCAAGTGCCCGTTACCTAACCTAGATAGTCCAAGTGCCCGTTAGGTTACCTATATTGTCCAAGTGCCCGCTAGTTAACCTACATAGTCCAAGGTCCGCTAGTTAACCTAGATATTCCAAGTGCCCGCTAGTTAACCTACAGAGTCCATGGGCCCTCTAGTTAACCTAGATAGTCCAAGTGACCGCTAGAAGACGTACATAGTCCAAGTGCCCTCTAGGTAACCTAGATAGTCTAAGGGCCCGCTAGTTAACCTACATAGTCCAACTGCCCCATAGGGAACCTCCATAGTCCAAGTGCCCGCTAAGGGACGAAAATAGTCCAAGTGCCCGCTAGGGAACCTGCATAATCCAAGTGCCCGCTAGGTAACCTAGATAGTCCAAGTGCCCGCTAGTCAACCTACATAGTCCACGTGCCCGCTGAGGAACCTACATAGTCCAAGTGTCCGAAAGGGAACCTATGTATTCCAAGTGCCCATTAGGGCACCTAGATAGTCCAAGTGCCCATAGGGAACCTATATCGTCCAAGTGCCCTCTAGGGAACCTATATAGTCAAAGTGCCCGCTAGGGAACTTGCATTGCGCAAGTGCCCTCTAGTTAACCTAGATAGTCCAAGTGCCCGCTAGGTAACCTAGATAGTCCAATGGCCCGCTGGTTAATCTACATAGTCCAAGTGCCCAATGAGGAACCTACATAGTCCAAGTGCCCGATAGGGAATCTTCATATTCCAAGTGCCCGTTAGGGAACCCAGATAGTCCAAGTGCCCGCTAGGTAACCTCCATAGTCCAAGTGCCCGCTAGGTAACCTCCATAGTCCAAGTGCCCGTTCGTTAACCTAGATAGTCCAAGTTCCTGTTAGCTAACCTACATAGTCCAAGTGCCCGTTCGTTAACCTAGATAGTTCAAGTGCCCTCTAGGTAACCTATACAGTCCAAGTGCCTGCTAGGTAACCTACATAGTCCAAGTGCCCGTTTGCTAACCTAGATCGTCAAAGGGCCCGCTAGTTAACCTACATAGTCCAAGGGCCCGCTAGTTAACCTATATAGTCCAAGTGCCCGCTAGTTAACCTTCATTGTCCAAGTCCCTGATGGGGAACCTACATAGTCGAAGTATCCGCTAGGTAACCTACATAGTCCAAATGCCCGCTAGTAACGTACATAGTCCAAGTGCCCGTTAGGTAACCTAGATAGTCCAAATGCCCGCTAGGGAACCCACATAGCCCAAGTGCCCATTAGAGAACTTACATAATCAAAGCCCTGCTAGGGAACCTACATAGTCCAAGTGCCCGCTAGGGAACCTAGATAGTCCAAGTACCCGTTAGCTAACCTAGATAGTCCAAGTGCCCGCTAGGTAACCTCCATAGTCCAAGTGCCCGCTAGGTAACCTCCATAGTCCAAGTGCCCGTTCGTTAACCTAGATAGTCCAAGTTCCTGTTAGCTAACCTACATAATCCAAGTGTCCGTTCGTTAACCTAGATAGTTCAAGTGCCCGCTAGGTAACCTAGACAGTCCAAGTGCCTGCTAGGTAACCTACATAGTCTAAGTGCCCGCTAGGGACCTACATAGTCCAAGTGCCCGCTAGGTAACCTACATAGTCCAAGTGCCCGTTAGTTATCCTAGATAGTCAAAGTGCCTGCTAGGTAACCTAGATAGTCCAAATGCCTGCTAGGGTACCCACATAGTCCAACTGCCCGATAGGGAACCAACATAGTCCAAGTGCCCGCTAAGGGACCGACATAGTCCAAGTGACCGCTAGGGAACCTACATAGTCCAAATGCCCGTTAGGGTACCCACAGAGTCCAACTGCCCGAAAGGGAACCAACATAGTCCAAGTGCCCGCTAAGGGACCTACATAGTCCAAGTGCCCGTTAGGGAACCTACATAGTCCAAGTGCCCTCTAGGGAACCTGCATTGTCCAAGTGCCCGCCAGTTAACATAGAGAGTCTAAGTTCCCGCTAGTTAACCTAGATAGTCCAAGTGCCCGCTAGTTAACCTAGATCATCCAAGTGCCCGCTAGTTAACCTACATAGTCCAAGGTCCGTTAGTTAACCTAGAGAGTCCAAGTGCCCTCTAGATAACGTACATAGTCCAAGGGCCCTCTAGTTAACCTCGATAGTCCAAGTGCCCGCTAGGGGACGTACATAGTCCAAGTGCCCGCTGGACAACCTAGATAGTCCAAGTGCCCGCTAGTTGACCTACATAGTCCAAGTGCCCGCTTGTTAACCTACATAGTCCAAGTGTCCGAAAGGGAACCTACGTATTCCAAGTGCCCGTTAGGGCACCTAGATAGTCCAAGTAACCATAGTGAACCTATATAGTCCAAGTGCCCTCTAGGGAAGCTACATAGTCAAAGTGCCCGCTAGGGAACCTGCATTGTACAAGTGCCCGCTAGTTAACCTAGATAGTCCAAGTGCCCGCTAGGTAACCTAGATAGTCGAAGGTACCCCTAGTTAACCTACATAGTCCAAGTGCCCGATAGGGAACCTACATAGTCCAAGTGCCCAATGAGGAACGTACATAGTCCAAGTGCCCGATAGGGAATCTTCATATTCCAAGTGCCCGTTAGGGAACCCAGATAGTCCAAGTGCCCATAGGGAACCTATATGGTCCAAGTGCCCTCTAGGGAAGCTACATATTCATAGTGCCCGCTAGGGAACCTGCATTTTCCAAGTGCCCGCTAGTTAACCAAGATTGTCCAAGTGTCCGCTAGTAAACCTACATAGTCCAAGTCCCCGTTAGGTAACCTAGATAGGCCAAGTGCCCGCAAGATAACCTACATAGTCCAAGTGCCCGCTAGGTAACCTAGATATTCCAAGTTCCGGTTTACTAACCTAGATAGTCCAAGTGCGCGCTAGGTAACCTACATAGTCCAAGTGCCCATTCGTTAACCTAGATAGTCCAAGTGTCCGCTAGGTAACCTATACTGTCCAAGTGCCCGCTAGGTTACCTACATAGTCCAAGTGCACGTTCGTTAACTTAGATAGTCCAAGTTGCGCTAGGTAACATACATAGTCCAAGGGCCCGCTAGGTAACCTATATAGTCCAAGTGCCCGCTAGTTAAACTATAGTCCAAGTGCCCCCTAGGTAACATACATATTCCAAGTTCCCGCTAGGTAAAGTAGATAGTCCATGTGCCCGTTACCTAACCTAGATAGTCCAAGTGCCCATTAGGTTACCTACATAGTCCACGTGCCGGTTCGTTAACCTAGATAGTCCAAGTGCCCGCTAGGTAACCTACATAGTCCAAGTGCCCGCTAATTAACCTACATAGTCCAAGTGCCCGTTAGGTAACCTAGACAGTCCAAGTGCCCGCTAGATAACCTCCATAGTCCAAGTGCCCGCTAATTAACCTATATAGTCCAAGTTCCCGCTAGGGAACGTGCATCGGCCAAGTGCCCGCTAGTTAATCTAGATAGTCCAAGTGCCGGCTAGTTAACCTAAATAGTCCAAGGGCCCTCTATTTAAACTAGATAGTCCAAGTGCCCGCTAGGGGACGTACATAGTCCAAGTGCCCGCTAGGTAACCTAGATAGTCTAAGGGCCCGCTAGTTAACCTACATAGTCCAACTGCCCGATATGGAACTTACATAGTCCAAAATCCCGCTAAGGGACGAACATAGTCCAAGTGCCCGCTAGGGAACCTACATAGTCCAAGTGCCCGCTAGGTAACCTAGATCGTCCAAGTGCCCGCTAGTTAACCTACATAGTCCAAGTGCCCGCTGAGGAAACTACATAGTCCAAGTGTCCGAAAGGGAACCTACGTATTCCAAGTGCCCATTAGGGCACCTAGACAGTCCAAGTGCCCATAGGGAACCTATATAGTCCAAGTGCCCTCTAGGGAACTTACATAGTCAAAGTGCCCGCTAGGGAACCTGCATTGTACAAGTGCCCTCTAGTTAACCTAGATCTTCCAAGTGCCCGCTAGGTAACCTAGGTAGTCCATGGGCCCGCTAGTTGACCTACATAGTCCAAGTGCCCGATAGGGAACCTACATAGTCCAAGTGCCCAATGAGGAACCTACATAGTCCAAGTGCCCGATAGGGAATCTTCATATTCCAAGTGCCCGTTAGGGAACCCAGATTGTCCAAGTGCCCATAGGGAACCTATATAGTCCAAGTTCCCTCTAGGGAAGCTACATATTCATAGTGCCCGCTAGGGAACCTGCATTGTCCAAGTGCCCGCTAGGTAACCTAGATCGTCCAAGTGTCCGCTAGTAAACCTACATAGTCCAAGTTCCCGTTAGGTAACCTAGATAGGCCAAGTGCCCGCTAGTTAACCTACATAGTACAATGGCCCGCTAGTTGACCTAGATAGTCCAAGTGCCCGCTAGTTAACCTAGATAGTCAAAGTGCCCGCTAGTTAACCTCAGTAGTACAAATGTCCAATAGGGATCCTACATAATCCAAGTGCCCGCTAGGTAACCTAGATATTCCATGTTCCGGTTTGCTAACCTAGATAGTCCAAGTGCCCGCTATGTAACCTGTACTGTCCAAGTGCCCGCTAGGTTACTTACATAGTCCAAGTGCACGTTCGTTAACTTAGATAGTCCAAGTCGCGGTAGGTAACCAACATAGTCTAAGGGCCGCTAGGTAACCTATATAGTCCAAGTGCCCGCTAGTTAACCTATAGTCCAAGTGCCCTCTAGGTAACTTAAACAGTCCAAGTGCCCGCTAGGTTACCTGCATAGTCCAAGTGCCCGTTAGATAACCTAGATAGTCCAAGTGCCCGCTAGGTAACCTCCATAGTCCAAGTGCCCGCTAGGTAACATCCATAGTCCAAGTGCCCGTTCGTTAACCTAGAGAGTCCAAGTTCCTGTTAGCTAACCTACATAGTCCAAGTGCCCGTTCGTTAACCTAGATAGTTCAAGTGCCCGCTAGGTAACCTAGACAGTCCAAGTGCCTGCTAGGTAACCTACATAGTCCAAGTGCCCGTTTGCTAACCTAGATCGTCAAAGGGCCCGCTAGTTAACCTACATAGTCCAAGGGCCCTCTAGTTAACCTAGATAGTCCAAGTGCCCGATAGTTAACCTACATTGTCCAAGTCCCTGATGGGGAACCTACATAGTCCAAGTATCCGCTAGGTAACCTACATAGTCCAAATGCCCACTAGTAACGTACGTAGTCCAAATGCCCGTTAGGTAACCTAGATAGTCCAAATGCCCGCTAGGGACCTACATAGCCCAAGTGCCCGCTAGGTAACCTACATAGTCCAAATGCCCGCTAGAAACCTACATAGTCCAAGTGCAAGAAGGGAACCTACATAATCCAATTGCCCGCTAGGGAACCTACATAGTCCAAATGCCCGTTAGGTAACCTAGATAGTCCAAGTGCCCGCTAGTTAACCTACATAGTCCAAGTGCCCGCTGGTTAACTTAAACAGTCCAAGTGCCCGCTAGGTTACCTGCATAGTCCAAGTGCCCGTTAGGTAACCTAGATAGTCCAAGTGCCCGCTAGGTAACCTACATAGTCCAAGTGCCCGCTAGGTAACCTAGATAGTCCAAGTACCCGTTAGCTAACCTAGATAGTCCAAGTGCCCGCTAGGTAACCTCCATAGTCCAAGTGCCCGCTAGGTAACCGCCATAGTCCAAGTGCCCTTTCGTTAACCTAGATAGTCCAAGTTCTTGTTAGCTAACCTACATAGTCCAAGTGCCCATTCGTTAACCTAGATTGTTCAAGTGCCCGCCAGGTAACCTAGACAGTCCAATTGCCTGCTAGGTAACCTACATAGTCCAAGTGCCCGATTGCTAACCTAGATCGTCAAAGGGCCCGCTAGTTAACCTACATAGTCCAAGTGCCCGCTAGTTAACCTACATTGTGCAAGTACCTGATGGGGAACCTACATAGTCCAAGTATCCGCTAGGTAACCTACATAGTCCAAATGCCCGCTAGTAACGTACATAGTCCAAATGCCCGCTAGGGAACACACATAGTCCAAGTGCCCGTTAGAGAACTTACATAGTCAAAGCCCTGCTAGGGAACCTACATAGTCCAAGTGCCCGCTAGGGAACCTAGATAGTCCAAGAACCCGTTAGCTAACCTAGATAGTCCAAGTGCCCGCTAGGTAACCTCCATAGTCCAAGTGCCCGTTCGTTAACCTAGATAGTCTAAGTTCCTGTTAGCTAAACTACATAGTCCAAGTGCCCGTTCGTTAACCTAGATAGTTCAAGTGCCCGCTAGGTAACCTAGAAAGTCCAAGTGCCTGCTAGGTAACCTATATAGTCCAAGTGCCCGCTAAGGAACCTACATAGTCCAAGTGCCCGCTACGTAACCTACATAGTCCAAGTGCCCGTTAGTTAACCTAGATAGTCAAAGTGCCTGCTAGGTAACCTAGATAGTCCAAATGCCTGCTAGGGTACCCACATAGTCCAACTGCCCGATAGGGAACCAACATAGTCCAAGTGCCCAATGAGGAACCTACATAGTCCAAGTGCCCGATAGGGAATCTTCATATTCCAAGTGCCCGTTAGGGAACCTGCATTGTCCAAGTGCCCGCTAGTTAACCTAGATCGTCCAAGTGTCCGCTAGTAAACCTACATAGTCCAAGTTCCCGTTAGGTAACCTAGATAGGCCAAGTGCCCGCTAGTTAACCTACATAGTACAATGGCCCGCTAGTTGACCTAGATAGTCCAAGTGCCCGCTAGTTAACCTAGATAGTCAAAGTGCGCGCTAGTTAACCTAAGTAGTACAAATGTCCAATAGGGATCCTACATAATCCAAGTGCCCGCTAGGTAACCTAGATATTCCAAGTTCCGGTTTGCTAACCTAGATAGTCCATGTGCCCGCTATGTAACCTATACTGTCCAAGTGCTCGCTAGGTTACTTACATAGTCCAAGTGCACGTTCGTTAACTTAGATAGTCCAAGTCGCGGTAGGTAACCAACATAGTCTAAGGGCCGCTAGGTAACCTATATAGTACAAGTGCCCGCTAGTTAACCTATAGTCCAAGTGCCCTCTAGGTAACTTAAACAGTCCAAGTGCCCGCTAGGTTACCTGCATAGTCCAAGTGCCCGTTAGGTAACCTAGATAGTCCAAGTGCCCGCTAGGTAACCTCCATAGTCCAAGTGCCCGCTAGGTAACATCCATAGTCCAAGTGCCCGTTCGTTAACCTAGAGAGTCCAAGTTCCTGTTAGCTAACCTACATAGTCCAAGTGCCCGTTCGTTAACCTAGATAGTTCAAGTGCCCGCTAGGTAACCTAGACAGTCCAAGTGCCTGCTAGGTAACCTACATAGTCCAAGTGCCCGTTTGCTAACCTAGATCGTCAAAGGGCTCGCTAGTTAACCTACATAGTCCAAGGGCCCTCTAGTTAACCTAGATAGTCCAAGTGCCCGATAGTTAACCTACATTGTCCAAGTCCCTGATGGGGAACCTACATAGTCCAAGTATCCGCTAGGTAACCTACATAGTCCAAATGCCCACTAGTAACGTACATAGTCCAAATGCCCGTTAGGTAACCTAGATAGTCCAAATGCCCGCTAGGGAAACACATTGTGCAAGTGCCCGTTAGAGAACTTACATAGTCAAAGCCCTGCTAGGGAACCTACATAGTCCAAGTGCCCGCTAGGGAACCTAGATAGTCCAAGAACCCGTTAGCTAACCTAGATAGTCCAAGTGCCCGCTAGGTAACCTCCATAGTCCAAGTGCCCGCTAGGTAACCTCCATAGTCCAAGTGCCCGTTCGTTAACCTAGATAGTCTAAGTTCCTGTTAGCTAAACTACATAGTCCAAGTGCCCGTTCGTTAACCTAGATAGTTCAATTGCCCGCTAGGTAACCTAGACAGTCCAAGTGCCTGCTAGGTAACCTACATAGTCCAAGTGCCCGCTAGGTAACCTACATAGTCCAAGTGCCCGCTAGGTAACCTACATAGTCCAAGTGCCCGTTAGTTAACCTAGATAGTCAAAGTGCCTGCTAGGTAACCTAGATAGTCCAAATGCCCGCTAGGGTACCCACATAGTCCAACTGCCCGATAGGGAACCAACATAGTCCAAGTGCCCAATGAGGAACCTACATAGTCCAAGTGCCCGATAGGGAATCTTCATATTCCAAGTGCCCGTTAGGGAACCTGCATTGTCCAAGTGCCCGCTAGTTAACCTAGATCGTCCAAGTGTCCGCTAGTAAACCTACATAGTCCAAGTTCCCGTTAGGTAACCTAGATAGGCCAAGTGCCCGCTAGTTAACCTACATAGTACAATGGCCCGCTAGTTGACCTAGATAGTCCAAGTGCCCGCTAGTTAACCTAGATAGTCAAAGTGCCCGCTAGTTAACCTAAGTAGTACAAATGTCCAATAGGGATCCTACATAATCCAAGTGCCCGCTAGGTAACCTAGATATTCCAAGTTCCGGTTTGCTAACCTAGATAGTCCATGTGCCCGCTATGTAACCTATACTGTCCAAGTGCTCGCTAGGTTACTTACATAGTCCAAGTGCACGTTCGTTAACTTAGATAGTCCAAGTCGCGGTAGGTAACCAACATAGTCTAAGGGCCGCTAGGTAACCTATATAGTACAAGTGCCCGCTAGTTAACCTATAGTCCAAGTGCCCTCTAGGTAACTTAAACAGTCCAAGTGCCCGCTAGGTTACCTGCATAGTCCAAGTGCCCGTTAGGTAACCTAGATAGTCCAAGTGCCCGCTAGGTAACCTCCATAGTCCAAGTGCCCGCTAGGTAACATCCATAGTCCAAGTGCCCGTTCGTTAACCTAGAGAGTCCAAGTTCCTGTTAGCTAACCTACATAGTCCAAGTGCCCGTTCGTTAACCTAGATAGTTCAAGTGCCCGCTAGGTAACCTAGACAGTCCAAGTGCCTGCTAGGTAACCTACATAGTCCAAGTGCCCGTTTGCTAACCTAGATCGTCAAAGGGCCCGCTAGTTAACCTACATAGTCCAAGGGCCCTCTAGTTAACCTAGATAGTCCAAGTGCCCGATAGTTAACCTACATTGTCCAAGTCCCTGATGGGGAACCTACATAGTCCAAGTATCCGCTAGGTAACCTACATAGTCCAAATGCCCACTAGTAACGTACATAGTCCAAATGCCCGTTAGGTAACCTAGATAGTCCAAATGCCCGCTAGGGAACACACATTGTGCAAGTGCCCGTTAGAGAACTTACATAGTCAAAGCCCTGCTAGGGAACCTACATAGTCCAAGTGCCCGCTAGGGAACCTAGATAGTCCAAGAACCCGTTAGCTAACCTAGATAGTCCAAGTGCCCGCTAGGTAACCTCCATAGTCCAAGTGCCCGCTAGGTAACCTCCATAGTCCAAGTGCCCGTTCGTTAACCTAGATAGTCTAAGTTCCTGTTAGCTAAACTACATAGTCCAAGTGCCCGTTCGTTAACCTAGATAGTTCAATTGCCCGCTAGGTAACCTAGACAGTCCAAGTGCCTGCTAGGTAACCTACATAGTCCAAGTGCCCGCTAGGTAACCTACATAGTCCAAGTGCCCGCTAGGTAACCTACATAGTCCAAGTGCCCGTTAGTTAACCTAGATAGTCAAAGTGCCTGCTAGGTAACCTAGATAGTCCAAATGCCCGCTAGGGTACCAACATAGTCCAACTGCCCGATAGGGAATCAACATAGTCCAAGTGCCCGCTAAGGGACCTACATAGTCCAAGTGCCCGCTAGGTAACCTACATAGTCCAAATGCCCGCTAGGGTACCCACAGAGTCCAACTGCCCGGTAGGGAACCAACATAATCCAAGTGCCCGCTAAGGGACCTACATAGTCCATGTGCCCGTTAGGGAACCTACATAGTCCAAGTGCGCTCTAGGGAACCTGCATCGTCCAAGTGCCCGCCAGTTAACATAGATAGTCTAAGTTCCCGCTAGTTAACCTAGATAGTCCAAGTGCCCGCTAGTTAACCTAGATAGTCCAAGTGCCCGCTAGGTAACCTAGATAGTCGAAGGGCCCGCTAGTTAACCTACATAGTCCAAGTGCCCGATAGGGAACCTACATAGTCCAAGTGCCCAATGAGGAACCTACATAGTCCAAGTGCCCAATAGGGAATCTTCATATTCCAAGTGCCCGTTAGGGTACCCAGATAGTCCAAGTGCCCATAGGGAACCTATATGGTCCAAGTGCCCTCTAGGGAAGCTACATATTCATAGTGCCCGCTAGGGAACCTGCATTGTCCAAGTGCCCGCTAGTTAACCAAGATTGTCCAAGTGTCCGCTAGTAAACCTACATAGTCCAAGTTCCCGTTAGGTAACCTAGATAGGCCAAGTGCCCGTTACCTAACCTAGATAGTCCAAGTGCCCGTTAGGTTACCTACATAGTCCACGTGCCGGTTCGTTAACCTAGATAGTCCAAGTGCCCGCTAGGTAACCTACATAGTCCAAGTGCCCGCGAATTAACCTACATAGTCCAAGTGCCCGTTAGGTAACCTAGACAGTCCATGTGCCCGCTAGGTAACCTCCATAGTCCAAGTGCCCGCTAATAAACCTATATAGTCCAAGTGCCCGCTAGGGAACCTGCATCGTCCAAGTGCCCGCTAGTTAATCTAGATAGTCCAAGTGCCCGCTAGTTAAGCTAGATAGTACAAGTGGCCGCTAGTTAACCTAGATCGTCCAAGTGCCCGCTAGTTAACCTACATAGTCCAACTGCCTGATAGGGAACCTAGATAGTCCAAGTGCCCGCTAAGGTACGAACATAGTCCAAGGGCCCGCTAGGGAACCTACATAGTCCAAGTGCCTGCTAGGTAAGCTAGATAGTCCAAGTGCCCGCTAGTTAACCTACATAGTCCAAGTGCCAACTGAGGAACCTACATAGTCCAAGTGTCCAAAAGGGAACCTACGTATTCCAACTGCCCATTAGGGCACCTAGATAGTCCAAGTGCCCTCTAGGGAACCTACATAGTCAAAGTGCCCGCTAGGGAACCTGCATTGTTCAAGTGCACTCTAGTTAACCTAGATAGTCCAAGTGCCCGCTAGGTAACCTAGATAGCCAAGGGCCCGCTAGTTAACCTACATAGTCCAAGAGCCCAATGAGGAACCTACATAGTCCAAGTGCCCGATAGGGAATCTTCATATTCCAAGTGCCCGTTAGGGAACCCAGATTGTCCAAGTGCCCATAGGGAACCTATATAGTCCAAGTTCCCTCTGGGGAAGCTACATATTCATAGTGCCCGCTAGGGAACCTGCATTGTCCAAGTGCCCGCTAGTTAACCTAGATCGTCCAAGTCTCCGCTAGTAAACCTACGTAGTCCAGTTCCCGTTAGGTAACCTAGATAGGCCAAGTGCCCGCTAGTTAACCTACATAGTACAATGGCCCGCTAGTTGACCTAGATAGTCCAAGTGCCCGCTAGTTAACCTACATAATCAAAGGGCCCGCTAGTTAACCTAAGTAGTACAAATGTCCTATAGGGATCCTACATAGTCCAAGTGCCCGCTAGGTGACCTAGATATTCCAAGTTCCGCTTTGCTAACCTAGATAGTCCAAGTGCCCGCTAGGTAACCTACGTAGTTCAAGTGCCCATTCGTTAACTTAGATAGTCCAAGTCGCGGTAGGTAACCAACATAGTCCAAGGGCCGCTAGGTAACCTTTATAGTCCAAGTGCCCGCTAATTAACCTATAGTCCAAGTGCCCTCTAGGTAACCTACATATTCCAAGTTCCCGCTAGGTAACCTAGATAGTCCAAGTGCCCGTTACCTAACCTAGATAGTCCAAGTGCCCGTTAGGTTAACTACATAGTCCACGTGCCCGTTCGTTAACCTAGATCGTCCAATTGCCCGCTAGGTAACCTACATAGTCCAAGGGCCGGCTAGGTAACCTTTAGAATCCAAGTGCCCGCTAGGTAATCTAGATAGTCCAGGTGCCCGTTAGGTAACCTAGATAGTCCAAGTGCCCGCTAGTTAACCTACATAGTCCAAGTGCCCCCTGGTTAACTTAAACAGTCCAAGTGCCCGCTAGGTTACCTGCATAGTCCACGTGCCCGTTAGGTAACCTAGATAGTCCAAGTGCCCGCTACGTAACCTACATAGTCCAAATGCCCGCTAGTAACGTACATAGTCCAAGTGCCCGTTAGGTAACCTAGATAGTCCAAATGCCCGCTAGGGAACACACATAGTCCAAGTGCCCGTTAGAGAACTTACATAGTCAAAGCCCTGCTAGGGAACCTACATAGTCCAAGTGCCCGCTAGGGAACCTAGACAGTCCACGTACCCGTTAGCTAACCTAGATAGTCCAAGTGCCCGCTAGGTAACCTCCATAGTCCAAGTGCCCGCTAGGTAACCTCCATAGTCCAAGTGCCCGTTCTTTAACCTATATAGTCCAAGTTCCTGTTAGCTAACCTACATAGTCCAAGTGCCCATTCGTTAACCTAGATAGTCCAAGTGCCCGCTAGGTAACCTATACTGTCCAAGTGCCCGCTAGGTTACCTACATAGTCCAAGTGCACGTTCGTTAACTTAGATAGTCCAAGTCGCGCTAGGTAACCTATATAGTCCAAGGGCCCGCTAGGTAACCTATATAGTCCAAGTGCCCGCTAGTTAAACTATACTCCAAGTGCCCGCTAGGTAACCTACATATTCCAAGTTCCCGCTAGGTAACCTAGATAGTCCAAGTGCCCGTTACCTAACCTACATAGTCCAAGTGCCCGTTAGGTTACCTACATAGTCCACGTGCCGGTTCGTTAACCTAGATAGTCCAAGTGCCCGCTAGGTAACCTACATAGTCCAAGTGCCCGCTAATTAACCTACATAGTCCAAGTGCCCGTTAGGTAACCTAGACAGTCTAAGTGCCCGCTAGGTAACCTCCATAGTCCAAGTGCCCGCTAATAAACCTATATAGTCCAAGTGCCCGCTAGGGAACCTGCATCGTCCAAGTGCCCGCTAGTTAATCTAGATAGTCCAAGTGCCCGCTAGTTAAGCTAGATAGTCCAAGTGGCCGCTAGTTAACCTAGATCGTCCAAGTGCCCGCTAGATAACCTACATAGTCCAAGGTCCGCTAGTTAACCTAGATATTCCAAGTGCCCGCTAGTTAACCTACATAGTCCAAGGGCCCTCTATTTAACCTAGATAGTCCAAGTGCCCGCTAGGTAACCTAGATAGTCCAAGGGCCCGCTAGTTAACCTACATAGTCCAAGTGCCCAATGAGGAACCTACATAGTCCAAGTGCCCGATAGGGAATCTTCATATTCCAAGTGCCCGTTAGGGAACCCAGATTGTCCAAGTGCCCATAGGGAACCTATATAGTCCAAGTTCCCTCTAGGGAAGCTACATATTCATAGTGCCCGCTAGGGAACCTGCATTGTCCAAGTGACCGCTAGTTAACCTAGATCGTCCAAGGTTCCGCTAGTAAACCTACATAGTCCAGTTCCCGTTAGGTAACCTAGATAGGCCAAGTGCCCGCTAGTTAACCTACATAGTACAATGGCCCGCTAGTTGACCTAGATAGTCCAAGTGCCCGCTAGTTAACCTAGATAGTCAAAGTGCCCGCTAGTTAACCTAAGTAGTACAAATGTCCAATAGGGATCCTACATAATCCAATTGCCCGCTAGGTAACCTAGATATTCCAAGTTCCGGTTTGCTAACCTAGATAGTCCAAGTGCCCGCTATGTAACCTATACTGTCCAAGTGCCCGCTAGGTTACTTACATAGTCCAAGTGCACGTTCGTTAACTTAGATAGTCCAAGTCGCGGTAGGTAACCAACAGAGTCTAAGGGCCACTAGGTAACCTATATAGTCCAAGTGCCCGCTAGTTAACCTATAGTCCAAGTGCCCTCTAGGTAACTGAAACAGTCCAAGTGCCCGCTAGGTTACCTGCATAGTCCAAGTGCCCGTTAGGTAACCTAGATAGTCCAAGTGCCCGCTAGGTAACCTCCATAGTCCAAGTGCCCGCTAGGTAACATCCATAGTCCAAGTGCCCGTTCGTTAACCTAGATAGTCCAAGTTCCTGTTAGCTAACCTACATAGTCCAAGTGCCCGTTCGTTAACCTAGATAGTTCAAGTGCCCGCTAGGTAACCTAGACAGTCCAAGTGCCTACTAGGTAACCTACATAGTCCAAGTGCCCGTTTGCTAACCTAGATCGTCAAAGGGCCCGCTAGTTAACCTACATAGTCCAAGGGCCCTCTAGTTAACCTAGATAGTCCAAGTGCCCGCTAGTTAACCTACATTGTCCAAGTCCCTGATGGGGAACCTACATAGTCCAAGTATCCGCTAGGTAACCTACATAGTCCAAATGCCCACTAGTAACGTACGTAGTCCAAATGCCCGTTAGGTAACCTAGATAGTCCAAATGCCCGCTAGGGAACCTACATAGCCCAAGTGCCCGCTAGGTAACCTACATAGTCCAAATGCCCGCTAGAAACCTACATAGTCCAAGTGCAAGAAGGGAACCTACGTAATCCAAGTTCCCGCTAGGGAACCTACATATTCCAAATGCCCGTTAGGTAACCTAGATAGTCCAAATGCCCGCTAGGGTACCAACATAGTCTAAGTGCCCGCGAGGTAACCTACATTGTCCAAGTGCCCATTCATTAACCTAGATTTTCCAAGTGCCCTCTAGGTAACCTAGACTGTCCAAGTGCCCGCTTGGTTACCTACATAGTCCACGTGCCCGTTCGTTAACCTAGATAGTACAAGAGCCCGCTAGTTAACCTACATAGTCCAAGGGCCCGCTAGTTAACCTAGATAGTCCAAGTGCCCGCTAGTTAACCTACATTGTCCAAGTCCCTGATGGGGAACCTACATTGTCCAAGTATCCGCTAGGTAACCTACATAGTCCAAATGCCCGCTAGTAACGTACATAGTCCAAGTGCCCGTTAGGTAACCTAGATAGTCCAAATGCCCGCTAGGGAACCCACATAGTCCAAGTGCCCGTTAGAGAACTTACATAGTCAAAGCCCTGCTAGGGAACCTACATAGTCCAAGTGCCCGCTAGGTAACCTAGATAGTCCAAGTACCCGTTAGCTAACCTAGATAGTCCAAGTGCCCGCTAGGTAACCTCCATAGTCCAAGTTCCCGTTAGGTAACCTAGATAGGCCAAGTGCCCGCAAGGTAATCTACATAGTCCAAGTGCCCGCTAGGTAACCTAGATATTCCAAGTTCCAGTTTACTAACCTAGATAGTCCAAGTGCCCGCTAGGTAACCTACATAGTCCAAGTGCCCATTCGTTAACCTAGACAGTCCAAGTGCCCGCTAGGTAACCTATACTGTCCAAGTGCCCGCTAGGTTACCTACATAGTCCAAGTGCACGTTCTTTAACTTAGATAGTCCAAGTCGCGCTAGGTAACCTATATAGTCCAAGGGCCCGCTAGGTAACCTATATAGTCCAAGTGCCCGCTAGTTAAACTATAGTCCAAGTGCCCGCTAGGTAACCTACATATTCCAAGTTCCCGCTAGGTAACCTAGATAGTCCAAGTGCCCGTTACCTAACCTACATAGTCCAAGTGCCCGTTAGGTTACCTACATAGTCCACGTGCCGGTTCGTTAACCTAGATAGTCCAAGTGCCCGCTAGGTAACCTACATAGTCCACGTGCCCGCTAATTAACCTACATAGTCCAAGTGCCCATTAGGTAACCTAGACAGTCCAAGTACCCGCTAGGTAACCTCCATAGTCCAAGTGCCCGCTAATAAACCTATATAGTCCAAGTGCCCGCTAGGGAACCTGCATCGTCCAAGTGCCCGCTAGTTAATCTAGATAGTCCAAGTGCCCGCTAGTTAAGCTAGATAGTCCAAGTGGCCGCTAGTTAACCTAGATCGTCCAAGTGCCCGCTAGTTAACCTACATAGTCCAAGGTCGGCTAGTTAACCTAGATATTCCAAGTGCCCGCTAGTTAACCTACATAGTCCAAGGGCCCTCTATTTAACCTACATAGTCCAAGTGCCCGCTAGGGGACGTACATAGTCCAAGTGCACGCTAGGTAACCTAGATAGTCTAAGGGCCCGCTAGTTAACCTACATAGTCCAACTGCCCGAAAGGGAACCTACATAGTCCAAGTGTCCGCTAAGGTACGAACATAGTCCAAGTGCCCGCTAGGGAACCTACATAGTCCAAGTGCCCGCTAGGTAACCTAGATAGTCCACGTGCCCGCTAGTTAACCTACATAGTCCAAGTGCCCGCTGCGGAACCTACATAGTCCAAGTGTCCGAAAGGGAAGCTACGTATTCCAAGTGCCCATTAGGGCACCTAGATAGTCCAAGTGCCCATAGGGAACCTATATAGTCCAAGTGCCCTCTAGGGAACCTACATAGTCAAAGTGCCCGCTAGGGAACCTGCATTGTACAAGTGCCCTCTAGTTAACCTAGATAGTCCAAGTGCCCGCTAGGTAACCTAGATAGTCGAAGGGCCCGCTAGTTAACCTACATAGTCCAAGTGCCCAATGAGGAACCTACATAGTCCAAGTGCCCGATTGGGAATCTTCATATTCCAAGTGCCCGTTAGGGAACCCAGATTGTCCAAGTGCCCATAGGGAACATATATAGTCCAAGTTCCCTGTAGGGAAGCTACATATTCATAGTGCCCGCTAGGGAACCTGCATTGTCCAAGTGCCCGCTAGTTAACCTAGATCGTCCAAGTGTCCGCTAGTTAACCTACATTGTCCAAGTCCCTGATGGGGAACCTACATAGTCCAAGTATCCGCTAGGTAACCTACATAGTCCAAATGCCCGCTAGTAACGTACATAGTCCAAGTGCCCGTTAGGTAACCTAGATAGTCCAAATGCCTGCTAGGGAACCCATATAGTCCAAGTGCCCGTTAGAGAACTTACATAGTCAAAGTCCTGCTAGGGAACCTACATAGTCCAAGTGCCCGCTAGGTAACCTAGATAGTCCAAGTACCCGTTAGCTAACCTAGATAGTCCAAGTGTCCGCTAGGTAACCTCCATAGTCCAAGTGCCCGTTCGTTAACCTAGATAGTCCAAGTTCCTGTTAGCTAACCTACATAGTCCAAGTGCCCGTTCGTTAACCTAGATAGTTCAAGTGCCCCTAGGTAACCTAGACAGTCCAAGTGCCTGCTAGGTAACCTACATAGTCCAAGTGCCCGTTTGCTAACCTAGATCGTCAAAGGGCCCGCTAGTTAACCTACATAGTCCAAGGGCCCTCTAGTTAACCTAGATAGTCCAAGTGCCCGCTAGTTAACCTACATTGTCCATGTCCCTGATGGGGAACCTACATAGTCCAAGTATCCGCTAGGTAACCTACATAGTCCAAATGCCCACTAGTAACGTACGTAGTCCAATTGCCCGTTAGGTAACCTACATAGTCCAAATGCCCGCTAGGGTACCCACATAGTCTAAGTGCCCGCGAGGTAACCTACATAGTCCAAGTGCCGATTCATTAACCTAGATTTTCCAAGTGCCCTCTAGGTAACCTAGACTGTCCAAGTGCCCGCTTGGTTACCTACATAGTCCACGTGCCCGTTCGTTAACCTAGATAGTACAAGAGCCCGCTAGTTAACCTACATAGTGCAAGGGCCCGCTAGTTAACCTAGATAGTCCAAGTGCCCGCTAGTTAACCTACATTGTCCAAGTCCCTGATGGGGAACCTACATAGTCCAAGTATCCGCTAGGTAACCTACATAGTCCAAATGCCCGCTAGTAACGTACATAGTCCAAGTGCCCGTTCGTTAACCTAGATAGTCCAAGTTCCTGTTAGCTAACCTACATAGTCCAAGTGCCTGTTCGTTAACCTAGATAGTTCAAGTGCCCGCTTGGTAACCTAGACAGTCCAAGTGCCCGCTAGGGAACCTACATATTCCAAGTGCCCGTTAGTTTACCTAGATAGTCAAAGTGCCTTCTAGGTAACCTAGATAGTCCAAATGCCCGCTAGGATACCCACAGAGTCCAACTGCCCGATAGGGAACCAACATAGTCCAAGTGCCCGCTAAGGGACCTACATAGTCCAAGTGCCCGTTAGGGAACCTACATAGTCCAAGTGCCCTCTAGGGAACCTGCATCGTCCATGTGCCCGCTAGTTAACCTAGATAGTCCAAGTGCCCGCTAGTTAACCTACATAGTCCAAGGTCCGTTAGTTAACCTAGATAGTCCAAGTGCCCTCTAGTTAACCTACATAGTCCAAGGGCCCTCTAGTTAACCTCGATAGTCCAAGTGCCCGCTAGGGGACGTACATAGTCCAAGTGCCCGCTGGGCAACCTAGATATTCCAAGTGCCCGCTAGATTACCTACATAGTCCAAGTGCCCGCTGAGGAACCTACATAGTCCAAGTGTCCGAAAGGGAACCTACGTATTCCAAGTGCCCGTTAGGGCACCTAGATAGTCCAAGTAACCATAGGGAACCTATATAGTCCAAGTGCCCTCTAGGGAAGCTACATAGTCAAAGTGCCCGCTAGGGAACCTGCATTGTACAAGTGCCCGCTAGTTAACCTAGATAGTCAAAGTACCCACTAGGTAACCTAGATAGTCGAAGGGCCCGCTAGTTAACCTACATAGTCCTAGTGCCCGATAGGGAACTTACATAGTCCAAGTGCCCAATGAGGAACCTACATAGTCCAAGTGCCCGATAGGGAATCTTCATATTCCAAGTGCCCGTTAGGGAACCCAGATAGTCCAAGTGCCCATAGGGAACCTATATGGTCCAAGTGCCGTCTAGGGAAACTACATATTCATAGTGCCCGCTAGGGAACCTGCATCGTCCAAGTGCCCGCTAGTTAACCAAGATCGTCCAAGTGTCCGCTAGTAAACCTACATAGTCCAAGTTCCCGTTAGGTAACCTAGATAGGCCAAGTGCCCGCAAGGTAACCTACATAGTCCAAGTGCCCGCTAGGTAACCTAGATATTCCAAGTTCCGGTTTGCTAACCTAGATAGTCCAAGTGCCCGCTAGGTAACCTACATAGTTCAAGTGCCCATTCGTTAACCTAGATAGTCCAAGTGCCCGCTAGGTAACCTATACTGTCCAAGAGCCCGCTAGGTTACGTACATAGTCCAAGTGCACGTTCGTTAACTTAGATAGTCCAAGTCGCGCTAGGTAACCTACATAGTCCAAAGGCCCGCTAGGTAACCTATATAGTCCAAGTGCCCGCTATTTAAACTATAGTCCAAGTGCCCGCTAGGTAACCTACATATTCCAAGTTCCCGCTAGGTAACCAAGGTAGTCCAAGTGCCCGTTACCTAACCTAGATAGTCCAAGTGCCCGTTAGGTTACCTACATAGTCCAAGTGCCCGCTAATTAACCTACATAGTCCAAGTGCCCGTTAGGTAACCTAGACAGTCCAAGTGCCCGATAGTTAACCTCAATAGTCCAAGTGCCCGCTAATTAACCTATATAGTCCAAGTGCCCGCTAGGGAACCTGCATCATCCAAGTGCCCGCTAGTTAATCTAGATAGTCCAAGTGCCCGCTAGTTAAGCTAGATAGTCCAAGCAGCCGCTAGTTAACCTAGATCGTCCAAGTGCCCGCTAGTTAACCTAGATCGCCCAAGTGCCCGCTAGTTAACCTACATAGTCCAAGGTCCGCTAGTTAACCTAGATATTCCAAGTGCCCGCTAGTTAACCTACATAGTCCAAGGGTCCTCTAGTTAACCTAGATAGTCCAAGTGCCCACTAGGGGAAGTACATAGTCCAAGTGCCCGCTAGGTAACCTAGATAGTCTAAGGGCCCGCTAGTTAACCTACATAGTCCAACTGCCCGATAGGGAACCTACATAGTCCAAGCGATCGCTAAGGGACGAACATAGTCCAAGTGCCCGCTAGGGAACCTACATAGTCCAAGTGCCCGCTAGGTAACCTAGATAGTCCAAGTGCCCGCTAGTTAACCTACATAGTCCAAGTGCCCGCTGAGGAACCTACATAGTCCAAGTGTCCGAAAGGGAACCTACGTATTCCAAGTGCCCATTAGGGCACCTAGATAGTCCAAGTGCCCATAGGGAACCTATATAGTCCAAGTGCCCTCTAGGGAACTTAGATAGTCAAAGTGCCCGCTAGGGTACCTGCATTGTACAAGTGCCCTCTAGTTAACCTAGATAGTCCAAGTGCCCGCTAGGTAACCTACATAGTCCAAGAGCCGGCAGGTAACTTAGACAGTTCAAGTGCCCGCTAGGTTACCTGCATAGTCCAAGTGCCCGTTAGGTAACCTAGATAGTCCAAGTGCCCGCTAGGGGACGTACATAGTCCAAGTGCCCGCTAGGTAACCTAGATAGTCCAAGTACCCGTTAGCTAACCTAGATATTCCAAGTGCCCGCTAGGTAACCTCCATAGTCCAATTGCCTTCTAGGTAACCTCCATAGTCCAAGTGCCCACTAATTTACCTATATAGTCCAAGTGCCCGCTAGGGAAACTGCATCGTTCAAGTGCCCGCTAGTTAATCTAGATAGTCCAAGTGCCCGCTAGTTAACCTAGATAGTCCAAGTGCCCGCTATTTAACCTAGATTGTCCAAGTGCCCGCTAGTTAACCTACATAGTCCAAGGACCGCTAGTTAACCTAGATATTCCAAGTGCCCCTTAGTTAACCTACATAGTCAAAGGGCCCTCTAGTTAACCTAGATAGTCCAAGTGCCCGCTAGGGGACATACATAGTCCAAGTGCCCGCTATGTAACCTAGATAGTCTAAGGGCCCGCTAGATAACCTACATAGTCCAACTGCCCGATAGGGAACCTACATAGTCCAAGTGCACGCTAAGGGACGAACATAGTCCAAGTGCCCGCTAGGGAACCTACATAGTCCAAGTGCCCGCTAGGTAACCTAGATAGTCCAAGTGCCCGCTAGTCAACCTACATAGTCCAAGTACCCGCTGAGGAACCTACATAGTCCAAGTGTCCGAAAGGGAACCTACGTATTCCAAGTGCCCATTAGGGCACCTAGATAGTCCAAGTGCCCATAGGGAACCTATATCATCCAAGTGCCCTCTAGGGAACCTACATAGTCAAAGTGCCCGCTAGGGAACCTGCATTGTACAAGTGCCCTCTAGTTAACTTAGATAGTCCAAGTGCCCGCTAGGTAACCTAGATAGTCCAAGGGCCCGCTAGTTAACCTACAAAGTCCAAGTGCCCGATAGGGAACCTACATAGTCCAAGTGCCCAATGAGGAACCTACATAGTCCAAGTGCCCGATAGGGAATCTTCATATTCCAAGTGCCCGTTAGGGAACCCAGATAGTCCAAATACCCATAGGGAACCTACATAGTCCAAGTGCCCTCTAGGGAAGCTACATATTCATAGTGCCCGCTAGGGAACCTGCATTGTCCAAGTGCCCGCTAGTTAACCTAGATCGTCCAAGGGTCCGCTAGTAAACCTACATAGTCCAAGTTCCCGTTAGGTAACCTAGATAGGCCAAGTTCCCGCTAGTTAACCTACATAGTACAAGGGCCCGCTAGTTGACCTAGATAGTCCAAGTGCCCGCTAGTTAACCTAGATAGTCAAAGTGCCCGCTAGTTAACCTAAGTAGTACAAATGTCCGATAGGGATCCTACATAGTCCAAGTGCCCGCTAGGTAACCTAGATATTCCAAGTTCCGGTTTGCTAACCTAGATAGTCCAAGTGCCCGCTAGGTAACCTACGTAGTCCAAGTGCCCATTCGTTAACCTAGATAGTCCAAGTGCCTGCTAGTTAACCTATACTGTCCAAGTGCCCGCTAGGTTACTTACATAGTCCAAGTGCACTTTCGTTAACTTAGATAGTCCAAGTCGCGGTAGGTAACCAACATAGTCCAAGGGCCGCTAGGTAACCTATATAGCCCAAGTGCCCGCTAGTTAGCCTATAGTCCAAGTGCCCTCTAGGTAACCTACATATTCCATGTTTCCGCTAGGTAACCTAGATAGTCCAAGTGCCCGTTACCTAACCTAGATAGTCCAAGTGCCCGTTAGGTTACCTACATAGTCCACGTGCCCGTTCGTTAACCTAGATAGTCCAATTGCCCGCTAGGTAACCTACATAGTCCAAGGGCCGGCTAGGTAACCTTTAGAATCCAAGTGCCCACTAGGTAATCTAGATAGTCCAGGTGCCCGTTAGGTAACCTAGATAGTCCAAGTGCCCGCTAGTTAACCTACACAGTCCAAGTGCCCGCTGGTTAACTTAAACAGTCCAAGTGCCCGCTAGGTTACCTGCATAGTCCAAGTGCCCGTTAGGTAACCTAGATAGTCCAAGTGCCCGCTAGGTAACCTACATAGTCCAAGTGCCCACTAGGTAACCTAGATAGTCCAAGTACCCGTTAGCTAACCTAGATAGTCCAAGTGCCCGCTAGGTAACCTCCATAGTTCAAGTGCCCGCTAGGTAACCTCCATAGTCCAAGTGCCCGTTCGTTAACCTAGATAGTCCAAGTTCCTGTTAGCTAACTTACATAGTCCAAGTGCCCGTTCGTTAACCTAGATAGTTCAAGTGCCCGCTAGGTAACCTAGACAGTCCAAGTGCCTGCTAGGTAACCTAAATAGTCCAAGTGCCCGTTTGCTAACCTAGATCGTCAAAGGGCCCGCTAGTTAACCTACATAGTCCAAGGGCCCGCTCGTTAACCTAGATAGTCCAAGTGCCCGCTAGTTAACCTACATTGTCCAAGTCCCTGATGGGGAACCTACATAGTCCAAGTATCCGCTAGGTAACCTACATAGTCCAAATGCCCGCTAGTAACGTACATAGTCCAAGTGCCCGTTAGGTAACCTAGATAGTCCAAATGCCCGCTAGGGAACCCACATAGTCCAAGTGCCCGTTAGAGAACTTACATAGTCAAAGCCCTGCTAGGGAACCTACATAGTCCAAGTGCCCGCTAGGTAACCTAGATAGTCCAAGGACCCGTTAGCTAACCTAGATAGTCCAAGTGCCCGCTAGGTAACCTCCATAGTCCAAGTGCCCGCTAGGTTACCTCCATAGTCCAAGTGCCCGTTCGTTAACCTAGATAGTCCAAGTTCCTGTTAGCTAACCTACATAGTCCAAGTGCCCGTTCGTTAACCTAGATAGTTCAAGTGCCCGCTAGGTAACCTAGACAGTCCAAGTGCCTGCTAGGTAACCTACATAGTCCAAGTGCCCGTTTGCTAACCTAGATCGTCAAAGGGCCCGCTAGTTAACCTACATAGTCCAAGTGCCTGATAGGTAACCTACATAGTCCAAGTGCCCAATGAGGAACCTACATAGTCCACGTGCCCGATAGGGAAATTTCATATTCCAAGTGCCCGTTAGGGAAACCAGATAGTCCAAGTGCCCATAGGGAACCTATATGGTCCAAGTGCCCTCTAGGGAAGCTACATATTCATAGTGCCCGCTAGGGAACCTGCATTGTCCAAGTGCCCGCTAGTTAACCAAGATTGTCCAAGTGTCCGCTAGTAAACCTACATAGTCCAAGTTCCCGTTAGGTAACCTAGATAGGCCAAGTGCCCGCAAGGTAATCTACATAGTCCAAGTGCCCGCTAGGTAACCTAGATATTCCAAGTTCCAGTTTACTAACCTAGATAGTCCAAGTGCCCGCTAGGTAACCTACATAGTCCAAGTGCCCATTCGTTAACCTAGACAGTCCAAGTGCCCGCTAGGTAACCTATACTGTCCAAGTGCCCGCTAGGTTACCTACATAGTCCAAGTGCACGTTCGTTAACTTAGATAGTCCAAGTCGCGCTAGGTAACCTATATAGTCCAAGGGCCCGCTAGGTAACCTATATAGTCCAAGTGCCCGCTAGTTAAACTATAGTCCAAGTGCCCGCTAGGTAACCTACATATTCCAAGTTCCCGCTAGGTAACCTAGATAGTCCAAGTGCCCGTTACCTAACCTACATAGTCCAAGTGCCCGTTAGGTTACCTACATAGTCCACGTGCCGGTTCGTTAACCTAGATAGTCCAAGTGCCCGCTAGGCAACCTACATAGTCCAAGTGCCCGCTAATTAACCTACATAGTCCAAGTGCCCATTAGGTAACCTAGACAGTCCAAGTACCCGCTAGGTAACCTCCATAGTCCAAGTGCCCGCTAATAAACCTATATAGTCCAAGTGCCCGCTAGGGAACCTGCATCGTCCAAGTGCCCGCTAGTTAATCTAGATAGTCCAAGTGCCCGCTAGTTAAGCTAGATAGTCCAAGTGGCCGCTAGTTAACCTAGATCGTCCAAGTGCCCGCTAGTTAACCTACATAGTTCAAGGTCGGCTAGTTAACCTAGATATTCCCAGTGCCCGCTAGTTAACCTACATAGTCCAAGGGCCCTCTATTTAACCTACATAGTCCAAGTGCCCGCTAGGGGACGTACATAGTCCAAGTGCACGCTAGGTAACCTAGATAGTCTAAGGGCCCGCTAGTTAACCTACATAGTCCAACTGCCCGAAAGGGAACCTACATAGTCCAAGTGTCCGCTAAGGTACGAACATAGTCCAAGTGCCCGCTAGGGAACCTACATAGTCCAAGTGCCCGCTAGGTAACCTAGATAGTCCAAGTGCCCGCTAGTTAACCTACATAGTCCAAGTGCCCGCTGCGGAACCTACATAGTCCAAGTGTCCGAAAGGGAAGCTACGTATTCCAAGTGCCCATTAGGGCACCTAGATAGTCCAAGTGCCCATAGGGAACCTATATAGTCCAAGTGCCCTCTAGGGAACCTACATAGTCAAAGTGCCCGCTAGGGAACCTGCATTGTACAAGTGCCCCCTAGTTAACCTAGATAGTCCAAGTGCCCGCTAGGTAACCTAGATAGTCCAAGGGCCCGCTAGTTAACCTACATAGTCCAAGTGCCCAATGAGGAACCTACATAGTCCAAGTGCCCGATAGGGAATCTTCATATTCCAAGTGCCCGTTAGGGAACCCAGATTGTCCAAGTGCCCATAGGGAACCTATATAGTCCAAGTTCCCTGTAGGGAAGCTACATATTCATAGTGCCCGCTAGGGAACCTGCATTGTCCAAGTGCCCGCTAGTTAACCTAGATCGTCCAAGTGTCCGCTAGTTAACCTACATTGTCCAAGTCCCTGATGGGGAACCTACATAGTCCAAGTATCCGCCAGGTAACCTACATAGTCCAAATGCCCGCTAGTAACGTACATAGTCCAAGTGCCCGTTAGGTAACCTAGATAGTCCAAATGCCTGCTAGGGAACCCACATAGTCCAAGTGCCCGTTAGAGAACTTACATAGTCAAAGTCCTGCTAGGGAACCTACATAGTCCAAGTGCCCGCTAGGTAACCTAGATAGTCCAAGTACCCGTTAGCTAACCTAGATAGTCCAAGTGTCCGCTAGGTAACTTCCATAGTCCAAGTGCCCGTACGTTAACCTAGATAGTCCAAGTTCCTGTTAGCTAACCTACATAGTCCAAGTGCCCGTTCGTTAACCTAGATAGTTCAAGTGCCCCTAGGTAACCTAGACAGTCCAAGTGCCTGCTAGGTAACGTACATAGTCCAAGTGCCCGTTTGCTAACCTAGATCGTCAAAGGGCCCGCTAGTTAACCTACATAGTCCAAGGGCCCTCTAGTTAACCTAGATAGTCCAAGTGCCCGCTAGTTAACCTACATTGTCCAAGTCCCTGATGGGGAACCTACATAGTCCAAGTATCCGCTAGGTAACCTACATAGTCCAAATGCCCACTAGTAACGTACGTAGTCCAAATGCCCGTTAGGTAACCTACATAGTCCAAATGCCCGCTAGGGTACCCACATAGTCTAAGTGCCCGCGAGGTAACCTACATAGTCCAAGTGCCGATTCATTAACCTAGATTTTCCAAGTGCCCTCTAGGTAACCTAGACTGTCCAAGTGCCCGCTTGGTTACCTACATAGTCCACGTGCCCGTTCGTTAACCTAGATAGTACAAGAGCCCGCTAGTTAACCTACATAGTGCAAGGGCCCGCTAGTTAACCTAGATAGTCCAAGTGCCCGCTAGTTAACCTACATTGTCCAAGTCCCTGATGGGGAACCTACATAGTCCAAGTATCCGCTAGGTAACCTACATAGTCCAAATGCCCGCTAGTAACGTACATAGTCCAAGTGCCCGTTCGTTAACCTAGATAGTCCAAGTTCCTGTTAGCTAACCTACATAGTCCAAGTGCCTGTTCGTTAACCTAGATAGTTCAAGTGCCCGCTTGGTAACCTAGACAGTCCAAGTGCCTGCTAGGTAACCTACATAGTCCAAGTGCCCGCTAGGGAACCTACATATTCCAAGTGCCCGTTAGTTTACCTAGATAGTCAAAGTGCCTTCTAGGTAACCTAGATAGTCCAAATGCCCGCTAGGATACCCACAGAGTCCAACTGCCCGATAGGGAACCAACATAGTCCAAGTGCCCGCTAAGGGACCTACATAGTCCAAGTGCCCGTTAGGGAACCTACATAGTCCATGTGCCCTCTAGGGAACCTGCATCGTCCATGTGCCCGCTAGTTAACCTAGATAGTCCAAGTGCCCGCCAGTTAACCTACATAGTCCAAGGTCCGTTAGTTAACCTAGATAGTCCAAGTGCCCTCTAGTTAACCTACATAGTCCAAGGGCCCTCTAGTTAACCTCGATAGTCCAAGTGCCCGCTAGGGGACGTACATAGTCCAAGTGCCCGCTGGGCAACCTAGATAGTCCAAGTGCCCGCTAGATTACCTACATAGTCCAAGTGCCCGCTGAGGAACCTACATAGTCCAAGTGTCCGAAAGGGAACCTACGTATTCCAAGTGCCCGTTAGGGCACCTAGATAGTCCAAGTGCCCATAGGGAACCTATATGGTCCAAGTGCCCTCTAGGGAAGCTACATAGTCAAAGTGCCCGCTAGGGAACCTGCATTGTCCAAGTGCCCGCTAGTTATCCTAGATCGTCCAAGGGTCCGCTAGTAAACCTACATAGTCCAAGTTCCCGTTAGGTAACCTAGATAGGCCAAGTGCCCGCTAGTTAACCTACATAGTACAATGGCCCGCTAGTTGACCTAGATAGTCCAAGTGCCCGCTAGTTAACGTAGCTAGTCAAAGTGCCCTCTAGTTAACCTAAGTAGTACAAATGTCCAATAGGGATCCTACATAATCCAAGTGCCCGCTAGGTAACCTAGATATTCCAAGTTCCGGTTTGCTAACCTAGATAGTCCAAGTGCCCGCTAGGTAACCTATACTGTCCAAGTGCCCGCTAGGTTACTTACATAGTCCAAGTGCACGTTCGTTAACTTAGATAGTCCAAGTCGCGTTTGTTAACCAACATAATCTAAGGGCCGCTAGGTAACCTATATAGTCCAAGTGCCCGCTAGTTAACCTATAGTCCAAGTGCCCTCTAGGTAACTTAAACAGTCCAAGTGCCCGCTAGGTTACCTGCATAGTCCAAGTGCCCGCTAGGTAACCTAGACAGTCCAAGTGCCTGCTAGGTAACCTACATAGTCCAAGTGCCCGTTTGCTAACCTAGATCGTCAAAGGGCCCGCTAGTTAACCTACATAGTCCAAGGGCCCTCTAGTTAACCTAGATAGTCCAAGTGCCAGCTAGTTAACCTACATTGTCCAAGTCCCTGATGGGGAGCCTACATAGTCCAAGTATCCGCTAGGTAACCTACATAGTCCAAATGCCCACTAGTAACGTACGTAGTCCAAATGCCCGTTAGGTAACCTAGATAGTCCAAATGCCCGCTAGGGAACCTACATAGACCAAGTGCCCGCTAGGTAACCTACATAGTCCAAATGCCCGCTAGAAACCTACATAGTCCAAGTGCAAGAAGGGAACCTACATAATCCAAGTGCCCGCTAGGGAACCTACATAGTCCAAATGCCCGTTAGGTAACCTAGATAGTCCAAATGCCCGCTAGGGTACCCACATAGTCTAATTGCCCGCGAGGTAACCTACATAGTCCAAGTGCCCATTCATTAACCTAGATTTTCCAAGTGCCCTCTAGGTAACCTAGACTGTCCAAGTGCCCGCTTGGTTACCTACATAGTCCACGTGCCCGTTCGTTAACCTAGAAATTACAAGAGCCCGCTAGTTAACCTACATAGTGCAAGGGCCCGCTAGTTAACCTAGATAGTCCAAGTGCCCGCTAGTTAACCTACATTGTCCATGTCCCTGATGGGGAACCTACATAGTCCAAGTATCCGCTAGGTAACCTACATAGTCCAAATGCCCGCTAGTAACGTACATAGTCCAAGTGCCCGTTAGGTAACCTAGATAGTCCAAATGCCCGCTAGGGAACCCACATAGTCCAAGTGCCCGTTAGAGAACTTAGATAGTCAAAGCCCTGCTAGGGAACCTACATAGTCCAAGTGCGCGCTAGGGAACCTAGATAGTCCAAGTACCCGTTAGCTAACCTAGATAGTCCAAGTGCCCGCTAGGTAACCTACATAGTCCAAGTGCCCGTTCGTTAACCTAGATAGTCCAAGTTCCTGTTAGCTAACCTACATAGTCCAAGTGCCCGTTCGTTAACCTAGATAGTTCAAGTGTCCGCTAGGTAACCTAGACAGTCCAAGTGCCTGCTAGGTAACCTACATAGTCCAAGTGCCCGCTAGGGAACCTACATAGTCCAAGGGCCCGCTAGTTAACCTAGATAGTCCAAGTGCCCGCTAGTTAACCTACATTGTCCATGTCCCTGATGGGGAACCTACATAGTCCAAGTATCCGCTAGGTAACCTACATAGTCCAAATGCCCGCTAGTAACGTACATAGTCCAAGTGCCCGTTAGGTAACCTAGATAGTCCAAATGCCCGCTAGGGAACCCACATAGTCCAAGTGCCCGTTAGAGAACTTAGATAGTCAAAGCCCTGCTAGGGAACCTACATAGTCCAAGTGTCCGCTAGGTAACCTAGACAGTCCATGTGCCTGCTAGGTAACCTACATAGTCCAAGTGCCCGCTAGGGAACCTACATAGTCCAAGGGCCCGCTAGTTAACCTAGATAGTCCAAGTGCCCGCTAGTTAACCTACATTGTCCAAGTCCCTGATGGGGAACCTACATAGTCCAAGTATCCGCTAGGTAACCTACATAGTCCAAATGCCCGCTAGTAACGTACATAGTCCAAGTGCCCGTTAGGTAACCTAGTTAGTCCAAATGCCCGCTAGGGAACCCACATAGTCCAAGTGCCCGTTAGAGAACTTACATAGTCAAAGCCCTGCTAGGGAACTTACATAGTCCAAGTGCCCGCTAGGGAACCTAGATAGTCCAAGTACCCGTTAGCTAACCTAGATAGTCCAAGTGCCCGCTAGGTAACCTCCATAGTCCAAGTGCCCGTTCGTTAACCTAGATAGTCCAAGTTCCTGTTAGCTAACCTACATAGTCCAAGTGCGCGTTCGTTAACCTAGATAGTTCAAGTGCCCGCTAGGTAACCTAGACAGTCCAAGTGCCTGCTAGGTAACCTACATAGTCCAAGTGCGCGCTAGGGAACCTACATAGTCCAAGTGCCCGTTAGTTAACCTAGATAGTCAAAGTGCTTTCTAGGTAACCTAGATAGTCCAAATGCCCGCTAGGATACCCACATAGTCCAACTGCCCGATAGGGAACCAACATAGTCCAAGTGCCCGCTAAGGGACCTACATAGTCCAAGTGCCCGTTAGGGAACCTACATAGTCCAAGTGCCCTCTAGGGAACCTGCATCGTCCATGTGCCCGCCAGTTAACATAGATAGTCTAAGTCCCCGCTAGTTAACCTAGATAGTCCAAGTGCCCGCTAGTTAACATAGATCGTCCAAGTGCCCGCTAGTTAACCTACATAGTCCAAGGTCCGTTAGTTAACATAGATAGTCCAAGTGCCCGCTAGGTAACCTAGATAGTCGAAGGGCCCAATGAGGAACCTACATAGTCCAAGTGCCCGATAGGGAATCTTCATATTCCAAGTGCCCGTTAGGGAACCCAGATAGTCCAAGTGCCCATAGGGAACCTATATGGTCCAAGTGCCCTCTAGGGAAGCTACATATTCATAGTGCCCGCTAGGGAACCTGCATTGTCCAAGTGCCCGCTAGTTAACCAAGATTGTCCAAGTGTCCGCTAGTAAACCTACATAGTCCAAGTTCCCGTTAGGTAACCTAGATAGGCCAAGTGCCCGCAAGATAACCTACATAGTCCAAGTGCCCGCTAGGTAACCTAGATATTCCAAGTTCCGGTTTACTAACCTAGATAGTCCAAGTGCCCGGTAGGTAACCTACATAGTCCAAGTGCCCATTCGTTAACCTAGATAGTCCAAGTGCCCGCTAGGTAACCTATACTGTCCAAGTGCCCGCTAGGTTACCTACATAGTCCATGTGCACGTTCGTTAACTTAGATAGTCCAAGTTGCGCTAGGTAACATACATAGACCAAGGGCCCGCTAGGTAACCTATCTAGTCCAAGTGCCCGCTAGTTAAACTATAGTCCAAGTGCCCGCTAGGTAACCTACATATTCCAAGTTCCCGCGAGGTAACCTAGATAGTCCAAGTGCCCGTTACCTAACCTAGATAGTCCAAGTGCCCATTAGGTTACCTACATAGTCCACGTGCCGGTTCGTTAACCTAGATAGTCCAAGTGCCCGCTAATTAACCTACATAGTCCAAGTGCCCGCTAATTAACCTACATAGTCCAAGTGCCCGTTAGGTAACCTAGACAATCCAAGTGCCCGCTAGGTAACCTCCATAGTCCAAGTGCCCGCTAATTAACCTATATAGTCCAAGTGCCCGCTAGGGAACCTTCATCGTCCAAGTGCCCGCTAGTTAATCTAGATAGTCCAAGTGCCCGCTAGTTAACCTACATAGTCCAAGGGCCCTCTATTTAACCTAGATAGTCCAAGTGCCCGCTAGGGGACGTACATAATCCAAGTGCCCGCTAGGTAACCTAGATATTCTAAGGGCCCGCTAGTTAACCTACATAGTCCAACTGCCCGATAGGGAACCTACATAGTCCAAGATCCCGCTAAGGGACGAACATAGTCCAAGTGCCCGCTAAGGAACCTACATAGTCCAAGTGCCCGCTAGGTAACCTAGATAGTCCAAGTGCCCGCTAGTTAACCTACATAGTCCATGTGCCCGCTGAGGAACCTACATAGTCCAAGTGTCCGAAAGGGAACCTACGTATTCCAAGTGCCCATTAGGGCACCTAGATAGTCCAAGTGCCCATAGGGAACCTATATGGACCAAGTGCCCTCTAGGGAAGCTACATATTCATAGTGCCCGCAAGGGAACCTGCATTGTCCAAGTGCCCGCTACTTATCCTAGATCGTCCAAGGGTCCGCTAGTAAACCTACATAGTCCAAGTTCCCGTTAGGTAACCTAGATAGGCCAAGTGCCCGCTAGTTAACCTACATAGTACAATGGCCCGCTAGTTGACCTAGATAGTCCAAGTGCCCGCTAGTTATCGTAGCTAGTCAAAGTGCCCTCTAGTTAACCTAAGTAGTACAAATGTCCAATAGGGATCCTACATAATCCAAGTGCCCGCTAGGTAACCTAGATATTCCAAGTTCCGGTTTGCTAACCTAGATAGTCCAAGTGCCCGCTAGGTAACCTATACTGTCCAAGTGCCCGCTAGGTTACTTACATAGTCCAAGTGCACGTTCGTTAACTTAGATAGTCCAAGTCGCGTTAGGTAACCAACATAATCTAAGGGCCGCTAGGTAACCTATATAGTCCAAGTGCCCGCTAGTTAACCTATAGTCCAAGTGCCCTCAAGGTAACTTAAACAGTCCAAGTGCCCGCTAGGTTACCTGCATAGTCCAAGTGCCCGCTAGGTAACCTAGACAGTCCAAGTGCCTGCTAGGTAACCTACATAGTCCAAGTGCCCGTTTGCTAACCTAGATCGTAAAAGGGCCCGCTAGTTGACCTAGATAGTCCAAGTGCCCGCTAGTTAACCTAGCTAGTCAAAGTGCCCTCTAGTTAACCTAAGTAGTACAAATGTCCAATAGGGATCCTACATAATCCAAGTGCCCGCTAGGTAACCTAGATATTCCAAATTCCGGTTTGCTAACCTAGATAGTCCAAGTGCCCGCTAGGTAACCTATACTGTCCAAGTGCCCGCTAGGTAACCTATACTGTCCAAGTGCCCGCTAGGTTACTTACATAGTCCAAGTGCACGTTCGTTAACTTAGATAGTCCAAGTCGCGTTAGGTAACCAACATAATCTAAGGGCCGCTAGGTAACCTATATAGTCCAAGTGCCCGCTAGTTAACCTATAGTCCAAGTGCCCTCTAGGTAACTTAAACAGTCCAAGTGCCCGCTAGGTTACCTGCATAGTCCAAGTGCCCGCTAGGTAACCTAGACAGTCCAAGTGCCTGCTAGGTAACCTACATAGTCCACGTGCCCGTTTGCTAACCTAGATCGTCAAAGGGCCCGCTAGTTAACCTACATAGTCCAAGGGCCCTCTAGTTAACCTAGATAGTCCAAGTGCCAGCTAGTTAACCTACATTGTCCAAGTCCCTGATGGGGAACCTACATAGTCCAAGTATCCGCTAGGTAACCTACATAGTCCAAATGCCCACTAGTAACGTACGTAGTCCAAATGCCCGTTAGGTAACCTAGATAGTCCAAATGCCCGCTAGGGAACCTACATAGCCCAAGTGCCCGCTAGGTAACCTACATAGTCCAAATGCCCGCTAGAAACCTACATAGTCCAAGTGCAAGAAGGGAACCTACATAATCCAAGTGCCCGCTAGGGAACCTACATAGTCCAAATGCCCGTGAGGTAACCTAGATAGTCCAAATGCCTGCTAGGGTACCCACATAGTCTAAGTGCCCGCGAGGTAACCTACATAGTCCAAGTGCCCATTCATTAACCTAGATTTTCCAAGTGCCCTCTAGGTAACCTAGACTGTCCAAGTGCCCGCTTGGTTACCTACATAGTCCACGTGCCCGTTCGTTAACCTAGAAAGTACAAGAGCCCGCTAGTTAACCTACATAGTCCAAGGGCCCGCTAGTTAACCTAGATAGTCCAAGTGCCCGCTAGTTAACCTACATTGTCCATGTCCCTGATGGGGAACCTACATAGTCCAAGTATCCGCTAGGTAACCTACATAGTCCAAATGCCCGCTAGTAACGTACATAGTCCAAGTGCCCGTTAGGTAACCTAGATAGTCCAAATGCCCGCTAGGGAACCCACATAGTCCAAGTGCCCGTTAGAGAACTTAGATAGTCAAAACCCTGCTAGGGAATCTACATAGTCCAAGTGCCCGTTAGGGAACCTAGATAGTCCAAGTACCCGTTAGCTAACCTAGATAGTCCAAGTGCCCGCTAGGTAACCTACATAGTCCAAGTGCCCCTTCGTTAACCTAGATAGTCCAAGTTCCTGTTAGCTAACCTACATAGTCCAAGTGCCCGTTCGTTAACCTAGATAGTTCAAGTGTCCGCTAGGTAACCTAGACAGTCCAAGTGCCTGCTAGGTAACCTACATAGTCCAAGTGCCCGCTAGGGAACCTACATAGTCCAAGGGCCCGCTAGTTAACCTAGATAGTCCAAGTGCCCGCTAGTTAACCTACATTGTCCAAGTCCCTGATGGGGAACCTACATAGTCCAAGTATCCGCTAGGTAACCTACATAGTCCAAATGCCCGCTAGTAACGTACATAGTCCAAGTGCCCGTTAGGTAACCTAGATAGTCCAAATGCCCGCTAGGGAACCCACATAGTCCAAGTGCCCATTAGAGAACTTACATAGTCAAAGCCCTGCTAGGGAACTTACATAGTCCAAGTGCCCGCTAGGGAACCTAGATAGTCCAAGTACCCGTTAGCTAACCTAGATAGTCCAAGTGCCCGCTAGGTAACCTCCATAGTCCAAGTGCCCGTTCGTTAACCTAGATAGTCCAAGTTCCTGTTAGCTAACCTACATAGTCCAAGTGCCCGTTCGTTAACCTAGATAGTTCAAGTGCCCGCTAGGTAACCTAGACAGTCCAAGTGCCTGCTAGGTAACCTACATAGTCCAAGTGCCCGCTAGGGAACCTACATAGTCCAAGTGCCCGTTAGTTAACCTAGATAGTCAAAGTGCCTTCTAGGTAACCTAGATAGTCCAAATGCCCGCTAGGATACCCACATAGTCCAACTGCCCGATAGGGAACCAACATAGTCCAAGTGCCCGCTAAGGGACCTACATAGTCCAAGTGCCCGTTAGGGAACCTACATAGTCCAAGTGCCCTCTAGGGAACCTGCATCGTCCATGTGCCCGCCAGTTAACATAGATAGTCTAAGTTCCCGCTAGTTAACCTAGATAGTCCAAGTGCCCGCTAGTTAACATAGATCGTCCAAGTGCCCGCTAGTTAACCTACATAGTCCAAGGTCCGTTAGTTAACATAGATAGTCCAAGTGCCCGCTAGGTAACCTAGATAGTCGAAGGGCCCAATGAGGAACCTACATATTCCAAGTGCCCGATAGGGAATCTTCATATTCCAAGTGCCCGTTAGGGAACCCAGATAGTCCAAGTGCCCATAGGGAACCTATATGGTCCAAGTGCCCTCTAGGGAAGCTACATATTCATAGTGCCCGCTAGGGAACCTGCATTGACCAAGTGCCCGCTAGTTAACCAAGATTGTCCTAGTGTCCGCTAGTAAACCTACATAGTCCAAGTTCCCGTTAGGTAACCTAGATAGGCCAAGTGCCCGCAAGATAACCTACATAGTCCAAGTGCCCGCTAGGTAACCTAGATATTCCAAGTTCCGGTTTACTAACCTAGATAGTCCAAGTGCCCGGTAGGTAACCTACATAGTCCAAGTGCCCATTCGTTAACCTAGATAGTCCAAGTGCCCGCTAGGTAACCTATACTGTCCAAGTGCCCGCTAGGTTACCTACATAGTCCATGTGCACGTTCGTTAACTTAGATAGTCCAAGTTGCGCTAGGTAACATACATAGACCAAGGGCCCGCTAGGTAACCTATCTAGTCCAAGTGCCCGCTAGTTAAACTATAGTCCAAGTGCCCGCTAGGTAACCTACATATTCCAAGTTCCCGCGAGGTAACCTAGATAGTCCAAGTGCCCGTTACCTAACCTAGATAGTCCAAGTGCCCATTAGGTTACCTACATAGTCCACGTGCCGGTTCGTTAACCTAGATAGTCCAAGTGCCCGCTAATTAACCTACATAGTCCAAGTGCCCGCTAATTAACCTACATAGTCCAAGTGCCCGTTAGGTAACCTAGACAATCCAAGTGCCCGCTAGGTAACCTCCATAGTCCAAGTGCCCGCTAATTAACCTATATAGTCCAAGTGCCCGCTAGGGAACCTTCATCATCCAAGTGCCCGCTAGTTAATCTAGATAGTCCAAGTGCCCGCTAGTTAACCTACATAGTCCAAGGGCCCTCTATTTAACCTAGATAGTCCAAGTGCCCGCTAGGGGACGTACATAGTCCAAGTGCCCGCTAGGTAACCTAGATATTCTAAGGGCCCGCTAGTTAACCTACATAGTCCAACTGCCCGATAGGGAACCTACATAGTCCAAGATCCCGCTAAGGGACGAACATAGTCCAAGTGCCCGCTAGGGAACCTACATAGTCAAAGTGCCCGCTAGGTAACCTAGATAGTCCAAGTGCCCGCTAGTTAACCTACATAGTCCAAGTGCCCGCTAGGTAACCTACATAGTCCAAGTGCCCGCTAATTAACCTACATAGTCCAAGTGCCCATTAGGTAACCTAGACAGTCCAAGTACCCGCTAGGTAACCTGCATAGTCCAAGTGCCCGCTAATAAACCTATATAGTCCAAGTGCCCGCTAGGGAACCTGCATCGTCCAAGTGCCCGCTAGTTAATCTAGATAGTCCAAGTGCCCGCTAGTTAAGCTAGATAGTCCAAGTGGCCGCTAGTTAACCTAGATCGTCCAAGTGCCCGCTAGTTAACCTACATAGTCCAAGGTCGGCTAGTTAACCTAGATATTCCAAGTGCCCGCTAGTTAACCTACATAGTCCAAGGGCCCTCTATTTAACCTACATAGTCCAAGTGCCCGCTAGGGGACGTACATAGTCCAAGTGCACGCTAGGTAACCTATACTGTCCAAGTGCCCGCTAGGTTACTTACATAGTCCAAGTGCACGTTCGTTAACTTAGATAGTCCAAGTCGCGTTAGGTAACCAACATAATCTAAGGGCCGCTAGGTAACCTATATAGTCCAAGTGCCCGCTAGTTAACCTATAGTCCAAGTGCCCTCAAGGTAACTTAAACAGTCCAAGTGCCCGCTAGGTTACCTGCATAGTCCAAGTGCCCGCTAGGTAACCTAGACAGTCCAAGTGCCTGCTAGGTAACCTACATAGTCCAAGTGCCCGTTTGCTAACCTAGATCGTCAAAGGGCCCGCTAGTTGACCTAGATAGTCCAAGTGCCCGCTAGTTAACCTAGCTAGTCAAAGTGCCCTCTAGTTAACCTAAGTAGTACAAATGTCCAATAGGGATCCTACATAATCCAAGTGCCCGCTAGGTAACCTAGATATTCCAAATTCCGGTTTGCTAACCTAGATAGTCCAAGTGCCCGCTAGGTAACCTATACTGTCCAAGTGCCCGCTAGGTAACCTATACTGTCCAAGTGCCCGCTAGGTTACTTACATAGTCCAAGTGCACGTTCGTTAACTTAGATAGTCCAAGTCGCGTTAGGTAACCAACATAATCTAAGGGCCGCTAGGTAACCTATATAGTCCAAGTGCCCGCTAGTTAACCTATAGTCCAAGTGCCCTCTAGGTAACTTAAACAGTCCAAGTGCCCGCTAGGTTACCTGCATAGTCCAAGTGCCCGCTAGGTAACCTAGACAGTCCAAGTGCCTGCTAGGTAACCTACATAGTCCACGTGCCCGTTTGCTAACCTAGATCGTCAAAGGGCCCGCTAGTTAACCTACATAGTCCAAGGGCCCTCTAGTTAACCTAGATAGTCCAAGTGCCAGCTAGTTAACCTACATTGTCCAAGTCCCTGATGGGGAACCTACATAGTCCAAGTATCCGCTAGGTAACCTACATAGTCCAAATGCCCACTAGTAACGTACGTAGTCCAAATGCCCGTTAGGTAACCTAGATAGTCCAAATGCCCGCTAGGGAACCTACATAGCCCAAGTGCCCGCTAGGTAACCTACATAGTCCAAATGCCCGCTAGAAACCTACATAGTCCAAGTGCAAGAAGGGAACCTACATAATCCAAGTGCCCGCTAGGGAACCTACATAGTCCAAATGCCCGTTAGGTAACCTAGATAGTCCAAATGCCCGCTAGGGTACCCACATAGTCTAAGTGCCCGCGAGGTAACCTACATAGTCCAAGTGCCCATTCATTAACCTAGATTTTCCAAGTGCCCTCTAGGTAACCTAGACTGTCCAAGTGCCCGCTTGGTTACCTACATAGTCCACGTGCCCGTTCGTTAACCTAGAAAGTACAAGAGCCCGCTAGTTAACCTACATAGTCCAAGGGCCCGCTAGTTAACCTAGATAGTCCAAGTGCCCGCTAGTTAACCTACATTGTCCATGTCCCTGATGGGGAACCTACATAGTCCAAGTATCCGCTAGGTAACCTACATAGTCCAAATGCCCGCTAGTAACGTACATAGTCCAAGTGCCCGTTAGGTAACCTAGATAGTCCAAATGCCCGCTAGGGAACCCACATAGTCCAAGTGCCCGTTAGAGAACATAGATAGTCAAAGCCCTGCTAGGGAATCTACATAGTCCAAGTGCCCGTTAGGGAACCTAGATAGTCCAAGTACCCGTTAGCTAACCTAGATAGTCCAAGTGCCCGCTAGGTAACCTACATAGTCCAAGTGCCCCTTCGTTAACCTAGATAGTCCAAGTTCCTGTTAGCTAACCTACATAGTCCAAGTGCCCGTTCGTTAACCTAGATAGTTCAAGTGTCCGCTAGGTAACCTAGACAGTCCAAGTGCCTGCTAGGTAACCTACATAGTCCAAGTGCCCGCTAGGGAACCTACATAGTCCAAGGGCCCGCTAGTTAACCTAGATAGTCCAAGTGCCCGCTAGTTAACCTACATTGTCCAAGTCCCTGATGGGGAACCTACATAGTCCAAGTATCCGCTAGGTAACCTACATAGTCCAAATGCCCGCTAGTAACGTACATAGTCCAAGTGCCCGTTAGGTAACCTAGATAGTCCAAATGCCCGCTAGGGAACCCACATAGTCCAAGTGCCCGTTAGAGAACTTACATAGTCAAAGCCCTGCTAGGGAACTTACATAGTCCAAGTGCCCGCTAGGGAACCTAGATAGTCCAAGTACCCGTTAGCTAACCTAGATAGTCCAAGTGCCCGCTAGGTAACCTCCATAGTCCAAGTGCCCGTTCGTTAACCTAGATAGTCCAAGTTCCTGTTAGCTAACCTACATAGTCCAAGTGCGCGTTCGTTAACCTAGATAGTTCAAGTGCCCGCTAGGTAACCTAGACAGTCCAAGTGCCTGCTAGGTAACCTACATAGTCCAAGTGCCCGCTAGGGAACCTACATAGTCCAAGTGCCCGTTAGTTAACCTAGATAGTCAAAGTGCCTTCTAGGTAACCTAGATAGTCCAAATGCCCGCTAGGATACCCACATAGTCCAACTGCCCGATAGGGAACCAACATAGTCCAAGTGCCCGCTAAGGGACCTACATAGTCCAAGTGCCCGTTAGGGAACCTACATAGTCCAAGTGCCCTCTAGGGAACCTGCATCGTCCATGTGCCCGCCAGTTAACATAGATAGTCTAAGTTCCCGCTAGTTAACCTAGATAGTCCAAGTGCCCGCTAGTTAACATAGATCGTCCAAGTGCCCGCTAGTTAACCTACATAGTCCAAGGTCCGTTAGTTAACATAGATAGTCCAAGTGCCCGCTAGGTAACCTAGATAGTCGAAGGGCCCAATGAGGAACCTACATATTCCAAGTGCCCGATAGGGAATCTTCATATTCCAAGTGCCCGTTAGGGAACCCAGATAGTCCAAGTGCCCATAGGGAACCTATATGGTCCAAGTGCCCTCTAGGGAAGCTACATATTCATAGTGCCCGCTAGGGAACCTGCATTGACCAAGTGCCCGCTAGTTAACCAAGATTGTCCAAGTGTCCGCTAGTAAACCTACATAGTCCAAGTTCCCGTTAGGTAACCTAGATAGGCCAAGTGCCCGCAAGATAACCTACATAGTCCAAGTGCCCGCTAGGTAACCTAGATATTCCAAGTTCCGGTTTACTAACCTAGATAGTCCAAGTGCCCGGTAGGTAACCTACATAGTCCAAGTGCCCATTCGTTAACCTAGATAGTCCAAGTGCCCGCTAGGTAACCTATACTGTCCAAGTGCCCGCTAGGTTACCTACATAGTCCATGTGCACGTTCGTTAACTTAGATAGTCCAAGTTGCGCTAGGTAACATACATAGACCAAGGGCCCGCTAGGTAACCTATCTAGTCCAAGTGCCCGCTAGTTAAACTATAGTCCAAGTGCCCGCTAGGGGACGTACATAGTCCAAGTGCACGCTAGGTAACCTATACTGTCCAAGTGCCCGCTAGGTTACTTACATAGTCCAAGTGCACGTTCGTTAACTTAGATAGTCCAAGTCGCGTTAGGTAACCAACATAATCTAAGGGCCGCTAGGTAACCTATATAGTCCAAGTGCCCGCTAGTTAACCTATAGTCCAAGTGCCCTTAAGGTAACTTAAACAGTCCAAGTGCCCGCTAGGTTACCTGCATAGTCCAAGTGCCCGCTAGGTAACCTAGACAGTCCAAGTGCCTGCTAGGTAACCTACATAGTCCAAGTGCCCGTTTGCTAACCTAGATCGTCAAAGGGCCCGCTAGTTGACCTAGATAGTCCAAGTGCCCGCTAGTTAACCTAGCTAGTCAAAGTGCCCTCTAGTTAACCTAAGTAGTACAAATGTCCAATAGGGATCCTACATAATCCAAGTGCCCGCTAGGTAACCTAGATATTCCAAATTCCGGTTTGCTAACCTAGATAGTCCAAGTGCCCGCTAGGTAACCTATACTGTCCAAGTGCCCGCTAGGTAACCTATACTGTCCAAGTGCCCGCTAGGTTACTTACATAGTCCAAGTGCACGTTCGTTAACTTAGATAGTCCAAGTCGCGTTAGGTAACCAACATAATCTAAGGGCCGCTAGGTAACCTATATAGTCCAAGTGCCCGCTAGTTAACCTATAGTCCAAGTGCCCTCTAGGTAACTTAAACAGTCCAAGTGCCCGCTAGGTTACCTGCATAGTCCAAGTGCCCGCTAGGTAACCTAGACAGTCCAAGTGCCTGCTAGGTAACCTACATAGTCCACGTGCCCGTTTGCTAACCTAGATCGTCAAAGGGCCCGCTAGTTAACCTACATAGTCCAAGGGCCCTCTAGTTAACCTAGATAGTCCAAGTGCCAGCTAGTTAACCTACATTGTCCAAGTCCCTGATGGGGAACCTACATAGTCCAAGTATCCGCTAGGTAACCTACATAGTCCAAATGCCCACTAGTAACGTACGTAGTCCAAATGCCCGTTAGGTAAACTAGATAGTCCAAATGCCCGCTAGGGAACCTACATAGCCCAAGTGCCCGCTAGGTAACCTACATAGTCCAAATGCCCGCTAGAAACCTACATAGTCCAAGTGCAAGAAGGGAACCTACATAATCCAAGTGCCCGCTAGGGAACCTACATAGTCCAAATGCCCGTTAGGTAACCTAGATAGTCCAAATGCCCGCTAGGGTACCCACATAGTCTAAGTGCCCGCGAGGTAACCTACATAGTCCAAGTGCCCATTCATTAACCTAGATTTTCCAAGTGCCCTCTAGGTAACCTAGACTGTCCAAGTGCCCGCTTGGTTACCTACATAGTCCACGTGCCCGTTCGTTAACCTAGAAAGTACAAGAGCCCGCTAGTTAACCTACATAGTCCAAGGGCCCGCTAGTTAACCTAGATAGTCCAAGTGCCCGCTAGTTAACCTACATTGTCCATGTCCCTGATGGGGAACCTACATAGTCCAAGTATCCGCTAGGTAACCTACATAGTCCAAATGCCCGCTAGTAACGTACATAGTCCAAGTGCCCGTTAGGTAACCTAGATAGTCCAAATGCCCGCTAGGGAACCCACATAGTCCAAGTGCCCGTTAGAGAACATAGATAGTCAAAGCCCTGCTAGGGAATCTACATAGTCCAAGTGCCCGTTAGGGAACCTAGATAGTCCAAGTACCCGTTAGCTAACCTAGATAGTCCAAGTGCCCGCTAGGTAACCTACATAGTCCAAGTGCCCGTTCGTTAACCTAGATAGTCCAAGTTCCTGTTAGCTAACCTACATAGTCCAAGTGCCCGTTCGTTAACCTAGATAGTTCAAGTGTCCGCTAGGTAACCTAGACAGTCCAAGTGCCTGCTAGGTAACCTACATAGTCCAAGTGCCCGCTAGGGAACCTACATAGTCCAAGGGCCCGCTAGTTAACCTAGATAGTCCAAGTGCCCGCTAGTTAACCTACATTGTCCAAGTCCCTGATGGGGAACCTACATAGTCCAAGTATCCGCTAGGTAACCTACATAGTCCAAATGCCCGCTAGTAACGTACATAGTCCAAGTGCCCGTTAGGTAACCTAGATAGTCCAAATGCCCGCTAGGGAACCCACATAGTCCAAGTGCCCGTTAGAGAACTTACATAGTCAAAGCCCTGCTAGGGAACTTACATAGTCCAAGTGCCCGCTAGGGAACCTAGATAGTCCAAGTACCCGTTAGCTAACCTAGATAGTCCAAGTGCCCGCTAGGTAACCTCCATAGTCCAAGTGCCCGTTCGTTAACCTAGATAGTCCAAGTTCCTGTTAGCTAACCTACATAGTCCAAGTGCGCGTTCGTTAACCTAGATAGTTCAAGTGCCCGCTAGGTAACCTAGACAGTCCAAGTGCCTGCTAGGTAACCTACATAGTCCAAGTGCCCGCTAGGGAACCTACATAGTCCAAGTGCCCGTTAGTTAACCTAGATAGTCAAAGTGCCTTCTAGGTAACCTAGATAGTCCAAATGCCCGCTAGGATACCCACATAGTCCAACTGCCCGATAGGGAACCAACATAGTCCAAGTGCCCGCTAAGGGACCTACATAGTCCAAGTGCCCGTTAGGGAACCTACATAGTCCAAGTGCCCTCTAGGGAACCTGCATCGTCCATGTGCCCGCCAGTTAACATAGATAGTCTAAGTTCCCGCTAGTTAACCTAGATAGTCCAAGTGCCCGCTAGTTAACATAGATCGTCCAAGTGCCCGCTAGTTAACCTACATAGTCCAAGGTCCGTTAGTTAACATAGATAGTCCAAGTGCCCGCTAGGTAACCTAGATAGTCGAAGGGCCCAATGAGGAACCTACATATTCCAAGTGCCCGATAGGGAATCTTCATATTCCAAGTGCCCGTTAGGGAACCCAGATAGTCCAAGTGCCCATAGGGAACCTATATGGTCCAAGTGCCCTCTAGGGAAGCTACATATTCATAGTGCCCGCTAGGGAACCTGCATTGACCAAGTGCCCGCTAGTTAACCAAGATTGTCCAAGTGTCCGCTAGTAAACCTACATAGTCCAAGTTCCCGTTAGGTAACCTAGATAGGCCAAGTGCCCGCAAGATAACCTACATAGTCCAAGTGCCCGCTAGGTAACCTAGATATTCCAAGTTCCGGTTTACTAACCTAGATAGTCCAAGTGCCCGGTAGGTAACCTACATAGTCCAAGTGCCCATTCGTTAACCTAGATAGTCCAAGTGCCCGCTAGGTAACCTATACTGTCCAAGTGCCCGCTAGGTTACCTACATAGTCCATGTGCACGTTCGTTAACTTAGATAGTCCAAGTTGCGCTAGGTAACATACATAGACCAAGGGCCCGCTAGGTAACCTATCTAGTCCAAGTGCCCGCTAGTTAAACTATAGTCCAAGTGCCCGCTAGGTAACCTACATATTCCAAGTTCCCGCGAGGTAACCTAGATAGTCCAAGTGCCCGTTACCTAACCTAGATAGTCCAAGTGCCCATTAGGTTACCTACATAGTCCACGTGCCGGTTCGTTAACCTAGATAGTCCAAGTGCCCGCTAATTAACCTACATAGTCCAAGTGCCCGCTAATTAACCTACATAGTCCAAGTGCCCGTTAGGTAACCTAGACAATCCAAGTGCCCGCTAGGTAACCTCCATAGTCCAAGTGCCCGCTAATTAACCTATATAGTCCAAGTGCCCGCTAGGGAACCTTCATCATCCAAGTGCCCGCTAGTTAATCTAGATAGTCCAAGTGCCCGCTAGTTAACCTACATAGTCCAAGGGCCCTCTATTTAACCTAGATAGTCCAAGTGCCCGCTAGGGGACGTACATAGTCCAAGTGCCCGCTAGGTAACCTAGATATTCTAAGGGCCCGCTAGTTAACCTACATAGTCCAACTGCCCGATAGGGAACCTACATAGTCCAAGATCCCGCTAAGGGACGAACATAGTCCAAGTGCCCGCTAGGGAACCTACATAGTCCAAGTGCCCGCTAGGTAACCTAGATAGTCCAAGTGCCCGCTAGTTAACCTACATAGTCCAAGTGCCCGCTAGGTAACCTACATAGTCCAAGTGCCCGCTAATTAACCTACATAGTCCAAGTGCCCATTAGGTAACCTAGACAGTCCAAGTACCCGCTAGGTAACCTCCATAGTCCAAGTGCCCGCTAATAAACCTATATAGTCCAAGTGCCCGCTAGGGAACCTGCATCGTCCAAGTGCCCGCCAGTTAATCTAGATAGTCCAAGTGCCCGCTAGTTAAGCTAGATAGTCCAAGTGGCCGCTAGTTAACCTAGATCGTCCAAGTGCCCGCTAGTTAACCTACATAGTCCAAGGTCGGCTAGTTAACCTAGATATTCCAAGTGCCCACTAGTTAACCTACATAGTCCAAGGGCCCTCTATTTAACCTACATAGTCCAAGTGCCCGCTAGGGGACGTACATAGTCCAAGTGCACGCTAGGTAACCTAGATAGTCTAAGGGCCCGCTAGTTAACCTACATAGTCCAACTGCCCGAAAGGGAACCTACATAGTCCAAGTGTCCGCTAAGGTACGAACATAGTCCAAGTGCCCGCTAGGGAACCTACATAGTCCAAGTGCCCGCTAGGTAACCTAGATAGTCCAAGTGCCCGCTAGTTAACCTACATAGTCCAAGTGCCCGCTGCGGAACCTACATAGTCCAAGTGTCCGAAAGGGAAGCTACGTATTTCAAGTGCCCATTAGGGCACCTAGATAGTCCAAGTGCCCATAGGGAACCTATATAGTCCAAGTGCCCTCTAGGGAACCTACATAGTCAAAGTGCCCGCTAGGGAACCTGCATTGTACAAGTGCCCCCTAGTTAACCTAGATAGTCCAAGTGCCCGCTAGGTAACCTAGATAGTCCAAGGGCCCGCTAGTTAACCTACATAGACCAAGTGCCCAATGAGGAACCTACATAGTCCAAGTGCCCGATAGGGAATCTTCATATTCCAAGTGCCCGTTAGGGAACCCAGATTGTCCAAGTGCCCATAGGGAACCTATATAGTCCAAGTTCCCTGTAGGGAAGCTACATATTCATAGTGCCCGCTAGGGAACCTGCATTGTCCAAGTGCCCGCTAGTTAACCTAGATCGTCCAAGTGTCCGCTAGTTAACCTACATTGTCCAAGTCCCTGATGGGGAACCTACATAGTCCAAGTATCCGCTAGGTAACCTACATAGTCCAAATGCCCGCTAGTAACGTACATAGTCCAAGTGCCCGTTAGGTAACCTAGATAGTCCAAATGCCTGCTAGGGAACCCACATAGTCCAAGTGCCCGTTAGAGAACTTACATAGTCAAAGCCCTGCTAGGGAACCTACATAGTCCAAGTGCCCGCTAGGTAACCTAGATAGTCCAAGTACCCGTTAGCTAACCTAGATAGTCCAAGTGTCCGCTAGGTAACCTCCATAGTCCAAGTGCCCGTTCGTTAACCTAGATAGTCCAAGTTCCTGTTAGCTAACCTACATAGTCCAAGTGCCCGTTCGTTAACCTAGATAGTTCAAGTGCCCCTAGGTAACCTAGACATTCCAAGTGCCTGCTAGGTAACCTACATAGTCCAAGTGCCCGTTTGCTAACCTAGATCGTCAAAGGGCCCGCTAGTTAACCTACATAGTCCAAGGGCCCTCTAGTTAACCTAGATAGTCCAAGTGCCCGCTAGTTAACCTACATTGTCCAAGTCCCTGATGGGGAACCTACATAGTCCAAGTATCCGCTAGGTAACCTACATAGTCCAAATGCCCGCTAGTAACGTACATAGTCCAAGTGCCCGTTCGTTAACCTAGATAGTCCAAGTTCCTGTTAGCTAACCTACATAGTCCAAGTGCCTGTTCGTTAACCTAGATAGTTCAAGTGCCCGCTTGGTAACCTAGACACTCCAAGTGCCTGCTAGGTAACCTACATAGTCCAAGTGCCCGCTAGGGAACCTACATATTCCAAGTGCCCGTTAGTTTACCTAGATAGTCAAAGTGCCTTCTAGGTAACCTAGATAGTCCAAATGCCCGCTAGGATACCCACATAGTCCAACTGCCCGATAGGGAACCAACATAGTCCAAGTGCCCGCTAAGGGACCTACATAGTCCAAGTGCCCGTTAGGGAACCTACATAGTCCAAGTGCCCTCTAGGGAACCTGCATCGTCCATGTGCCCGCTAGTTAACCTAGATAGTCCAAGTGCCCGCTAGTTAACCTACATAGTCCAAGGTCCGTTAGTTAACCTAGATAGTCCAAGAGCCCTCTAGTTAACCTACATAGTCCAAGGGCCCTCTAGTTAACCTCGATAGTCCAAGTGCCCGCTAGGGGACGTACATAGTCCAAGTGCCCGCTGGGCAACCTAGATAGTCCAAGTGCCCGCTAGATTACCTACATAGTCCAAGTGCCCGCTGAGGAACCTACATAGTCCAAGTGTCCGAAAGGGAACCTACGTATTCCAAGTGCCCGTTAGGACACCTAGATAGTCCAAGTGCCCATAGGGAACCTATATGGTCCAAGTGCCCTCTAGGGAAGCTACATAGTCAAAGTGCCCGCTAGGGAACCTGCATTGTCCAAGTGCCCGCTAGTTATCCTAGATCGTCCAAGGGTCCGCTAGTAAACCTACATAGTCCAAGTTCCCGTTAGGTAACCTAGATAGGCCAAGTGCCCGCTAGTTAACCTACATAGTACAATGGCCCGCTAGTTGACCTAGATAGTCCAAGTGCCCGCTAGTTAACGTAGCTTGTCAAAGTGCCCTCTAGTTAACCTAAGTAGTACAAATGTCCAATAGGGATCCTACATAATCCAAGTGCCCGCTAGGTAACCTATACTGTCCAAGTGCCCGCTAGTTTACTTACATAGTCCAAGTGCACGTTCGTTAACTTAGATAGTCCAAGTCGCGTTTGTTAACCAACATAATCTAAGGGCCGCTAGGTAACCTATATAGTCCAAGTGCCCGCTAGTTAACCTATAGTCCAAGTGCCCTCTAGGTAACTTAAACAGTCCAAGTGCCCGCTAGGTTACCTGCATAGTCCAAGTGCCCGCTAGGTAACCTAGACAGTCCAAGTGCCTGCTAGGTAACCTACATAGTCCAAGTGCCCGTTTGCTAACCTAGATCGTCAAAGGGCCCGCTAGTTAACCTACATAGTCCAAGGGCCCTCTAGTTAACCTAGATAGTCCAAGTGCCAGCTAGTTAACCTACATTGTCCAAGTCCCTGATGGGGAGCCTACATAGTCCAAGTATCCGCTAGGTAACCTACATAGTCCAAATGCCCACTAGTAACGTACGTAGTCCAAATGCCCGTTAGGTAACCTAGATAGTCCAAATGCCCGCTAGGGAACCTACATAGACCAAGTGCCCGCTATGTAACCTACATAGTCCAAGTGCAAGAAGGGAACCTACATAATCCAAGTTCCCGCTAGGGAACCTACATAGTCCAAATGCCCGTTAGGTAACCTAGATAGTCCAAATGCCCGCTAGGGTACCCACATAGTCTAAGTGCCCGGGAGGTACCTACATAGTCCAAGTGCCCATTCATTAACCTAGATTTTCCAAGTGCCCTCTAGGTAACCTAGACTGTCCAAGTGCCCGCTTGGTTACCTACATAGTCCACGTGCCCGTTCGTTAACCTAGAAAGTACAAGAGCCCTCTAGTTAACCTAGATAGTCCAAGTGCCAGCTAGTTAACCTACATTGTCCAAGTCCCTGATGGGGAGCCTACATAGTCCAAGTATCCGCTAGGTAACCTACATAGTCCAAATGCCCACTAGTAACGTACGTAGTCCAAATGCCCGTTAGGTAACCTAGATAGTCCAAATGCCCGCTAGGGAACCTACATAGACCAAGTGCCCGCTATGTAACCTACATAGTCCAAGTGCAAGAAGGGAACCTACATAATCCAAGTTCCCGCTAGGGAACCTACATAGTCCAAATGCCCGTTAGGTAACCTAGACAGTCCAAGTGCCTGCTAGGTAACCTACATAGTCCAAGTGCCCGCTAGGTAACCTAGACAGTCCAAGTGCCTGCTAGGTAACCTACATAGTCCAAGTGCCCGTTTGCTAACCTAGATCGTCAAAGGGCCCGCTAGTTAACCTACATAGTCCAAGGGCCCTCTAGTTAACCTAGATAGTCCAAGTGCCAGCTAGTTAACCTACATTGTCCAAGTCCCTGATGGGGAGCCTACATAGTCCAAGTATCCGCTAGGTAACCTACATAGTCCAAATGCCCACTAGTAACGTACGTAGTCCAAATGCCCGTTAGGTAACCTAGATAGTCCAAATGCCCGCTAGGGAACCTACATAGACCAAGTGCCCGCTATGTAACCTACATAGTCCAAGTGCAAGAAGGGAACCTACATAATCCAAGTTCCCGCTAGGGAACCTACATAGTCCAAATGCCCGTTAGGTAACCTAGATAGTCCAAATGCCCGCTAGGGTACCCACATAGTCTAAGTGCCCGGGAGGTACCTACATAGTCCAAGTGCCCATTCATTAACCTAGATTTTCCAAGTGCCCTCTAGGTAACCTAGACTGTCCAAGTGCCCGCTTGGTTACCTACATAGTCCACGTGCCCGTTCGTTAACCTAGAAAGTACAAGAGCCCTCTAGTTAACCTAGATAGTCCAAGTGCCAGCTAGTTAACCTACATTGTCCAAGTCCCTGATGGGGAGCCTACATAGTCCAAGTATCCGCTAGGTAACCTACATAGTCCAAATGCCCACTAGTAACGTACGTAGTCCAAATGCCCGTTAGGTAACCTAGATAGTCCAAATGCCCGCTAGGGAACCTACATAGACCAAGTGCCCGCTATGTAACCTACATAGTCCAAGTGCAAGAAGGGAACCTACATAATCCAAGTTCCCGCTAGGGAACCTACATAGTCCAAATGCCCGTTAGGTAACCTAGATAGTCCAAATGCCCGCTAGGGTACCCACATAGTCTAAGTGCCCGGGAGGTACCTACATAGTCCAAGTGCCCATTCATTAACCTAGATTTTCCAAGTGCCCTCTAGGTAACCTAGACTGTCCAAGTGCCCGCTTGGTTACCTACATAGTCCACGTGCCCGTTCGTTAACCTAGAAAGTACAAGAGCCCGCTAGTTAACCTACATAGTCCAAGGGCCCGCTAGTTAACCTAGATAGTCCAAGTGCCCGGTAGTTAACCTACATTGTCCATGTCCCTGATGGGGAACCTACATAGTCCAAGTATCCGCTAGGTAACCTACATAGTCCAAATGCCCGCTAGTAACGTACATAGTCCAAGTGCCCGTTAGGTAACCTAGATAGTCCAAATGCCCGCTAGGGAACCCACATAGTCCAAGTGCCCGTTAGAGAACATAGATAGTCAAAGCCCTGCTAGGGAACCTACATAGTCCAAGTGCCCGCTAGGGAACCTAGATAGTCCAAGTACCCGTTAGCTAACCTACATAGTCCAAGTGCCCGTTCGTTAACCTAGATAGTCCAAGTTCCTGTTAGCTAACCTACATAGTCCAAGTGCCCGTTCGTTAACCTAGATAGTTCAAGTGTCCGCTAGGTAACCTAGACAGTCCAAGTGCCTGCTAGGTAACCTACATAGTCCAAGTGCCCGCTAGGGAACCTACATAGTCCAAGGGCCCGCTAGTTAACCTAGATAGTCCAAGTGCCCGCTAGTTAACCTACATTGTCCAAGTCCCTGATGGGGAACCTACATAGTCCAAGTATCCGCTAGGTAACCTACATAGTCCAAATGCCCGCTAGTAACGTACATAGTCCAAGTGCCCGTTAGGTAACCTAGTTAGTCCAAATGCCCGCTAGGGAACCCACATAGTCCAAGTGCCCGTTAGAGAACTTACATAGTCAAAGCCCTGCTAGGGAACTTACATAGTCCAAGTGCCCGCTAGGGAACCTAGATAGTCCAAGTACCCGTTAGCTAACCTAGATAGTCCAAGTGCCCGCTAGGTAACCTCCATAGTCCAAGTGCCCGTTCGTTAACCTAGATAGTCCAAGTTCCTGTTAGCTAACCTACATAGTCCAAGTGCGCGTTCGTTAACCTAGATAGTTCAAGTGCCCGCTAGGTAACCTAGACAGTCCAAGTGCCTGCTAGGTAACCTACATAGTCCAAGTGCGCGCTAGGGAACCTACATAGTCCAAGTGCCCGTTAGTTAACCTAGATAGTCAAAGTGCTTTCTAGGTAACCTAGATAGTCCAAATGCCCGCTAGGATACCCACATAGTCCAACTGCCCGATAGGGAACCAACATAGTCCAAGTGCCCGCTAAGGGACCTACATAGTCCAAGTGCCCGTTAGGGAACCTACATAGTCCAAGTGCCCTCTAGGGAACCTGCATCGTCCATGTGCCCGCCAGTTAACATAGATAGTCTAAGTCCCCGCTAGTTAACCTAGATAGTCCAAGTGCCCGCTAGTTAACATAGATCGTCCAAGTGCCCGCTAGTTAACCTACATAGTCCAAGGTCCGTTAGTTAACCTAGATAGTCCAAGTGCCCGCTAGGTAACCTAGATAGTCGAAGGGCCCAATGAGGAACCTACATAGTCCAAGTGCCCGATAGGGAATCTTCATATTCCAAGTGCCCGTTAGGGAACCCAGATAGTCCAAGTGCCCATAGGGAACCTATATGGTCCAAGTGCCCTCTAGGGAAGCTACATATTCATAGTGCCCGCTAGGGAACCTGCATTGTCCAAGTGCCCGCTAGTTAACCAAGATTGTCCAAGTGTCCGCTAGTAAACCTACATAGTCCAAGTTCCCGTTAGGTAACCTAGATAGGCCAAGTGCCCGCAAGATAACCTACATAGTCCAAGTGCCCGCTAGGTAACCTAGATATTCCAAGTTCCGGTTTACTAACCTAGATAGTCCAAGTGCCCGGTAGGTAACCTACATAGTCCAAGTGCCCATTCGTTAACCTAGATAGTCCAAGTGCCCGCTAGGTAACCTATACTGTCCAAGTGCCCGCTAGGTTACCTACATAGTCCATGTGCACGTTCGTTAACTTAGATAGTCCAAGTTGCGCTAGGTAACATACATAGACCAAGGGCCCGCTAGGTAACCTATCTAGTCCAAGTGCCCGCTAGTTAAACTATAGTCCAAGTGCCCGCTAGGTAACCTACATATTCCAAGTTCCCGCGAGGTAACCGAGATAGTCCAAGTGCCCGTTACCTAACCTAGATAGTCCAAGTGCCCATTAGGTTACCTACATAGTCCACGTGCCGGTTCGTTAACCTAGATAGTCCAAGTGCCCGCTAATTAACCTACATAGACCAAGTGCCCGCTAATTAACCTACATAGTCCAAGTGCCCGTTAGGTAACCTAGACAATCCAAGTGCCCGCTAGGTAACCTCCATAGTCCAAGTGCCCGCTAATTAACCTATATAGTCCAAGTGCCCGCTAGGGAACCTTCATCGTCCAAGTGCCCGCTAGTTAATCTAGATAGTCCAAGTGCCCGCTAGTTAACCTACATAGTCCAAGGGCCCTCTATTTAACCTAGATAGTCCAAGTGCCCGCTAGGGGACGTACATAATCCAAGTGCCCGCTAGGTAACCTAGATATTCTAAGGGCCCGCTAGTTAACCTACATAGTCCAACTGCCCGATAGGGAACCTACATAGTCCAAGATCCCGCTAAGGGACGAACATAGTCCAAGTGCCCGCTAGGGAACCTACATAGTCCAAGTGCCCGCTAATTAACCTATATAGTCCAAGTGCCCGCTAGGGAACCTTCATCGTCCAAGTGGCCGCTAGTTAATCTAGATAGTCCAAGTGCCCGCTAGTTAACCTACATAGTCCAAGGGCCCTCTATTTAACCTAGATAGTCCAAGTGCCCGCTAGGGGACGTACATAATCCAAGTGCCCGCTAGGTAACCTAGATATTCTAAGGGCCCGCTAGTTAACCTACATAGTCCAACTGCCCGATAGGGAACCTACATAGTCCAAGATCCCGCTAAGGGACGAATATAGTCCAAGTGCCCGCTAGGGAACCTACATAGTCCAAGTGCCCGCTAGGTAACCTAGATAGTCCAAGTGCCCGCTAGTTAACCTACATAGTCCAAGTGCCCAATGAGGAACCTACATAGTCCAAGTGTCCGAAAGGGAACCTACGTATTCCAAGTGCCCATTAGGGCACCTAGATAGTCCAAGTGCCCATAGGGAACCTATATGGACCAAGTGCCCTCTAGGGAAGCTACATATTCATAGTGCCCGCAAGGGAACCTGCATTGTCCAAGTGCCCGCTAGTTATCCTAGATCGTCCAAGGGTCCGCTATTAAACCTACATAGTCCAAGTTCCCGTTAGGTAACCTAGATAGGCCAAGTGCCCGCTAGTTAACCTACATAGTACAATGGCCCGCTAGTTGACCTAGATAGTCCAAGTGCCCGCTAGTTATCGTAGCTAGTCAAAGTGCCCTCTAGTTAACCTAAGTAGTACAAATGTCCAATAGGGATCCTACATAATCCAAGTGCCCGCTAGGTAACCTAGATATTCCAAGTTCCGGTTTGCTAACCTAGATAGTCCAAGTGCCCGCTAGGTAACCTATACTGTCCAAGTGCCCGCTAGGTTACTTACATAGTCCAAGTGCACGTTCGTTAACTTAGATAGTCCAAGTCGCGTTAGGTAACCAACATAATCTAAGGGCCGCTAGGTAACCTATATAGTCCAAGTGCCCGCTAGTTAACCTATAGTCCAAGTGCCCTCAAGGTAACTTAAACAGTCCAAGTGCCCGCTAGGTTACCTGCATAGTCCAAGTGCCCGCTAGGTAACCTAGACAGTCCAAGTGCCTGCTAGGTAACCTACATAGTCCAAGTGCCCGTTTGCTAACCTAGATCGTCAAAGGGCCCGCTAGTTGACCTAGATAGTCCAAGTGCCCGCTAGTTAACCTAGCTAGTCAAAGTGCCCTCTAGTTAACCTAAGTAGTACAAATGTCCAATAGGGATCCTACATAATCCAAGTGCCCGCTAGGTAACCTAGATATTCCAAATTCCGGTTTGCTAACCTAGATAGTCCAAGTGCCCGCTAGGTAACCTATACTGTCCAAGTGCCTGCTAGGTAACCTATACTGTCCAAGTGCCCGCTAGGTTACTTACATAGTCCAAGTGCACGTTCGTTAACTTAGATAGTCCAAGTCGCGTTAGGTAACCAACATAATCTAAGGGCCGCTAGGTAACCTATATAGTCCAAGTGCCCGCTAGTTAACCTATAGTCCAAGTGCCCTCTAGGTAACTTAAACAGTCCAAGTGCCCGCTAGGTTACCTACATAGTCCAAGTGCCCGCTAGGTAACCTAGACAGTCCAAGTGCCTGCTAGGTAACCTACATAGTCCACGTGCCCGTTTGCTAACCTAGATCGTCAAAGGGCCCGCTAGTTAACCTACATAGTCCAAGGGCCCTCTAGTTAACCTAGATAGTCCAAGTGCCAGCTAGTTAACCTACATTGTCCAAGTCCCTGATGGGGAGCCTACATAGTCCAAGTATCCGCTAGGTAACCTACATAGTCCAAATGCCCACTAGTAACGTCTGTAGTCCAAATGCCCGTTAGGTAACCTAGATAGTCCAAATGCCCGCTAGGGAACCTACATAGCCCAAGTGCCCGCTATGTAACCTACATAGTCCAAATGCCCGCTAGAAACCTACATAGTCCAAGTGCAAGAAGGGAACCTACATAATCCAAGTGCCCGCTAGGGAACCTACATAGTCCAAATGCCCGTTAGGTAACCTAGATAGTCCAAATGCCCGCTAGGGTACCCACATAGTCTAAGTGCCCGCGAGGTAACCTACATAGTCCAAGTGCCCATTCATTAACCTAGATTTTCCAAGTGCCCTCTAGGTAACCTAGACTGTCCAAGTGCCCGCTTGGTTACCTACATAGTCCACGTGCCCGTTCGTTAACCTAGAAAGTACAAGAGCCCGCTAGTTAACCTACATAGTCCAAGGGCCCGCTAGTTAACCTAGATAGTCCAAGTGCCCGCTAGTTAACCTACATTGTCCATGTCCCTGATGGGGAACCTACATAGTCCAAGTATCCGCTAGGTAACCTACATAGTCCAAATGCCCGCTAGTAACGTACATAGTCCAAGTGCCCGTTAGGTAACCTAGATAGTCCAAATGCCCGCTAGGGAACCCACATAGTCCAAGTGCCCGTAAGAGAACTTAGATAGTCAAAGCCCTGCTAGGGAATCTACATAGTCCAAGTGCCCCTTAGGGAACCTAGATAGTCCAAGTACCCGTTAGCTAACCTAGATAGTCCAAGTGCCCGCTAGGTAACCTACATAGTCCAAGTGCCCCTTCGTTAACCTAGATAGTCCAAGTTCCTGTTAGCTAACCTACATAGTCCAAGTGCCCGTTCGTTAACCTAGATAGTTCAAGTGTCCGCTAGGTAACCTAGACAGTCCAAGTGCCTGCTAGGTAACCTACATAGTCCAAGTGCCCGCTAGGGAACCTACATAGTCCAAGGGCCCGCTAGTTAACCTAGATAGTCCAAGTGCCCGCTAGTTAACCTACATTGTCCAAGTCCCTGATGGGGAACCTACATAGTCCAAGTATCCGCTAGGTAACCTACATAGTCCAAATGCCCGCTAGTAACGTACATAGTCCAAGTGCCCGTTAGGTAACCTAGATAGTCCAAATGCCCGCTAGGGAACCCACATAGTCCAAGTGCCCGTTAGAGAACTTACATAGTCAAAGCCCTGCTAGGGAACTTACATAGTCCAAGTGCCCGCTAGGGAACCTAGATAGTCCAAGTACCCGTTAGCTAACCTAGATAGTCCAAGTGCCCGCTAGGTAACCTCCATAGTCCAAGTGCCCGTTCGTTAACCTAGATAGTCCAAGTTCCTGTTAGCTAACCTACATAGTCCAAGTGCGCGTTCGTTAACCTAGATAGTTCAAGTGCCCGCTAGGTAACCTAGACAGTCCAAGTGCCTGCTAGGTAACCTACATAGTCCAAGTGCCCGCTAGGGAACCTACATAGTCCAAGTGCCCGTTAGTTAACCTAGATAGTCAAAGTGCCTTCTAGGTAACCTAGATAGTCCAAATGCCCGCTAGGATACCCACATAGTCCAACTGCCCGATAGGGAACCAACATAGTCCAAGTGCCCGCTAAGGGACCTACATAGTCCAAGTGCCCGTTAGGGAACCTACATAGTCCAAGTGCCCTCTAGGGAACCTGCATCGTCCATGTGCCCGCCAGTTAACATAGATAGTCTAAGTTCCCGCTAGTTAACCTAGATAGTCCAAGTGCCCGCTAGTTAACATAGATCGTCCAAGTGCCCGCTAGTTAACCTACATAGTCCAAGGTCCGTTAGTTAACATAGATAGTCCAAGTGCCCGCTAGGTAACCTAGATAGTCGAAGGGCCCAATGAGGAACCTACATATTCCAAGTGCCCGATAGGGAATCTTCATATTCCAAGTGCCCGTTAGGGAACCCAGATAGTCCAAGTGCCCATAGGGAACCTATATGGTCCAAGTGCCCTCTAGGGAAGCTACATATTCATAGTGCCCGCTAGGGAACCTGCATTGACCAAGTGCCCGCTAGTTAACCAAGATTGTCCAAGTGTCCGCTAGTAAACCTACATAGTCCAAGTTCCCGTTAGGTAACCTAGATAGGCCAAGTGCCCGCAAGATAACCTACATAGTCCAAGTGCCCGCTAGGTAACCTAGATATTCCAAGTTCCGGTTTACTAACCTAGATAGTCCAAGTGCCCGGTAGGTAACCTACATAGTCCAAGTGCCCATTCGTTAACCTAGATAGTCCAAGTGCCCGCTAGGTAACCTATACTGTCCAAGTGCCCGCTAGGTTACCTACATAGTCCATGTGCACGTTCGTTAACTTAGATAGTCCAAGTTGCGCTAGGTAACATACATAGACCAAGGGCCCGCTAGGTAACCTATCTAGTCCAAGTGCCCGCTAGTTAAACTATAGTCCAAGTGCCCGCTAGGTAACCTACATATTCCAAGTTCCCGCGAGGTAACCTAGATAGTCCAAGTGCCCGTTACCTAACCTAGATAGTCCAAGTGCCCATTAGGTTACCTACATAGTCCACGTGCCGGTTCGTTAACCTAGATAGTCCAAGTGCCCGCTAATTAACCTACATAGTCCAAGTGCCCGCTAATTAACCTACATAGTCCAAGTGCCCGTTAGGTAACCTAGACAATCCAAGTGCCCGCTAGGTAACCTCCATAGTCCAAGTGCCCGCTAATTAACCTATATAGTCCAAGTGCCCGCTAGGGAACCTTCATCATCCAAGTGCCCGCTAGTTAATCTAGATAGTCCAAGTGCCCGCTAGTTAACCTACATAGTCCAAGGGCCCTCTATTTAACCTAGATAGTCCAAGTGCCCGCTAGGGGACGTACATAGTCCAAGTGCCCGCTAGGTAACCTAGATATTCTAAGGGCCCGCTAGTTAACCTACATAGTCCAACTGCCCGATAGGGAACCTACATAGTCCAAGATCCCGCTAAGGGACGAACATAGTCCAAGTGCCCGCTAGGGAACCTACATAGTCCAAGTGCCCGCTAGGTAACCTAGATAGTCCAAGTGCCCGCTAGTTAACCTACATAGTCCAAGTGCCCGCTGAGGAACCTACATAGTCCAAGTGTCCGAAAGGGAACCTACGTATTCCAAGTGCCCATTAGGGCACCTAGATAGTCCAAGTGCCCATAGGGAACCTATATGGTCCAAGTGCCCTCTAGGGAAGCTACATATTCATAGTGCCCGCAAGGGAACCTGCATTGTCCAAGTGCCCGCTAGTTATCCTAGATCGTCCAAGGGTCCGCTAGTAATCCTACATAGTCCAAGTTCCCGTTAGGTAACCTAGATAGGCCAAGTGCCCGCTAGTTAACCTACATAGTACAATGGCCCGCTAGTTGACCTAGATAGTCCAAGTGCCCGCTAGTTAACCTAGCTAGTCAAAGTGCCCTCTAGTTAACCTAAGTAGTACAAATGTCCAATAGGGATCCTACATAATCCAAGTGCCCGCTAGGTAACCTAGATATTCCAAGTTCCGGTTTGCTAACCTAGATAGTCCAAGTGCCCGCTAGGTAACCTATACTGTCCAAGTGCCCGCTAGGTTACTTACATAGTCCAAGTGCACGTTCGTTAACTTAGATAGTCCAAGTCGCGTTAGGTAACCAACATAATCTAAGGGCCGCTAGGTAACCTATATAGTCCAAGTGCCCGCTAGTTAACCTATAGTCCAAGTGCCCTCAAGGTAACTTAAACAGTCCAAGTGCCCGCTAGGTTACCTGCATAGTCCAAGTGCCCGCTAGGTAACCTAGACAGTCCAAGTGCCTGCTAGTTAACCTACATAGTCCAAGTGCCCGTTTGCTAACCTAGATCGTCAAAGGGCCCGCTAGTTAACCTACATAGTCCAAGGGCCCTCTAGTTAACCTAGATAGTCCAAGTGCCAGCTAGTTAACCTACATTGTCCAAGTCCCTGATGGGGAGCCTACATAGTCCAAGTATCCGCTAGGTAACCTACATAGTCCAAATGCCCACTAGTAACGTACGTAGTCCAAATGCCCGTTAGGTAACCTAGATAGTCCAAATGCCCGCTAGGGAACCTACATAGCCCAAGTGCCCGCTAGGTAACCTACATAGTCCAAATGCCCGCTAGAAACCTACATAGTCCAAGTGCAAGAAGGGAACCTACATAATCCAAGTGCCCGCTAGGGAACCTACATAGTCCAAATGCCCGTTAGGTAACCTAGATAGTCCAAATGCCCGCTAGGGTACCCACATAGTCTAAGTGCCCGCGAGGTAACCTACATAGTCCAAGTGCCCATTCATTAACCTAGATTTTCCAAGTGCCCTCTAGGTAACCTAGACTGTCCAAGTGCCCGCTTGGTTACCTACATAGTCCACGTGCCCGTTCGTTAACCTAGAAAGTACAAGAGCCCACTAGTTAACCTACATAGTCCAAGGGCCCGCTAGTTAACCTAGATAGTCCAAGTGCCCGCTAGTTAACCTACATTGTCCATGTCCCTGATGGGGAACCTACATAGTCCAAGTATCCGCTAGGTAACCTACATAGTCCAAATGCCCGCTAGTAACGTACATAGTCCAAGTGCCCGTTAGGTAACCTAGATAGTCCAAATGCCCGCTAGGGAACCCACATAGTCCAAGTGCCCGTTAGAGAACTTAGATAGTCAAAGCCCTGCTAGGGAACCTACATAGTCCAAGTGCCCGCTAGGGAACCTACATAGTCCAAGTGCCCGTTAGTTAACCTAGATAGTCAAAGTGCCTTCTAGGTAACCTAGATAGTCCAAATGCCCGCTAGGATACCCACATAGTCCAACTGCCCGATAGGGAACCAACATAGTCCAAGTGCCCGCTAAGGGACCTACATAGTCCAAGTGCCCGTTTGGGAACCTACATAGTCCAAGTGCCCTCTAGGGAACCTGCATCGTCCATGTGCCCGCCAGTTAACATTGATAGTCTAAGTTCCCGCTAGTTAACCTAGATAGTCCAAGTGCCCGCTAGTTAACATAGATCGTCCAAGTGCCCGCTGGTTAACCTACATAGTCCAAGGTCCGTTAGTTAACCTAGATAGTCCAAGTGCCCTCTAGTTAACCTACATAGTCCAAGGGCCCTCTAGTTAACCTCGATATTCCAAGTGCCCGCTAGGGGACGTACATAGTCCAAGTGCCCGCTGGGCAACCTAGATAGTCCAAGTGCCCGCTAGTTGACCTACATAGTCCAAGTGCCCGCTTGTTAACCTACATAGTCCAAGTGTCCGAAAGGGAACCTACGTATTCCAAGTGCCCGTTAGGGCACCTAGATAGTCCAAGTAACCATAGGGAACCTATATAGTCCAAGTGCCCTCTAGGGAAGCTACATAGTCAAAGTGCCCGCTAGGGAACCTGCATTGTACAAGTGCCCGCTAGTTAACCTAGATAGTCCAAGTGCCCGCTAGGTAACCTAGATAGTCGAAGGGCCCGCTAGTTAACCTACATAGTCCAAGTGCCCGATAGGGAACCTACATAGTCCAAGTGCCCAATGAGGAACCTACATAGTCCAAGTGCCCGATAGGGAATCTTCATATTCCAATTGCCCGTTAGGGAACCCAGATAGTCCAAGTGCCCATAGGGAACCTATATGGTCCAAGTGCCCTCTAGGGAAGCTACATATTCATAGTGCCCGCTAGGGAACCTGCATCGTCCAAGTGCCCGCTAGTTAACCAAGATCGTCCAAGTGTCCGCTAGTAAACCTACATAGTCCAAGTTCCCGTTAGGTAACCTAGATAGGCCAAGTGCCCGCAAGGTAACCTACATAGTCCAAGTGCCCGCTAGGTAACCTAGATATTCCAAGTTCCGGTTTACTAATCTAGATAGTCCAAGTGCCCGCTAGGTAACCTACATAGTCCAAGTGCCCATTCGTTAACCTAGATAGTCCAAGTGCACGCTAGGTAACCTATATTGTCCAAGTGCCCGCTAGGTTACCTACATAGTCCATGTGCACGTTCGTTAACTTAGATAGTCCAAGTCGCGCTAGGTAACCTACATAGTCCAAAGGCCCGCTATGTAACCTATATAGTCCAAGTGCCCGCTAGTTAAACTATAGTCCAAGTGCCCGCTAGGTAACCTACATATTCCAAGTTCCCGCTATGTATCCAAGATAGTCCAAGTGCCCGTTACCTAACCTAGATAGTCCAAGTGCCCGTTAGGTTACCTACATATTCCAAGTGCCCGCTAATTAACCTACATAGTCCAAGTGCCCGTTAGGTAACCTAGACAGTCCAAGTGCCCGATAGTTAACCTCCATAGTCCAAGTGCCCGCTAATTAACCTATATAGTCCAAGTGCCCGCTAGGGAACCTGCATCATCCATGTGCCCGCTAGTTAATCTAGATAGTCCAAGTGCCCGCTAGTTAAGCTAGATAGTCCAAGTGGCCGATAGTTAACCTAGATCGCCCAAGTGCCCGCTAGTTAACCTACATAGTCCAAGGTCCGCTAGTTAACCTAGATTTTCCAAGTGCCCGCTAGTTAACCTACATAGTCCAAGGGCCCTCTAGTTAACCTAGATAGTCCAAGTGCCCACTAGGGGAAGTACATAGTCCAAGTGCCCGCTAGGTAACCTAGATAGTCTAAGGGCCCGCTAGTTAACCTACATAGTCCAACTGCCCGATAGGAAACCTACATAGTCCAAGCGCTCGCTAAGGGACGAACATAGTCCAAGTGCCCGCTAGGGAACCTACATAGTCCAAGTGCCCGCTAGGGAACCTACATAGTCCAAGTGCCCGCTAGGTAACCTAGATAGTCCAAGTGCCCGCTAGTTAACCTACATAGTCCAAGTGCCCGCTGAGGAACCTACATAGTCCAAGTGTCCGAAAGGGAACCTACGTATTCCATGTGCCCATTAGGGCACCTAGATAGTCCAAGTGCCCATAGGGAACCTATATAGTCCAAGTGCCCTCTAGGAAACTTACATAGTCAAAGTGCCCGCTAGGGTACCTGCATTGTACAAGTGCCCTCTAGTTAACCTAGATAGTCCAAGTGCCCGCTAGGTAACCTAGATAGTCCAAGGGCCTGCTAGTTAACCTACATAGTCCAACGGCCCTCTAGTTAACCTAGATAGTCCAAGTGCCCGCTGGAGGACGTACATAGTCCAAGGGCCCTCTATTTAACCTAGATAGTACAAGTGCCCGCTAGGGGACGTACATAGTCCAAGTGCCCGCTAGGTAACCTAGATATTCTAAGGGCCCGCTAGTTAACCTACATAGTCCAACTGCCCGATAGGGAACCTACGTAGTCCAAGTGCCCGCTAAGGGACGAACATAGTCTAAGTGCCCGCTAGGGAACCTGCATAGTCAAAGTGCCCGATAGGTAACCTAGATAGTCCAAGTGCCCGCTAGTAAACCTACATAGTCCAAGTGCCCACTGAGGAACCTTCATAGTACAAGTGTCCGAAAGGGAACCTACGTATTCCAAGTGCCCATTAGGGCACCTAGATAGTCCAAGTGCCCATAGGGAACCTATATCGTCCAAGTGCCCTCTAGGGAACCTACATAGTCAAAGTGCCCGCTAGGGAACCTGCATTGTACAAGTGTCTGCTAGTAAACCTACATAGTCCAAGTTCCCGTTAGGTAACCTAGATAGGCCAAGTGCCCGCTAGTTAACCTACATAGTACAATGGCCCGCTAGTTGACCTAGATAGTCCAAGTGCCCGCTAGTTAACCTAGATAGTCAAAGTGCCCGCTAGTTAACCTCAGTAGTACAAATGTCCAATAGGGATCCTACATAATCCAAGTGCCCGCTAGGTAACCTAGATATTCCATGTTCCGGTTTGCTAACCTAGATAGTCCAAGTGCCCGCTATGTAACCTGTACTGTCCAAGTGCCCGCTAGGTTACTTACATAGTCCAAGTGCACGTTCGTTAACTTAGATAGTCCAAGTCGCGGTAGGTAACCAACATAGTCTAAGGGCCGCTAGGTAACCTATATAGTCCAAGTGCCCGCTAATTAACCTATATAGTCCAAGTGCCCGCTAGGGAACCTTCATCGTCCAAGTGCCCGCTAGTTAATCTAGATAGTCCAAGTGCCCGCTAGATAACCTACATAGTCCAAGGGCCCTCTATTTAACCTAGATAGTCCAAGTGCCCGCTAGGGGACGTACATAGTCCAAGTGCCCGCTAGGTAACCTAGATATTCTAAGGGCCCGCTAGTTAACCTACATAGTCCAACTGCCTGATAGGGAACCTAAGTAGTCCAAGATCCCGCTAAGGGACGAACATAGTCCAAGTGCCCGCTAGGGAACCTGCATAGTCCAAGTGCCCGCTAGGTAACCTAGATAGTCCAAGTGCCCGCTAGTTAACCTACATAGTCCAAGTGCCCGCTGAGGAACCTACATAGTCCAAGTGTCCGAAAGGGAACCTACGTATTCCAAGTGCCCATTAGGGCACCTAGATAGTCCAAGTGCCCATAGGGAACCTATATGGTCCAAGTGCCCTCTAGGGAAGCTACATATTCATAGTGCCCGCAAGGGAACATGCATTGTCCAAGTGCCCGCTAGTTATCCTAGATCGTCCAAGGGTCCGCTAGTAAACCTACATAGTCCAAGTTCCCGTTAGGTAACCTAGATAGGCCAAGTGCCCTCTAGTTAACCTACATAGTACAATGGCCCGCTAGTTGACCTAGATAGTTCAAGTGCCCGCTAGTTAACCTAAGTAGTACAAATGTCCGATAGGGATCCTACATAATCCAAGTGCCCGCTAGGTAACCTAGATATTCCAAGTTCCGGTTTGCTAACCTAGATAGTCCAAGTGCCCGCTAGGTAACCTATACTGTCCAAGTGCCCGCTAGGTTACTTACATAGTCCAAGTGCACGTTCGTTAACTTAGATAGTCCAAGTCGCGTTAGGTAACCAACATAATCTAAGGGCCGCTAGGTAACCTATATAGTCCAAGTGCCCGCTAGTTAACCTATAGTCCAAGTGCCCTCAAGGTAACTTAAACAGTCCAAGTGCCCGCTAGGTTACCTGCATAGTCCAAGTGCCCGCTAGGTAACCTAGACAGTCCAAGTGCCTGCTAGGTAACCTACATAGTCCAAGTGCCCGTTTGCTAACCTAGATCGTCAAAGGGCCCGCTAGTTGACCTAGATAGTCCAAGTGCCCGCTAGTTAACCTAGCTAGTCAAAGTGCCCTCTAGTTAACCTAAGTAGTACAAATGTCCAATAGGGATCCTACATAATCCAAGTGCCCGCTAGGTAACCTAGATATTCCAAATTCCGGTTTGCTAACCTAGATAGTCCAAGTGCCCGCTAGGTAACCTATACTGTCCAAGTGCCCGCTAGGTAACCTATACTGTCCAAGTGCCCGCTAGGTTACTTACATAGTCCAAGTGCACGTTCGTTAACTTAGATAGTCCAAGTCGCGTTAGGTAACCAACATAATCTAAGGGCCGCTAGGTAACCTATATAGTCCAAGTGCCCGCTAGTTAACCTATAGTCCAAGTGCCCTCTAGGTAACTTAAACAGTCCAAGTGCCCGCTAGGTTACCTACATAGTCCAAGTGCCCGCTAGGTAACCTAGACAGTCCAAGTGCCTGCTAGGTAACCTACATAGTCCACGTGCCCGTTTGCTAACCTAGATCGTCAAAGGGCCCGCTAGTTAACCTACATAGTCCAAGGGCCCTCTAGTTAACCTAGATAGTCCAAGTGCCAGCTAGTTAACCTACATTGTCCAAGTCCCTGATGGGGAGCCTACATAGTCCAAGTATCCGCTAGGTAACCTACATAGTCCAAATGCCCACTAGTAACGTACGTAGTCCAAATGCCCGTTAGGTAACCTAGATAGTCCAAATGCCCGCTAGGGAACCTACATAGCCCAAGTGCCCGCTATGTAACCTACATAGTCCAAATGCCCGCTAGAAACCTACATAGTCCAAGTGCAAGAAGGGAACCTACATAATCCAAGTGCCCGCTAGGGAACCTACATAGTCCAAATGCCCGTTAGGTAACCTAGATAGTCCAAATGCCCGCTAGGGTACCCACATAGTCTAAGTGCCCGCGAGGTAACCTACATAGTCCAAGTGCCCATTCATTAACCTAGATTTTCCAAGTGCCCTCTAGGTAACCTAGACTGTCCAAGTGCCCGCTTGGTTACCTACATAGTCCACGTGCCCGTTCGTTAACCTAGAAAGTACAAGAGCCCGCTAGTTAACCTACATAGTCCAAGGGCCCGCTAGTTAACCTAGATAGTCCAAGTGCCCGCTAGTTAACCTACATTGTCCATGTCCCTGATGGGGAACCTACATAGTCCAAGTATCCGCTAGGTAACCTACATAGTCCAAATGCCCGCTAGTAACGTACATAGTCCAAGTGCCCGTTAGGTAACCTAGATAGTCCAAATGCCCGCTAGGGAACCCACATAGTCCAAGTGCCCGTTAGAGAACTTAGATAGTCAAAGCCCTGCTAGGGAATCTACATAGTCCAAGTGCCCCTTAGGGAACCTAGATAGTCCAAGTACCCGTTAGCTAACCTAGATAGTCCAAGTGCCCGCTAGGTAACCTACATAGTCCAAGTGCCCCTTCGTTAACCTAGATAGTCCAAGTTCCTGTTAGCTAACCTACATAGTCCAAGTGCCCGTTCGTTAACCTAGATAGTTCAAGTGTCCGCTAGGTAACCTAGACAGTCCAAGTGCCTGCTAGGTAACCTACATAGTCCAAGTGCCCGCTAGGGAACCTACATAGTCCAAGGGCCCGCTAGTTAACCTAGATAGTCCAAGTGCCCGCTAGTTAACCTACATTGTCCAAGTCCCTGATGGGGAACCTACATAGTCCAAGTATCCGCTAGGTAACCTACATAGTCCAAATGCCCGCTAGTAACGTACATAGTCCAAGTGCCCGTTAGGTAACCTAGATAGTCCAAATGCCCGCTAGGGAACCCACATAGTCCAAGTGCCCGTTAGAGAACTTACATAGTCAAAGCCCTGCTAGGGAACTTACATAGTCCAAGTGCCCGCTAGGGAACCTAGATAGTCCAAGTACCCGTTAGCTAACCTAGATAGTCCAAGTGCCCGCTAGGTAACCTCCATAGTCCAAGTGCCCGTTCGTTAACCTAGATAGTCCAAGTTCCTGTTAGCTAACCTACATAGTCCAAGTGCGCGTTCGTTAACCTAGATAGTTCAAGTGCCCGCTAGGTAACCTAGACAGTCCAAGTGCCTGCTAGGTAACCTACATAGTCCAAGTGCCCGCTAGGGAACCTACATAGTCCAAGTGCCCGTTAGTTAACCTAGATAGTCAAAGTGCCTTCTAGGTAACCTAGATAGTCCAAATGCCCGCTAGGATACCCACATAGTCCAACTGCCCGATAGGGAACCAACATAGTCCAAGTGCCCGCTAAGGGACCTACATAGTCCAAGTGCCCGTTAGGGAACCTACATAGTCCAAGTGCCCTCTAGGGAACCTGCATCGTCCATGTGCCCGCCAGTTAACATAGATAGTCTAAGTTCCCGCTAGTTAACCTAGATAGTCCAAGTGCCCGCTAGTTAACATAGATCGTCCAAGTGCCCGCTAGTTAACCTACATAGTCCAAGGTCCGTTAGTTAACCTAGATAGTCCAAGTGCCCGCTAGGTAACCTAGATAGTCGAAGGGCCCAATGAGGAACCTACATATTCCAAGTGCCCGATAGGGAATCTTCATATTCCAAGTGCCCGTTAGGGAACCCAGATAGTCCAAGTGCCCATAGGGAACCTATATGGTCCAAGTGCCCTCTAGGGAAGCTACATATTCATAGTGCCCGCTAGGGAACCTGCATTGACCAAGTGCCCGCTAGTTAACCAAGATTGTCCAAGTGTCCGCTAGTAAACCTACATAGTCCAAGTTCCCGTTAGGTAACCTAGATAGGCCAAGTGCCCGCAAGATAACCTACATAGTCCAAGTGCCCGCTAGGTAACCTAGATATTCCAAGTTCCGGTTTACTAACCTAGATAGTCCAAGTGCCCGGTAGGTAACCTACATAGTCCAAGTGCCCATTCGTTAACCTAGATAGTCCAAGTGCCCGCTAGGTAACCTATACTGTCCAAGTGCCCGCTAGGTTACCTACATAGTCCATGTGCACGTTCGTTAACTTAGATAGTCCAAGTTGCGCTAGGTAACATACATAGACCAAGGGCCCGCTAGGTAACCTATCTAGTCCAAGTGCCCGCTAGTTAAACTATAGTCCAAGTGCCCGCTAGGTAACCTACATATTCCAAGTTCCCGCGAGGTAACCTAGATAGTCCAAGTGCCCGTTACCTAACCTAGATAGTCCAAGTGCCCATTAGGTTACCTACATAGTCCACGTGCCGGTTCGTTAACCTAGATAGTCCAAGTGCCCGCTAATTAACCTACATAGTCCAAGTGCCCGCTAATTAACCTACATAGTCCAAGTGCCCGTTAGGTAACCTAGACAATCCAAGTGCCCGCTAGGTAACCTCCATAGTCCAAGTGCCCGCTAATTAACCTATATAGTCCAAGTGCCCGCTAGGGAACCTTCATCATCCAAGTGCCCGCTAGTTAATCTAGATAGTCCAAGTGCCCGCTAGTTAACCTACATAGTCCAAGGGCCCTCTATTTAACCTAGATAGTCCAAGTGCCCGCTAGGGGACGTACATAGTCCAAGTGCCCGCTAGGTAACCTAGATATTCTAAGGGCCCGCTAGTTAACCTACATAGTCCAACTGCCCGATAGGGAACCTACATAGTCCAAGATCCCGCTAAGGGACGAACATAGTCCAAGTGCCCGCTAGGGAACCTACATAGTCCAAGTGCCCGCTAGGTAACCTAGATAGTCCAAGTGCCCGCTAGTTAACCTACATAGTCCAAGTGCCCGCTGAGGAACCTACATAGTCCAAGTGTCCGAAAGGGAACCTACGTATTCCAAGTGCCCATTAGGGCACCTAGATAGTCCAAGTGCCCATAGGGAACCTATATGGTCCAAGTGCCCTCTAGGGAAGCTACATATTCATAGTGCCCGCAAGGGAACCTGCATTGTCCAAGTGCCCGCTAGTTATCCTAGATCGTCCAAGGGTCCGCTAGTAATCCTACATAGTCCAAGTTCCCGTTAGGTAACCTAGATAGGCCAAGTGCCCGCTAGTTAACCTACATAGTACAATGGCCCGCTAGTTGACCTAGATAGTCCAAGTGCCCGCTAGTTAACCTAGCTAGTCAAAGTGCCCTCTAGTTAACCTAAGTAGTACAAATGTCCAATAGGGATCCTACATAATCCAAGTGCCCGCTAGGTAACCTAGATATTCCAAGTTCCGGTTTGCTAACCTAGATAGCCCAAGTGCCCGCTAGGTAACCTATACTGTCCAAGTGCCCGCTAGGTTACTTACATAGTCCAAGTGCACGTTCGTTAACTTAGATAGTCCAAGTCGCGTTAGGTAACCAACATAATCTAAGGGCCGCTAGGTAACCTATATAGTCCAAGTGCCCGCTAGTTAACCTATAGTCCAAGTGCCCTCAAGGTAACTTAAACAGTCCAAGTGCCCGCTAGGTTACCTGCATAGTCCAAGTGCCCGCTAGGTAACCTAGACAGTCCAAGTGCCTGCTAGTTAACCTACATAGTCCAAGTGCCCGTTTGCTAACCTAGATCGTCAAAGGGCCCGCTAGTTAACCTACATAGTCCAAGGGCCCTCTAGTTAACCTAGATAGTCCAAGTGCCAGCTAGTTAACCTACATTGTCCAAGTCCCTGATGGGGAGCCTACATAGTCCAAGTATCCGCTAGGTAACATACATAGTCCAAATGCCCACTAGTAACGTACGTAGTCCAAATGCCCGTTAGGTAACCTAGATAGTCCAAATGCCCGCTAGGGAACCTACATAGCCCAAGTGCCCGCTAGGTAACCTACATAGTCCAAATGCCCGCTAGAAACCTACATAGTCCAAGTGCAAGAAGGGAACCTACATAATCCAAGTGCCCGCTAGGGAACCTACATAGTCCAAATGCCCGTTAGGTAACCTAGATAGTCCAAATGCCCGCTAGGGTACCCACATAGTCTAAGTGCCCGCGAGGTAACCTACATAGTCCAAGTGCCCATTCATTAACCTAGATTTTCCAAGTGCCCTCTAGGTAACCTAGACTGTCCAAGTGCCCGCTTGGTTACCTACATAGTCCACGTGCCCGTTCGTTAACCTAGAAAGTACAAGAGCCCACTAGTTAACCTACATAGTCCAAGGGCCCGCTAGTTAACCTAGATAGTCCAAGTGCCCGCTAGTTAACCTACATTGTCCATGTCCCTGATGGGGAACCTACATAGTCCAAGTATCCGCTAGGTAACCTACATAGTCCAAATGCCCGCTAGTAACGTACATAGTCCAAGTGCCCGTTAGGTAACCTAGATAGTCCAAATGCCCGCTAGGGAACCCACATAGTCCAAGTGCCCGTTAGAGAACTTAGATAGTCAAAGCCCTGCTAGGGAACCTACATAGTCCAAGTGCCCGCTAGGGAACCTACATAGTCCAAGTACCCGTTAGCTAACCTAGATAGTCCAAGTGCCCGCTAGGTAACCTCCATAGTCCAAGTGCCCGTTCGTTAACCTAGATAGTCCAAGTTCCTGTTAGCTAACCTACATAGTCCAAGTGCGCGTTCGTTAACCTAGATAGTTCAAGTGCCCGCTAGGTAACCTAGACAGTCCAAGTGCCTGCTAGGTAACCTACATAGTCCAAGTGCCCGCTAGGGAACCTACATAGTCCAAGTGCCCGTTAGTTAACCTAGATAGTCAAAGTGCCTTCTAGGTAACCTAGATAGTCCAAATGCCCGCTAGGATACCCACATAGTCCAACTGCCCGATAGGGAACCAACATAGTCCAAGTGCCCGCTAAGGGACCTACATAGTCCAAGTGCCCGTTAGGGAACCTACATAGTCCAAGTGCCCTCTAGGGAACCTGCATCGTCCATGTGCCCGCCAGTTAACATAGATAGTCTAAGTTCCCGCTAGTTAACCTAGATAGTCCAAGTGCCCGCTAGTTAACATAGATCGTCCAAGTGCCCGCTAGTTAACCTACATAGTCCAAGGTCCGTTAGTTAACCTAGATAGTCCAAGTGCCCGCTAGGTAACCTAGATAGTCGAAGGGCCCAATGAGGAACCTACATATTCCAAGTGCCCGATAGGGAATCTTCATATTCCAAGTGCCCGTTAGGGAACCCAGATAGTCCAAGTGCCCATAGGGAACCTATATGGTCCAAGTGCCCTCTAGGGAAGCTACATATTCATAGTGCCCGCTAGGGAACCTGCATTGACCAAGTGCCCGCTAGTTAACCAAGATTGTCCAAGTGTCCGCTAGTAAACCTACATAGTCCAAGTTCCCGTTAGGTAACCTAGATAGGCCAAGTGCCCGCAAGATAACCTACATAGTCCAAGTGCCCGCTAGGTAACCTAGATATTCCAAGTTCCGGTTTACTAACCTAGATAGTCCAAGTGCCCGGTAGGTAACCTACATAGTCCAAGTGCCCATTCGTTAACCTAGATAGTCCAAGTGCCCGCTAGGTAACCTATACTGTCCAAGTGCCCGCTAGGTTACCTACATAGTCCATGTGCACGTTCGTTAACTTAGATAGTCCAAGTTGCGCTAGGTAACATACATAGACCAAGGGCCCGCTAGGTAACCTATCTAGTCCAAGTGCCCGCTAGTTAAACTATAGTCCAAGTGCCCGCTAGGTAACCTACATATTCCAAGTTCCCGCGAGGTAACCTAGATAGTCCAAGTGCCCGTTACCTAACCTAGATAGTCCAAGTGCCCATTAGGTTACCTACATAGTCCACGTGCCGGTTCGTTAACCTAGATAGTCCAAGTGCCCGCTAATTAACCTACATAGTCCAAGTGCCCGCTAATTAACCTACATAGTCCAAGTGCCCGTTAGGTAACCTAGACAATCCAAGTGCCCGCTAGGTAACCTCCATAGTCCAAGTGCCCGCTAATTAACCTATATAGTCCAAGTGCCCGCTAGGGAACCTTCATCATCCAAGTGCCCGCTAGTTAATCTAGATAGTCCAAGTGCCCGCTAGTTAACCTACATAGTCCAAGGGCCCTCTATTTAACCTAGATAGTCCAAGTGCCCGCTAGGGGACGTACATAGTCCAAGTGCCCGCTAGGTAACCTAGATATTCTAAGGGCCCGCTAGTTAACCTACATAGTCCAACTGCCCGATAGGGAACCTACATAGTCCAAGATCCCGCTAAGGGACGAACATAGTCCAAGTGCCCGCTAGGGAACCTACATAGTCCAAGTGCCCGCTAGGTAACCTAGATAGTCCAAGTGCCCGCTAGTTAACCTACATAGTCCAAGTGCCCGCTGAGGAACCTACATAGTCCAAGTGTCCGAAAGGGAACCTACGTATTCCAAGTGCCCATTAGGGCACCTAGATAGTCCAAGTGCCCATAGGGAACCTATATGGTCCAAGTGCCCTCTAGGGAAGCTACATATTCATAGTGCCCGCAAGGGAACCTGCATTGTCCAAGTGCCCGCTAGTTATCCTAGATCGTCCAAGGGTCCGCTAGTAATCCTACATAGTCCAAGTTCCCGTTAGGTAACCTAGATAGGCCAAGTGCCCGCTAGTTAACCTACATAGTACAATGGCCCGCTAGTTGACCTAGATAGTCCAAGTGCCCGCTAGTTAACCTAGCTAGTCAAAGTGCCCTCTAGTTAACCTAAGTAGTACAAATGTCCAATAGGGATCCTACATAATCCAAGTGCCCGCTAGGTAACCTAGATATTCCAAGTTCCGGTTTGCTAACCTAGATAGCCCAAGTGCCCGCTAGGTAACCTATACTGTCCAAGTGCCCGCTAGGTTACTTACATAGTCCAAGTGCACGTTCGTTAACTTAGATAGTCCAAGTCGCGTTAGGTAACCAACATAATCTAAGGGCCGCTAGGTAACCTATATAGTCCAAGTGCCCGCTAGTTAACCTATAGTCCAAGTGCCCTCAAGGTAACTTAAACAGTCCAAGTGCCCGCTAGGTTACCTGCATAGTCCAAGTGCCCGCTAGGTAACCTAGACAGTCCAAGTGCCTGCTAGTTAACCTACATAGTCCAAGTGCCCGTTTGCTAACCTAGATCGTCAAAGGGCCCGCTAGTTAACCTACATAGTCCAAGGGCCCTCTAGTTAACCTAGATAGTCCAAGTGCCAGCTAGTTAACCTACATTGTCCAAGTCCCTGATGGGGAGCCTACATAGTCCAAGTATCCGCTAGGTAACATACATAGTCCAAATGCCCACTAGTAACGTACGTAGTCCAAATGCCCGTTAGGTAACCTAGATAGTCCAAATGCCCGCTAGGGAACCTACATAGCCCAAGTGCCCGCTAGGTAACCTACATAGTCCAAATGCCCGCTAGAAACTTACATAGTCCAAGTGCAAGAAGGGAACCTACATAATCCAAGTGCCCGCTAGGGAACCTACATAGTCCAAATGCCCGTTAGGTAACCTAGATAGTCCAAATGCCCGCTAGGGTACCCACATAGTCTAAGTGCCCGCGAGGTAACCTACATAGTCCAAGTGCCCATTCATTAACCTAGATTTTCCAAGTGCCCTCTAGGTAACCTAGACTGTCCAAGTGCCCGCTTGGTTACCTACATAGTCCACGTGCCCGTTCGTTAACCTAGAAAGTACAAGAGCCCACTAGTTAACCTACATAGTCCAAGGGCCCGCTAGTTAACCTAGATAGTCCAAGTGCCCGCTAGTTAACCTACATTGTCCATGTCCCTGATGGGGAACCTACATAGTCCAAGTATCCGCTAGGTAACCTACATAGTCCAAATGCCCGCTAGTAACGTACATAGTCCAAGTGCCCGTTAGGTAACCTAGATAGTCCAAATGCCCGCTAGGGAACCCACATAGTCCAAGTGCCCGTTAGAGAACTTAGATAGTCAAAGCCCTGCTAGGGAACCTACATAGTCCAAGTGCCCGCTAGGGAACCTACATAGTCCAAGTGCCCGTTAGTTAACCTAGATAGTCAAAGTGCCTTCTAGGTAACCTAGATAGTCCAAATGCCCGCTAGGATACCCACATAGTCCAACTGCCCGATAGGGAACCAACATAGTCCAAGTGCCCGCTAAGGGACCTACATAGTCCAAGTGCCCGTTTGGGAACCTACATAGTCCAAGTGCCCTCTAGGGAACCTGCATCGTCCATGTGCCCGCCAGTTAACATTGATAGTCTAAGTTCCCGCTAGTTAACCTAGATAGTCCAAGTGCCCGCTAGTTAACATAGATCGTCCAAGTGCCCGCTGGTTAACCTACATAGTCCAAGGTCCGTTAGTTAACCTAGATAGTCCAAGTGCCCTCTAGTTAACCTACATAGTCCAAGGGCCCTCTAGTTAACCTCGATATTCCAAGTGCCCGCTAGGGGACGTACATAGTCCAAGTGCCCGCTGGGCAACCTAGATAGTCCAAGTGCCCGCTAGTTGACCTACATAGTCCAAGTGCCCGCTTGTTAACCTACATAGTCCAAGTGTCCGAAAGGGAACCTACGTATTCCAAGTGCCCGTTAGGGCACCTAGATAGTCCAAGTAACCATAGGGAACCTATATAGTCCAAGTGCCCTCTAGGGAAGCTACATAGTCAAAGTGCCCGCTAGGGAACCTGCATTGTACAAGTGCCCGCTAGTTAACCTAGATAGTCCAAGTGCCCGCTAGGTAACCTAGATAGTCGAAGGGCCCGCTAGTTAACCTACATAGTCCAAGTGCCCGATAGGGAACCTACATAGTCCAAGTGCCCAATGAGGAACCTACATAGTCCAAGTGCCCGATAGGGAATCTTCATATTCCAATTGCCCGTTAGGGAACCCAGATAGTCCAAGTGCCCATAGGGAACCTATATGGTCCAAGTGCCCTCTAGGGAAGCTACATATTCATAGTGCCCGCTAGGGAACCTGCATCGTCCAAGTGCCCGCTAGTTAACCAAGATCGTCCAAGTGTCCGCTAGTAAACCTACATAGTCCAAGTTCCCGTTAGGTAACCTAGATAGGCCAAGTGCCCGCAAGGTAACCTACATAGTCCAAGTGCCCGCTAGGTAACCTAGATATTCCAAGTTCGGGTTTACTAATCTAGATAGTCCAAGTGCCCGCTAGGTAACCTACATAGTCCAAGTGCCCATTCGTTAACCTAGATAGTCCAAGTGCACGCTAGGTAACCTATATTGTCCAAGTGCCCGCTAGGTTACCTACATAGTCCATGTGCACGTTCGTTAACTTAGATAGTCCAAGTCGCGCTAGGTAACCTACATAGTCCAAAGGCCCGCTATGTAACCTATATAGTCCAAGTGCCCGCTAGTTAAACTATAGTCCAAGTGCCCGCTAGGTAACCTACATATTCCAAGTTCCCGCTATGTATCCAAGATAGTCCAAGTGCCCGTTACCTAACCTAGATAGTCCAAGTGCCCGTTAGGTTACCTACATAGTCCAAGTGCCCGCTAATTAACCTACATAGTCCAAGTGCCCGTTAGGTAACCTAGACAGTCCAAGTGCCCGATAGTTAACCTCCATAGTCCAAGTGCCCGCTAATTAACCTATATAGTCCAAGTGCCCGCTAGGGAACCTGCATCATCCATGTGCCCGCTAGTTAATCTAGATAGTCCAAGTGCCCGCTAGTTAAGCTAGATAGTCCAAGTGGCCGATAGTTAACCTAGATCGCCCAAGTGCCCGCTAGTTAACCTACATAGTCCAAGGTCCGCTAGTTAACCTAGATTTTCCAAGTGCCCGCTAGTTAACCTACATAGTCCAAGGGCCCTCTAGTTAACCTAGATAGTCCAAGTGCCCACTAGGGGAAGTACATAGTCCAAGTGCCCGCTAGGTAACCTAGATAGTCTAAGGGCCCGCTAGTTAACCTACATAGTCCAACTGCCCGATAGGAAACCTACATAGTCCAAGCGCTCGCTAAGGGACGAACATAGTCCAAGTGCCCGCTAGGGAACCTACATAGTCCAAGTGCCCGCTAGGGAACCTACATAGTCCAAGTGCCCGCTAGGTAACCTAGATAGTCCAAGTGCCCGCTAGTTAACCTACATAGTCCAAGTGCCCGCTGAGGAACCTACATAGTCCAAGTGTCCGAAAGGGAACCTACGTATTCCATGTGCCCATTAGGGCACCTAGATAGTCCAAGTGCCCATAGGGAACCTATATAGTCCAAGTGCCATCTAGGGAACTTACATAGTCAAAGTGCCCGCTAGGGTACCTGCATTGTACAAGTGCCCTCTAGTTAACCTAGATAGTCCAAGTGCCCGCTAGGTAACCTAGATAGTCCAAGGGCCTGCTAGTTAACCTACATAGTCCAACGGCCCTCTAGTTAACCTAGATAGTCCAAGTGCCCGCTGGAGGACGTACATAGTCCAAGGGCCCTCTATTTAACCTAGATAGTACAAGTGCCCGCTAGGGGACGTACATAGTCCAAGTGCCCGCTAGGTAACCTAGATATTCTAAGGGCCCGCTAGTTAACCTACATAGTCCAACTGCCCGATAGGGAACCTACGTAGTCCAAGTGCCCGCTAAGGGACGAACATAGTCTAAGTGCCCGCTAGGGAACCTGCATAGTCAAAGTGCCCGATAGGTAACCTAGATAGTCCAAGTGCCCGTAGTAAACCTACATAGTCCAAGTGCCCACTGAGGAACCTTCATAGTACAAGTGTCCGAAAGGGAACCTACGTATTCCAAGTGCCCATTAGGGCACCTAGATAGTCCAAGTGCCCATAGGGAACCTATATCGTCCAAGTGCCCTCTAGGGAACCTACATAGTCAAAGTGCCCGCTAGGGAACCTGCATTGTACAAGTGTCTGCTAGTAAACCTACATAGTCCAAGTTCCCGTTAGGTAACCTAGATAGGCCAAGTGCCCGCTAGTTAACCTACATAGTACAATGGCCCGCTAGTTGACCTAGATAGTCCAAGTGCCCGCTAGTTAACCTAGATAGTCAAAGTGCCCGCTAGTTAACCTCAGTAGTACAAATGTCCAATAGGGATCCTACATAATCCAAGTGCCCGCTAGGTAACCTAGATATTCCATGTTCCGGTTTGCTAACCTAGATAGTCCAAGTGCCCGCTATGTAACCTGTACTGTCCAAGTGCCCGCTAGGTTACTTACATAGTCCAAGTGCACGTTCGTTAACTTAGATAGTCCAAGTCGCGGTAGGTAACCAACATAGTCTAAGGGCCGCTAGGTAACCTATATAGTCCAAGTGCCCGCTAATTAACCTATATAGTCCAAGTGCCCGCTAGGGAACCTTCATCGTCCAAGTGCCCGCTAGTTAATCTAGATAGTCCAAGTGCCCGCTAGATAACCTACATAGTCCAAGGGCCCTCTATTTAACCTAGATAGTCCAAGTGCCCGCTAGGGGACGTACATAGTCCAAGTGCCCGCTAGGTAACCTAGATATTCTAAGGGCCCGCTAGTTAACCTACATAGTCCAACTGCCCGATAGGGAACCTAAGTAGTCCAAGATCCCGCTAAGGGACGAACATAGTCCAAGTGCCCGCTAGGGAACCTGCATAGTCCAAGTGCCCGCTAGGTAACCTAGATAGTCCAAGTGCCCGCTAGTTAACCTACATAGTCCAAGTGCCCGCTGAGGAACCTACATAGTCCAAGTGTCCGAAAGGGAACCTACGTATTCCAAGTGCCCATTAGGGCACCTAGATAGTCCAAGTGCCCATAGGGAACCTATATGGTCCAAGTGCCCTCTAGGGAAGCTACATATTCATAGTGCCCGCAAGGGAACATGCATTGTCCAAGTGCCCGCTAGTTATCCTAGATCGTCCAAGGGTCCGCTAGTAAACCTACATAGTCCAAGTTCCCGTTAGGTAACCTAGATAGGCCAAGTGCCCTCTAGTTAACCTACATAGTACAATGGCCCGCTAGTTGACCTAGATAGTTCAAGTGCCCGCTAGTTAACCTAAGTAGTACAAATGTCCGATAGGGATCCTACATAGTCCAAGTGCCCGCTAGGTAACCTAGATATTCCAAGTTCCGGTTTGCTAACCTAGATAGTCCAAGTGCCCGCTAGGTAACCTACATAGTCCAAGTGCCCATTCGTTAACCTAGATAGTCCAAGTGCCCGCTAGGTAACCTATACTGTCCAAGTGCCTGCTAGGTTACCTACATAGTCCAAGTGCACGTTCGTTAACTTAGATAGTCCAAGTCGCGCTAGGTAACCTACATAGTCCAAGTGCCCTCTAGGTAACCTACATATTCCAAGTTCCCGCTAGGTAACCTAGATAGTCAAAGTGCCCGTTACCTAACCTAGATAGTCCAAGTGCCCGTGAGGTTACCTACAAGATCCACGTGCCCGTTCGTTAACCTAGATAGTACAATTGCCCGCTAGGTAACCTACATAATCCAAGAGCCGGCAGGTAACTTAGACAGTTCAAGTGCCCGCTAGGTTACCTGCATAGTCCAAGTGCCCGTTAGGTAACCTAGATAGTCCAAGTGCCTGCTAGGTAACCTACATAGTCCAAGTGCCCGCTAGGTAACCTAGATAGTCCAAGTACCCGTTAGCTAACCTAGATAGTCCAAGTGCCCGCTAGGTAACCTCCATAGTCCAATTGCCTTCTAGGTAACCTCCATAGTCCAAGTGCCCACTAATTTACCTATATAGTCCAAGTGCCCGCTAGGGAAACTGCATCGTTCAAGTGCCCGCTAGTTAATCTAGATAATCCAAGTGCCCGCTAGTTAACCTAGATAGTCCAAGTGCCCGCTACTTAACCTAGATCGTCCAAGTGCCCGCTAGTTAACCTACATAGTCCAAGGTCCGCTAGTTAACCTAGATATTCCAAGTGCCCCTTAGTTAACCTACATAGTCAAAGGGCCCTCTAGTTAACCTAGATAGTCCAAGTGCCCGCTAGGGGACATACATAGTCCAAGTGCCCGCTATGTAACCTAGATAGTCTAAGGGCCCGCTAGATAACCTACATAGTCCAACTGCCTGATAGGGAACCTACATAGTCCAAGTGCCCGCTAAGGGACGAACATAGTCCAAGTGCCCGCTAGGGAACCTACAAAATCCAAGTGCCCGCTAGGTAACCTAGATAGTCCAAGTGCCCGCTAGTCAACCTACATAGTCCAAGTGCCCGCTGAGGAACCTACATAGTCCAAGTGTCCGAAAGGGAACCTACGTATTCCAAGTGCCCGTTAGGGCACCTAGATAGTCCCAGTAACCATAGGGAACCTATATAGTCCAAGTGCCCTCTAGGGAAGCTACATAGTCAAAGTGCCCGCTAGGGAACCTGCATTGTACAAGTGCCCGCTAGTTAACCTAGATAGTCCAAGTGCCCGCTAGGTAACCTAGATAGTCGAAGGGCCCGCCAGTTAACCTACATAGTCCAAGTGCCCGATAGGGAACCTACATAGTCCAAGTGCCCAATGAGGAACCTACATAGTCCAAGTGCCCGATAGGGAATCTTCATATTCCAAGTGCCCGTTAGGGAACCCAGATAGTCCAAGTGCCCATAGGGAACCTATATGGTCCAAGTGCCCTCTAGGGAAGCTACATATTCATAGTGCCCGCTAGGGAACCTGCATCGTCCAAGTGCCCGCTAGTTAACCAAGATCGTCCAAGTGTCCGCTAGTAAACCTACATAGTCCAAGTTCCCGTTAGGTAACCTAGATAGGCCAAGTGCCCGCAAGGTGACCTACATAGTCCAAGTGCCCGCTAGGTAACCTAGATATTCCAAGTTCCGGTTTACTAATCTAGATAGTCCAAGTACCCGCTAGGTAACCTACATAGTCCAAGTGCCCATTCGTTAACCTAGATAGTCCAAGTGCCCGCTAGGTAACCTATACTGTCCAAGTGCCCGCTAGGTTACCTATATAGTCCATGTGCACGTTCTTTAACTTAGATAGTCCAAGTCGCGCTAGGTAACCTATATAGTCCAAGTGCCCGCTAGTTAAACTATAGTCCAAGTGCCCGCTAGGTTACCTACATAGTCCATGTGCACGTTCGTTAACTTAGATAGTCCAAGTCGCGCTAGGTAACCTACATAGTCCAAAGGCCCGCTAGGTAACCTATATAGTCCAAGTGCCCGCTAGTTAAACTATCGTCCAAGTGCCCGCTAGGTAACCTACATATTCCAAGTTCCCGCTATGTATCCAAGATAGTCCAAGTGCCCGTTACCTAACCTAGATAGTCCAAGTGCCCGTTAGGTTACCTACATAGTCCAAGTGCCCGCTAATTAACCTACATAGTCCAAGTGCCCGTTAGGTAACCTAGACAGTCCAAGTGCCCGATAGTTAACCTCCATAGTCCAAGTGCCCGCTAATTAACCTATATAGTCCAAGTGCCCGCTAGGGAACCTGCATCATCCATGTGCCCGCTAGTTAATCTAGATAGTCCAAGTGCCCGCTAGTTAAGCTAGATAGTCCAAGTGGCCGATAGTTAACCTAGATCGCCCAAGTGCCCGCTAGTTAACCTACATAGTCCAAGGTCCGCTAGTTAACCTAGATATTCCAAGTGCCCGCTAGTTAACCTACATAGTCCAAGGGCCCTCTAGTTAACCTAGATAGTCCAAGTGCCCACTAGGGGAAGTACATAGTCCAAGTGCCCGCTAGGTAACCTAGATAGTCTAAGGGCCCGCTAGTTAACCTACATAGTCCAACTGCCCGATAGGAAACCTACATAGTCCAAGCGCTCGCTAAGGGACGAACATAGTCTAAGTGCCCGCTAGGGAACCTACATAGTCCAAGTGCCCACTAGGGAACCTACATAGTCCAAGTGCCCGCTAGGTAACCTAGATAGTCCAAGTGCCCGCTAGTTAACCTACATAGTCCAAGTGCCCGCTGAGGAACCTACATAGTCCAAGTGTCCGAAAGGGAACCTACGTATTCCATGTGCCCATTAGGGCACCTAGATAGTCCAAGTGCCCATAGGGAACCTATATAGTCCAAGTGCCCTCTAGGGAACTTACATAGTCAAAGTGCCCGCTAGGGTACCTGCATTGTACAAGTGCCCTCTAGTTAACCTAGATAGTCCAAGTGCCCGCTAGGTAACCTAGATAGTCCAAGGGCCTGCTAGTTAACCTACATAGTCCAACGGCCCTCTAGTTAACCTAGATAGTCCAAGTCCCCGCTGGAGGACGTACATAGTCCAAGTGCCCGCTAGGTAACCTAGATAGTCTACGGGCCCGCTAGTTAACCTACATAGTCCAACTGCCCGATAGGGAACCTACGTAGTCCAAGTGCCCGCTAAGGGACGAACATAGTCTAAGTGCCCGCTAGGGAACCTGCATAGTCAAAGTGCCCGATAGGTAACCTAGATAGTCCAAGTGCCCGCTAGTAAACCTACATAGTCCAAGTGCCCACTGAGGAACCTGCATAGTCCAAGTGTCCGAAAGGGAACCTACGTATTCCAAGTGCCCATTAGGGCACCTAGATAGTCCAAGTGCCCATAGGGAACCTATATCGTCCAAGTGCCCTCTAGGGAACCTACATAGTCAAAGTGCCCGCGAGGGAACCTGCATTGTACAAGTGACCTCTAGTTAACCTAGATAGTCCAAGTGCCCGCTAGGTAACCTAGATAGTCCAAGGGCCCGCTAGTTAACCTACAAAGTCCAAGTGCCCGATAGGAACCTACATAGTCCAAGTGCCCAATGAGGAACCTACATAGTCCAAGTGCCAGATAGGGAATCTTCATATTCCAAGTGCCCGTTAGGGAACCCAGATAGTCCAAGTGCCCATAGGGAACCTACATAATCCAAGTGCCCTCTAGGGAAGCTACATATTCATAGTGCCCGCTAGGGAACCTGCATTGTCCAAGTGCCCGCTAGTTAACCTAGATCGTCCAAGTGTCTGCTAGTAAACCTACATAGTCCAAGTTCCCGTTAGGTAACCTAGATAGGCCAAGTGCCCGCTAGTTAACCTACATAGTACAATGGCCCGCTAGTTGACCTAGATAGTCCAAGTGCCCGCTAGTTAACCTAGATAGTCAAAGTGCCCGCTAGTTAACCTCAGTAGTACAAATGTCCAATAGGGATCCTACATAATCCAAGTGCCCGCTAGGTAACCTAGATATTCCATGTTCCGGTTTGCTAACCTAGATAGTCCAAGTGCCCGCTATGTAACCTGTACTGTCCAAGTGCCCGCTAGGTTACTTACATAGTCCAAGTGCACGTTCGTTAACTTAGATAGTCCACGTCGCGGTAGGTAACCAACATAGTCTAAGGGCCGCTAGGTAACCTATATAGTCCAAGTGCCCGCTAATTAACCTATATAGTCCAAGTGCCCGCTAGGGAACCTTCATCGTCCAAGTGCCCGCTAGTTAATCTAGATAGTCCAAGTGCCCGCTAGTTAACCTACATAGTCCAAGGGCCCTCTATTTCACCTAGATAGTCCAAGTGCCCGCTAGGTAACCTATACTGTCCAAGTGCCTGCTAGGTTACCTACATAGTCCAAGTGCACGTTCGTTAACTTAGATAGTCCAAGTCGCGCTAGGTAACCTACATAGTCCAAGGGCCACTAGGTAACCTATAGTCCAAGTGCCCTCTAGGTAACCTACATATTCCAAGTTCCCGCTAGGTAACCTAGATAGTCAAAGTGCCCGTTACCTAACCTAGATAGTCCAAGTGCCCGTGAGGTTACCTACATAGTCCACGTGCCCGTTCGTTAACCTAGATAGTACAAATGCCCGCTAGGTAACCTACATAGTCCAAGAGCCGGCAGGTAACTTAGACAGTTCAAGTGCCCGCTAGGTTACCTGCATAGTCCAAGTGCCCGTTAGGTAACCTAGATAGTCCAAGTGCCTCCTAGGTAACCTACATAGTCCAAGTGCCCGCTAGGTAACCTAGATAGTCCAAGTACCCGTTAGCTAACCTAGATAGTCCAAGTGCCCGCTAGGTAACCTCCATAGTCCAATTGCCTTCTAGGTAACCTCCATAGTCCAAGTGCCCACTAATTTACCTATATAGTCCAAGTGCCCGCTAGGGAAACTGCATCGTTCAAGTGCCCGCTAGTTAATCTAGATAGTCCAAGTGCCCGCTAGTTAACCTAGATAGTCCAAGTGCCCGCTACTTAACCTAGATCGTCCAAGTGCCCGCTAGTTAACCTACATAGTCCAAGGTCCGCTAGTTAACCTAGATATTCCAAGTGCCCCTTAGTTAACCTACATAGTCAAAGGGCCCTCTAGTTAACCTAGATAGTCCAAGTGCCCGCTAGGGGACATACGTAGTCCAAGTGCCCGCTATGTAACCTAGATAGTCTAAGGGCCCGCTAGATAACCTACATAGTCCAACTGCCCGATAGGGAACCTACATAGTCCAAGTGCCCGCTAAGGGACGAACATAGTCCAAGTGCCCGCTAGGGAACCTACAAAATCCAAGTGCCCGCTAGGTAACCTAGATAGTCCAAGTGCCCGCTAGTTAACCTACATAGTCCAAGTGCCCGCTGAGGAACCTACATAGTCCAAGTGTCCGAAAGGGAACCTACGTATTCCAAGTGCCCGTTAGGGCACCTAGATAGTCCCAGTAACCATAGGGAACCTATATAGTCCAAGTGCCCTCTAGGGAAGCTACATAGTCAAAGTGCCCGCTAGGGAACCTGCATTGTACAAGTGCCCGCTAGTTAACCTAGATAGTCCAAGTGCCCGCTAGGTAACCTAGATAGTCGAAGGGCCCGCCAGTTAACCTACATAGTCCAAGTGCCCGATAGGGAACCTACATAGTCCAAGTGCCCAATGAGGAACCTACATAGTCCAAGTGCCCGATAGGGAATCTTCATATTCCAAGTGCCCGTTAGGGAACCCAGATAGTCCAAGTGCCCATAGGGAACCTATATGGTCCAAGTGCCCTCTAGGGAAGCTACATATTCATAGTGCCCGCTAGGGAACCTGCATCGTCCAAGTGCCCGCTAGTTAACCAAGATCGTCCAAGTGTCCGCTAGTAAACCTACATAGTCCAAGTTCCCGTTAGGTAACCTAGATAGGCCAAGTGCCCGCAAGGTGACCTACATAGTCCAAGTGCCCGCTAGGTAACCTAGATATTCCAAGTTCCGGTTTACTAATCTAGATAGTCCAAGTACCCGCTAGGTAACCTACATAGTCCAAGTGCCCATTCGTTAACCTAGATAGTCCAAGTGCCCGCTAGGTAACCTATACTGTCCAAGTGCCCGCTAGGTTACCTATATAGTCCATGTGCACGTTCTTTAACTTAGATAGTCCAAGTCGCGCTAGGTAACCTATATAGTCCAAGTGCCCGCTAGTTAAACTATAGTCCAAGTGCCCGCTAGGTAACCTACATATTCCAAGTTCCCGCTAGGTAACCAAGATTGTCCAAGTGCCCGTTACCTAACCTAGATAGTCCAAGTGCCCGTTAGGTTACCTACATAGTCCAAGTGCCCGCTAATTAACCTACATAGTCCAAGTGCCCGTTAGGTAACCTAGACAGTCCAAGTGCCCGATAGTTAACCTCCATAGTCCAAGTGCCCGCTAATTAACCTATATAGTCCAAGTGCCCGCTAGGGAACCTGCATCATCCAAGTGCCCGCTAGTTAATCTAGATAGTCCATGTGCCCGCTAGTTAAGCTAGATAGTCCAAGTGGCCGCTAGTTAACCTAGATCGTCCAAGTGCCCGCTAGTTAACCTAGATGGCCCAAGTGCCCGCTAGTTAACCTACATAGTCCAAGGTCCGCTAGTTAACCTAGATATTCCAAGTGCCCGCTAGTTAACCTACATAGTCCAAGGGCCCTCTAGTTAACCTAGATAGTCCAAGTGCCCACTAGGGGAAGTACATAGTCCAAGTGCACGCTAGGTAACCTAGATAGTCTAAGGGCCCGCTAGTTAACCTACATAGTCCAACTGCCCGATAGGGAACCTACATAGTCCAAGCGCTCGCTAAGTGACGAACATAGTCCAAGTGCCCGCTAGGGAACCTACATAGTCCAAGTGCCCGCTAGGTAACCTAGATAGTCCAAGTGCCCGCTAGTTAACCTACATAGTCCAAGTGCCCAATGAGGAACCTACATAGTCCAAGTGCCCGATAGGGAATCTTCATATTCCAAGTGCCCGTTAGGGTACCCAGATAGTCCAAGTGCCCGCTAGGTAACCTCCATAGTCCAAGTGCCCGCTAGGTAACCTCCATAGTCCAAGTGCCCGTTCGTTAACCTAGATAGTCCAAGTTCCTGTTAGCTAACCTACATAGTCCAAGTGCCCGCTAGTTAACCTATATAGTCCAAGTGCCCGCTAGTTAACCTTCATTGTCCAAGTCCCTGATGGGGAACCTACATAGTCCAAGTATCCGCTAGGTAACCTACATAGTCCAAATGCCCGCTAGTAACGTACATAGTCCAAGTGCCCGTTAGGTAACCTAGATAGTCCAAATGCCCGCTAGGGAACCCACATAGCCCAAGTGCCCATTAAAGAACATACATAATCAAAGCCCTGCTAGGGAACCTACATAGTCCAAGTGCCCGCTAGGGAACCTAGATAGTCCAAGTACCCGTTAGCTAACCTAGATAGTCCAAGTGCCCGCTAGGTAACCTCCATAGTCCAAGTGCCCGCTAGGTAACCTCCATAGTCCAAGTGCCCGTTCGTTAACCTAGATAGTCCAAGTTCCTGTTAGCTAACCTACATAATCCAAGTGTCCGTTCGTTAACCTAGATAGTTCAAGTGCCCGCTAGGTAACCTAGACAGTCCAAGTGCCTGCTAGGTAACCTACATAGTCTAAGTGCCCGCTAGGGACCTACATAGTCCAAGTGCCCGCTAGGTAACCTACATAGTCCAAGTGCCCGTTAGTTAACCTAGATAGTCAAAGTGCCTGCTAGGTAACCTAGATAGTCCAAATGCCTGCTAGGGTACCCACATAGTCCGACTGCCCGATAGGGAACCAACATAGTCCAAGTGCCCGCTAAGGGACCGACATAGTCCAAGTGACCGCTAGGGAACCTACATAGACCAAATGCCCGTTAGGGTACCCACAGGGTCCAACTGCCCGAAAGGGAACCAACATAGTCCAAGTGCCCGCTAAGGGACCTACGTAGTCCAAGTGCCCGTTAGGGAACCTACATAGTCCAAGTGCCCTCTAGGGAACCTGCATCGTCCAAGTGCCCGCCAGTTAACATAGAGAGTCTAAGTTCCCGCTAGTTAACCTAGATAGTCCAAGTGCCCGCTAGTTAACCTAGATCATCCAAGTGCCCGCTAGTTAACCTACATAGTCCAAGGTCCGTTAGATAACCTAGAGAGTCCAAGTGCCCTCTAGATAACCTACATAGTCCAAGGGCCCTCTAGTTAACCTCGATAGTCCAAGTGCCCGCTAGGGGACGTACATAGTCCAAGTGCCCGCTGGACAACCTAGATAGTCCAAGTGCCCGCTAGTTGACCTACATAGTCCAAGTGCCCGCTTGTTAACCTAGATAGTCCAAGTGTCCGAAAGGGAACCTACGTATTCCAAGTGCCCGTTAGGGCACCTAGATAGTCCAAGTAACCATAGTGAACCTATATAGTCCAAGTGCCCTCTAGGGAAGCTACATAGTCAAAGTGCCCGCTAGGGAACCTGCATTGTACAAGTGCCCGCTAGTTAACCTAGATATTCCAAGTGCCCGCTAGGTAACCTAGATAGTCGAAGGGCCCCCTAGTTAACCTACATAGTCCAAGTGCCCGATAGGGAACCTACATAGTCCAAGTGCCCTCTAGGGAAGCTACATATTCATAGTGCCCGCTAGGGAACCTGCATTTTCCAAGTGCCCGCTAGTTAACCAAGATTGTCCAAGTGTCCGCTAGTAAACCTACATAGTCCAAGTCCCCGTTAGGTAACCTAGATAGGCCAAGTGCCCGCAAGATAACCTACATAGTCCAAGTGCCCGCTAGGTAACCTAGATATTCCAAGTTCCGGTTTACTAACCTAGATAGTCCAAGTGCCCGCTAGGTAACCTACATAGTCCAAGTGCCCATTCGTTAACCTAGGTAGTCCAAGTGCCCCCTAGGTAACATATACTGTCCAAGTGCCCGCTAGGTTACCTACATAGTCCAAGTGCACGTTCGTTAACTTAGATAGTCCAAGTTGCGCTAGGTAACATACATAGTCCAAGGGCCCGCTAGGTAACCTATATAGTCCAAGTGCCCGCTAGTTAAACTATAGTCCAAGTGCCCGCTAGGTAACCTACATATTCCAAGTTCCCGCTAGGTAACCTAGATAGTCCAAGTGCCCGTTACCTAACCTAGATAGTCCAAGTGCCCATTAGGTTACCTACATAGTCCACGTGCCGGTTCGTTAACCTAGATAGTCCAAGTGCCCGCTAGGTAACCTACATAGTCCAAGTGCCCGCTAATTAACCTACATAGTCCAAGTGCCCGTTAGGTAACCTAGACAGTCCAAGTGCCCGCTAGGTAACCTCCATAGTCCACGTGCCCGCTAATTAACCTATATAGTCCAAGTGCCCGCTAGGGAACCTGCATCGGCCAAGTGCCCGCTAGTTAATCTAGATAGTCCAAGTGCCCGCTAGTTAACCTACATAGTCCAAGGGCCCTCTATTTAAACTAGATAGTCCAAGTGCCCGCTAGGGGACGTACATAGTCCAAGTGCCCGCTAGGTAACCTAGATAGTCTAAGGGCCCGCTAGTTAACCTACATAGTCCAACTGCCCGATATGGAACTTACATAGTCCAAGATCCCGCTAAGGGACGAACATAGTCCAAGTGCCCGCTAGGGAACCTACATAGTCCAAGTGCCCGCTAGGTAACCTAGATCGTCCAAGTGCCCGCTAGTTAACCTACATAGTCCAAGTGCCCGCTGAGGAACCTACATAGTCCAAGTGTCCGAAAGGGAACCTACACATTCCAAGTGCCCATTAGGGCACCTAGATAGTCCAAATAACCATAGGGAACCTATATAGTCCAAGTGCCCTCTAGGGAAGCTACATAGTCAAAGTGCCCGCTAGGGAACCTGCATTGTACAAGTGCCCGCTAGTTAACCTAGATAGTCCAAGTGCCCGCTAGGTAACCTAGATAGTCGAAGGGCCCGCTAGTTAACCTACATAGTCCAAGTGCCCGATAGGGAACCTACATAGTCCAAGTGCCCAATGAGGAACCTACATAGTCCAAGTGCCCGTTAGGGTACCCAGATAGTCCAAGTGCCCATAGGCAACCTATATGGTCCAAGTGCCCTCTAGGGAAGCTACATATTCATAGTGCCCGCTAGGGAACCTGCATTTTCCAAGTGCCCGCTAGTTAACCAAGATTGTCCAAGTGTCCGCTAGTAAACCTACATAGTCCAAGTTCCCGTTAGGTAACCTAGATAGGCCAAGTGCCCGTTACCTAACCTAGATAGTCCAAGTGCCCGTTAGGTTACCTACATAGTCCACGTGCCGGTTCGTTAACCTAGATAGTCCAAGTGCCCGCTAGGTAACCTACATAGTCCAAGTGCCCGCTAATTAACCTACATAGTCCAAGTGCCCGTTAGGTAACCGAGACAGTCCAAGTGCCCGCTAGGTAACCTCCATAGTCCAAGTGCCCGCTAATAAACCTATATAGTCCAAGTGCCCGCTAGGGAACCTGCATCGTCCAAGTGCCCGCTAGTTAATCTAGATAGTCCAAGTGCCCGCTAGTTAAGCTAGATAGTACAAGTGGCCGCTAGTTAACCTAGATCGTCCAAGTGCCCGCTAGTTAACCTCCATAGTCCAAGGTCCGCTAGTTAACCTAGATATTCCAAGTGCCTGCTAGTTAACCTACATAGTCCAAGGGCCCTCTATTTAACCTAGATAGTCCAAGTGCCCGCTAAGGGACGTACATAGTCCAAGTGCCCGCTAGGTAACCTAGATAGTCTAAGGGCCCGCTAGTTAACCTACATAGTCCAACTGCCTGATCGGGAACCTACATAGTCCAAGTGCCCGCTAAGGTACGAACATAGTCCAAGGGCCCGCTAGGGAACCTACATAGTCCAAGTGCCTGCTAGGTAACCTAGATAGTCCAAGTGCCCGCTAGGGAACCTACATAGTCCAAGTGCCCGCTAGGTAAGCTAGATAGTCCAAGTGCCCGCTAGTTAACCTACATAGTCCAAGTGCCCGCTGAGGAACCTACATAGTCCAAGTGTCCAAAAGGGAACCTACGTATTCCAACTGCCCATTAGGGCACCTAGATAGTCCAAGTGCCCTCTAGGGAACCTACATAGTCAAAGTGCCCGCTAGGGAACCTGCATTGTACAAGTGCCCTCTAGTTAACCTAGATAGTCCAAGTGCCCGCTAGGTAACCTAGATAGTCCAAGGGCCCGCTAGTTAACCTACATAGTCCAAGTGCCCAATGAGGAACCTACATAGTCCAAGTGCCCAATAGGGAATCTTCATATTCCAAGTGCCCGTTAGGGAACCCAGATTGTCCAAGTGCCCATAGGGAACCTATATAGTCCAAGTTCCCTCTGGGGAAGCTACATATTCATAGTGCCCGCTAGGGAACCTGCATTGTCCATGTGCCCGCTAGTTAACCTAGATCGTCCAAGTGTCCGCTAGTAAACCTACTTAGTCCAAGTTCCCGTTAGGTAAAGTAGATAGGCCAAGTGCCCGCTAGTTAACCTACATAGTACAATGGCCCGCTAGTTGACCTAGATAGTCCAAGTGCCCGCTAGTTAACCTACATAGTCAAAGGGCCCGCTAGTTAACCTAAGTAGTACAAATGTCCGATAGGGATCCTACATAGTCCAAGTGCCCGCTAGGTAACCTAGATATTCCAAGTTCCGGTTTGCTAACCTAGATAGTCCAAGTGCCCGCTAGGTAACCTACGTAGTTCAAGTGCCCATTCGTTAACTTAGATAGTCCAAGTCGCGGTAGGTAACCAACATAGTCCAAGGGCCGCTAGGTAACCTATATAGTCCAAGTGCCCGCTAATTAAACTATAGTCCAAGTGCCCTCTAGGTAACCTACATATTCCAAGTTCCCGCTAGGTAACCTAGATAGTCCAAGTGCCCGTTACCTAACCTAGATAGTCCAAGTGCCCGATAGGTTAACTACATAGTCCACGTGCCCGTTCGTTAACCTAGATCGTCCAATTGCCCGCTAGGTAACCTACATAGTCCAAGGGCAGGCTAGGTAACCTTTAGAATCCAAGTGCCCGCTAGGTAATCTAGATAGTCCAGGTGCCCGTTATGTAACCTAGATAGTCCAAGTGCCCGCTAGTTAACCTACATAGTCCAAGTGCCCCCTAGTTAACTTAAACCATCCAAGTGCCCGCTAGGTTACCTGCATAGTCCAAGTGCCCGTTAGGTAACCTAGATTGTCCAAGTGCCCGCTACGTAACCTACATAGTCCAAGTGCCCGCTAGGTAACCTAGATAGTCCAAGTACCCGTTAGCTAACCTAGATAGTCCAAGTGCCCGCTAGGTAACCTCCATAGTCCAAGTGCCCGCTAGGTAACCTCCATAGTCCAAGTGCCCGTTCGTTAACCTAGATAGTCCAAGTTCCTGTTAGCTAACCTACATAGTCCAAGTGCCATTTCGTTAACCTAGATAGTTCAAGTGCCCGCTAGGTAACCAAGACAGTCCAAGTGCCTGCTAGGTAACCTACATAGTCCAAGTGCCCGTTTGCTAACCTAGATCGTCAAAGGGCCCACTAGTTAACCTACATAGTCCAAGGGCTCTCTAGTTAACCTAGATAGTCCAAGTGCCCGCTAGTTAACCTACATTGTCCAAGTCCCTGATGGGGAACCTACATAGTCCAAGTATCCGCTAGGTAACCTACATAGTCCAAATGCCCGCTAGTAACGTACATAGTCGAAGTGCCCTTTAGGTAAACTAGATAGTCCAAATGCCCGCTAGGGAACACACATAGTCCAAGTGCCCGTTAGAGAACTTACATTGTCAAAGCCCTGCTAGGGAACCTACATAGTCCAAGTGCCCGCTAGGGAACCTAGATAGTCCACGTACACGTTAGCTAACCTAGATAGTCCAAGTGCCCGCTAGGTAACCTCCATAGTCCAAGTGCCCGCTAGGTAACCTCCATAGTCCAAGTGCCCGTTCTTTAACCTATATAGTCCAAGTTCCTGTTAGCTAACCTACAAAATCCAAGTGCCCGTTCGTTAACCTAGATAGTTCAAGTGCCCGCTAGGTAACCTAGACAGTCCAAGTGCCTGCTAGGTAACCTACATAGTCCAAGTGCCCAATGAGGAACCTACATAGTCCACGTGCCCGATAGGGAAACTTCATATTCCAAGTGCCCGTTAGGGAACCCAGATAGTCCAAGTGCCCATAGGGAACCTATATGGTCCAAGTGCCCTCTAGGGAAGCTACATATTCATAGTGCCCGCTAGGGAACCTGCATTGTCCAAGTGCCCGCTAGTTAACCAAGATTGTCCAAGTGTCCGCTAGTAAACCTACATAGTCCAAGTTCCCGTTAGGTAACCTAGATAGGCCAAGTGCCCGCAAGGTAACCTACATAGTCCAAGTGCCCGCTAGGTAACCTAGATATTCCAAGTTCCAGTTTACTAACCTAGATAGGCCAAGTGCCCGCTAGGTAACCTACATAGTCCAAGTGCCCATTCGTTAACCTAGATAATCCAAGTGCCCGCTAGGTAACCTATACTGTCCAAGTGCCCGCTAGGTTACCTACATAGTCCAAGTGCACGTTCGTTAACTTAGATAGTCCAAGTCGCGCTAGGTAACCTATATAGTCCAAGGGCCCGCTAGGTAACCTATATAGTCCAAGTGCCCGCTAGTTAAACTATAGTCCAAGTGCCCGCTAGGTAACCTACATATTCCAAGTTCCCGCTAGGTAACCTAGATAGTCCAAGTGCCCGTTACCTAACCTACATAGTCCAAGTGCCCGTTAGGTTACCTACATAGTCCACGTGCCGGTTCGTTAACCTAGATAGTCCAAGTGCCCGCTAGGTAACCTACATAGTCCAAGTGCCCGCTAATTAACCTACATAGTCCAAGTGCCCGTTAGGTAACCTAGACAGTCCAAGTGCCCGCTAGGTAACCTCCATAGTCCAAGTGCCCGCTAATAAACCTATATAGTCCAAGTGCCCGCTAGGGAACCTGCATCGTCCAAGTGCCCGCTAGTTAATCTAGATAGTCCAAGTGCCCGCTAGTTAAGCTAGATAGTCCAAGTGGCCGCTAGTTAACCTAGATCGTCCAAGTGCCCGCTAGTTAACCTACATAGTCCAAGGTCCGCTAGTTAACCTAGATATTCCAAGTGCCCGCTGGTTAACCTACATAGTCCAAGGGCCCTCTATTTAACCTAGATAGTCCAAGTGCCCGCTAGGGGACGTACATAGTCCAAGTGCCCGCTAGGTAACCTAGATAGTCTAAGGGCCCGCTAGTTAACCTACATAGTCCAACTGCCCGATAGGAAACCTACATAGTCCAAGTGTCCGCTAAGGTACGAACATAGTCCAAGTGCCCGCTAGTTAACCTACATAGTCCAAGTGCCCGCTGAGGAACCTACATAGTCCACGTGTCCGAAAGGGAACCTACGTATTCCAAGTGCCCATTAGGGCACCTAGATAGTCCAAGTGCCCATAGGGAACCTATATAGTCCAAGTGCCCTCTAGGGAACCTACATAATCAAAGTGCCCGCTAGGGAACCTGCATTGTGCAAGTGCCCTCTAGTTAACCTAGATAGTCCAAGTGCCCGCTAGGTAACCTAGATAGTCCAAGGGCCCGCTAGTTAACCTACATAGTCCAAGTGCCCAATGAGGAACCTACATAGTCCAAGTGCCCGATAGGGAATCTTCATATTCCAAGTGCCCGTTAGGGAACCCAGATTGTCCAAGTGCCCATAGGGAACCTATATAGTCCAAGTTCCCTCTAGGGAAGCTACATATTCATAGTGCCCGCTAGGGAACCTGCATTGTCCAAGTGACCGCTAGTTAACCTAGATCGTCCAAGGGTCCGCTAGTAAACCTACATAGTCCAAGTTCCCGTTAGATAACCTAGATAGGCCAAGTGCCCGCTAGTTAACCTACATAGTACAATGGCCCGCTAGTTGACCTTGATAGTCCAAGTGCCCGCTAGTTAACCTAGATAGTCAAAGTGCCCGCTAGTTAACCTAAGTAGTACAAATGTCCAATAGGGATCCTACATAATCCACGTGCCCGCTAGGTAACCTAGATATTCCAAGTTCCGGTTTGCTAACCTAGATAGTCAAGTGCCCGCTATGTAACCTATACTGTCCAAGTGCCCGCTAGGTTACTTACATAGTCCAAGTGCACGTTCGTTAACTTAGATAGTCTAAGTCGCGGTAGGTAACCAACATAGTCTAAGGGCCGCTAGGTAACCTATATAGTCCAAGTGCCCGCTAGTTAACCTATAGTCCAAGTGCCCTCTAGGTAACTTAAACAGTCCAAGTGCCCGCTAGGTTACCTGCATAGTCCAAGTGCCCGTTAGGTAACCTAGATAGTCCAAGTGCCCGCTAGGTAACCTCCATAGACCAAGTGCCCGCTAGGTAACATCCATAGTCCAAGTGCCCGTTCGTTAACCTAGAGAGTCCAAGTTCCTGTTAGCTAACCTACATAGTCCAAGTGCCCGTTCGTTAACCTAGATAGTTCAAGTGCCCGCTAGGTAACCTAGACAGTCCAAGTGCCTGCTAGGTAACCTACATAGTCCAAGTGCCCGTTTGCTCACCTAGATCGTCAAAGGGCCCGCTAGTTAACCTACAGAGTCCAAGGGCCCTCTAGTTAACCTAGATAGTCCAAGTGCCCGCTAGTTAACCTACATTGTCCAAGTCCCTGATGGGGAACGTACATAGTCCAAGTATCCGCTAGGTAACCTACATAGTCCAAATGCCCACTAGTAACGTACGTAGTCCGAATGCCCGTTAGGTAACCTAGATAGTCCAAATGCCCGCTAGGGAACCTACATAGCCCAAGTGCCCGCTAGGTAACCTACATAGCCCAAATGCCCGCTAGAAACCTACATAGTCCAAGTGCAAGAAGGGAACCTACGTAATCCAAGTTCCCGCTAGGGAACCTACATATACCAAATGCCCGTTAGGTAACCTAGATAGTCCAAATGCCCGCTAGGGTACCCACATAGTCTAAGTGCCCGCGAGGTAACCTACATTGTCCAAGTGCCCATTCATTAACCTAGATTTTCCAAGTGCCCTCTAGGTAACCTAGACTGTCCAAGTGCCCGCTTGGTTACCTACATAGTCCACGTGCCCGTTCGTTAACCTAGATAGTACAAGAGCCCGCTAGTTAACCTACATAGTCCAAGGGCCCGCTAGTTAACCTAGATAGTCCAAGTGCCCGCTAGTTAACCTACATTGTCCAAGTCCCTGATGGGGAACCTACATAGTCCAAGTATCCGCTAGGTAACCTACATAGTCCAAATGCCCGCAAGTAACGTACATAGTCCAAGTGCCCGTTAGGTAACCTAGATAGTCCAAATGCCCGCTAGGGAACCCACATAGTCCAAGTGCCCGTTAGAGAACTTACATAGTCAAAGTCCTGCTAGGGAACCTACATAGTCCAAGTGCCCGCTAGGTAACCTAGATAGTCCAAGTACCCGTTAGCTAACCTAGATAGTCCAAGTGCCCGCTAGGTAACCTCCATAGTCCAAGTGCCCGCTAGGTAACCTCCATAGTCCAAGTGCCTGTTCGTTAACCTAGATAGTCCAAGTTCCTGTTAGCTAACCTACATAGTCCAAGTGCCCGTTCGTTAACCTAGATAGTTCAAGTGCCCGCAAGGTAACCTAGACAGTCCAAGTGCCTGCTAGGTAACCTACATAGTCCACGTGCCCGTTCGTTAACCTAGATAGTACAAGAGCCCGCTAGTTAACCTACATAGTCCAAGGGCCCGCTAGTTAACCTAGATAGTCCAAGTGCCCGCTAGTTAACCTACATTGTCCAAGTCCCTGATGGGGAACCTACATAGTCCAAGTATCCGCTAGGTAACCTACATAGTCCAAATGCCCGCAAGTAACGTACATAGTCCAAGTGCCCGTTAGGTAACCTAGATAGTCCAAATGCCCGCTAGGGAACCCACATAGTCCAAGTGCCCGTTAGAGAACTTACATAGTCAAAGTCCTGCTAGGGAACCTACATAGTCCAAGTGCCCGCTAGGTAACCTAGATAGTCCAAGTACCCGTTAGCTAACCTAGATAGTCCAAGTGCCCGCTAGGTAACCTCCATAGTCCAAGTGCCCGCTAGGTAACCTCCATAGTCCAAGTGCCTGTTCGTTAACCTAGATAGTCCAAGTTCCTGTTAGCTAACCTACATAGTCCAAGTGCCCGTTCGTTAACCTAGATAGTTCAAGTGCCCGCTAGGTAACCTAGACAGTCCAAGTGCCTGCTAGGTAACCTACATAGTCCAAGTGCCCGTTTGCTAACCTAGATCGTCAAAGGGCCCGCTAGTTAACCTACATAGTCCAAGTGCCCGATAGGTAACCTACATAGTCCAAGTGCCCAATGAGGAACCTACATAGTCCACGTGCCCGATAGGGAAACTTTATATTCCAAGTGCCCGTTAGGGAAACCAGATAGTCCAAGTGCCCATAGGGAACCTATATGGTCCACGTGCCCTCTAGGGAAGCTACATATTCATAGTGCCCGCTAGGGAACCTGCATTGTCCAAGTGCCCGCTAGTTAACCAAGATTGTCCAAGTGTCCGCTAGTAAACCTACATAGTCCAAGTTCCCGTTAGGTAACCTAGATAGGCCAAGTGCCCGCTAGGTAACCTAGATATTCCAAGTTCCAGTTTACTAACCTAGATAGGCCAAGTGCCCGCTAGGTAACCTACATAGTCCAAGTGCCCATTCGTTAACCTAGACAGTCCAAGTGCCCGCTAGGTAACCTATACTGTCCAAGTGCCCGCTAGGTTAACTACATAGTCCAAGTGCACGTTCGTTAACTTAGATAGTCCAAGTCGCGCTAGGTAACCTATATAGTCCAAGGGCCCGCTAGGTAACCTATATAGTCCAAGTGCCCGCTAGTTAAACTATAGTCCAAGTGCCCGCTAGGTAACCTACATATTCCAAGTTCCCGCTAGGTAACCTAGATAGTCCAAGTGACCGTTACCTAACCTACATAGTCCAAGTGCCCGTTAGGTTACCTACATAGTCCACGTGCCGGTTCGTTAACCTAGATAGTCCAAGTGCCCGCTAGGTAACCTACATAGTCCAAGTGCCCGCTAATTAACCTACATAGTCCAAGTGCCCATTAGGTAACCTAGACAGTCCAAGTGCCCGCTAGGTAACCTCCATAGTCCAAGTGCCCGCTAATAAACCTATATAGTCCAAGCGCCCGCTAGGGAACCTGCATCGTCCAAGTGCCCGCTAGTTAATCTAGATAGTCCAAGTGCCCGCTAGTTAAGCTAGATAGTCCAAGTGGCCGCTAGTTAACCTAGATCATCCAAGTGCCCGCTAGTTAACCTACATAGTCCAAGGTCCGCTAGTTAACCTAGATATTCCAAGTGCCCGCTAGTTAACCTACATAGTCCAAGGGCCCTCTATTTAACCTAGATAGTCCAAGTGCCCGCTAGGGGACGTACATAGTCCAAATGCACGCTAGGTAACCTAGATAGTCTAAGGGCCCGCTAGTTAACCTACATAGTCCAACTGCCCGATAGGGAACCTACATAGTCCAAGTGTCCGCTAAGGTACGAACATAGTCCAAGTGCCCGCTAGGGAACCTACATAGTCCAAGTGCCCGCTAGGTAACCTAGATAGTCCAAGTGCCCGCTAGTTAACCTACATAGTCCAAGGGCCCTCTATTTAACCTAGATAGTCCAAGTGCCCGCTAGGGGACGTACATAGTCCAAGTGCCCGCTAGGTAACCTAGATAGTCTAAGGGCCCGCTAGTAAACCTACATAGTCCAACTGCCCGATAGGGAACCTACATAGTCCAAGTGTCCGCTAAGGTACGAACATAGTCCAAGTGCCTGCTAGTTAACCTACATAGTCCAAGTGCCCGCTGAGGAACCTACATAGTCCAAGTGTCCGAAAGGGAACCTACGTATTCCAAGTGCCCATTAGGGCACCTAGATAGTCCAAGTGCCCATAGGGAACCTATATAGTCCAAGTGCCCTCTAGGGAATCTACATAGTCAAAGTGCCCGCTAGGGAACCTGCATTGTACAAGTGCCCTCTAGTTAACCTAGATAGTCCAAGTGCCCGCTAGGTAACCTAGATAGTCCAAGGGCCCGCTAGTTAACCTACATAGTCCAAGTGCCCAATGAGGAACCTACATAGTCCAAGTGCCCGATAGGGAATCTTCATATTCCAAGTGCCCGTTAGGGAACCCAGATTGTCCAAGTGCCCATAGGGAACCTATATAGTCCAAGTTCCCTCTAGGGAAGCTACATATTCATAGTGCCCGCTAGGGAACCTGCATTGTCCAAGTGACCGCTAGTTAACCTAGATCGTCCAAGGGTCCGCTAGTAAACCTACATAGTCCAAGTTCCCGTTAGGTAACCTAGATAGGCCAAGTGCCCGCTAGTTAACCTACATAGTACAATGGCCCGCTAGTTGACCTAGATAGTCCAAGTGCCCGCTAGTTAACCTAGATAGTCAAAGTGCCCGCTAGTTAACCTAAGTAGTACAAATGTCCAATAGGGATCCTACATAATCCAAGTGCCCGCTAGGTACCCTAGATATTCCAAGTTCCGGTTTGCTAACCTAGATAGTCAAGTGCCCGCTATGTAACCTATACTGTCCAAGTGCCCGCTAGGTTACTTACATAGTCCAAGTGCACGTTCGTTAACTTAGATAGTCCAAGTCGCGGTAGGTAACCAACATAGTCTAAGGGCCGCTAGGTAACCTATATAGTCCAAGTGCCCGCTAGTTAACCTATAGTCCAAGTGCCCTCTAGGTAACTTAAACAGTCCAAGTGACCGCTAGGTTACCTGCATAGTCCAAGTGCCCGTTAGGTAACCTAGATAGTCCAAGTGCCCGCTAGGTAACCTCCATAGTCCAAGTGCCCGCTAGGTAACATCCATAGTCCAAGTGCCCGTTCGTTAACCTAGATAGTCCAAATTCCTGTTAGCTAACCTACATAGTCCAAGTGCCCGTTCGTTAACCTAGATAGTTCAAGTGCCCGCTAGGTTACCTAGACAGTCCAAGTGCCTGCTAGGTAACCTACATAGTCCAAGTGCCCGTTTGCTAACCTAGATCGTCAAAGGGCCCGCTAGTTAACCTACATAGTCCAAGGGCCCTCTAGTTAACCTAGATAGTCCAAGTGCCCGCTAGTTAACCTACATTGTCCAAGTCCCTGATGGGGAACGTACATAGTCCAAGTATCCGCTAGGTAACCTACATAGTCCAAATGCCCACTAGTAACGTACGTAGTCCAAATGCCCGTTAGGTAACCTAGATAGTCCAAATGCCCGCTAGGGAACCTACATAGCCCAAGTGCCCGCTAGGTAACCTACATAGTCCAAATGCCCACTAGAAACCTACATAGTCCAAGTGCAAGAAGGGAACCTACGTAATCCAAGTTCCCGCTAGGGAACCTACATATACCAAATGCCCGTTAGGTAACCTAGATAGTCCAAATGCCCGCTAGGGTACCCACATAGTCTAAGTGCCCGCGAGGTAACCTACATTGTCCAAGTGCCCATTCATTAACCTAGATTTTCCAAGTGCCCTCTAGGTAACCTAGACTGTCCAAGTGCCCGCTTGGTTACCTACATAGTCCACGTGCCCGTTCGTTAACCTAGATAGTACAAGAGCCCGCTAGTTAACCTACATAGTCCAAGGGCCCGCTAGTTAACCTAGATAGTCCAAGTGCCCGCTAGTTAACCTACATTGTCCAAGTCCCTGATGGGGAACCTACATAGTCCAAGTATCCGCTAGGTAACCTACATAGTCCAAATGCCCGCAAGTAACGTACATATTCCAAGTGCCCGTTAGGTAACCTAGATAGTCCAAATGCCCGCTAGGGAACCCACATAGCCCAAGTGCCCGTTAGAGAACTTACATAGTCAAAGCCCTGCTAGGGAACCTACATAGTCCAAGTGCCCGCTAGGTAACCTAGATAGTCCAAGTACCCATTAGCTAACCTAGATAGTCCAAGTGCCCGCTAGGTAACCTCCATAGTCCAAGTGCCCGCTAGGTAACCTCCATAGTCCAAGTGCCCGTTCGTTAACCTAGATAGTCCAAGTTCCTGTTAGCTAACCTACATAGTCCAAGTGCCCGTTCGTTAACCTAGATAGTTCAAGTGCCCGCTAGGTAACCTAGACAGTCCAAGTGCCTGCTAGGTAACCTACATAGTCCAAGTGCCCGTTTGCTAACCTAGATCGTCAAAGGGCCCGCTAGTTAACCTACATAGTCCAAGTGCCCGATAGGTACCCTACATAGTCCAAGTGCCCAATGAGGAACCTACATAGTCCACGTGCCCGATAGGGAAACTTTATATTCCAAGTGCCCGTTAGGGAAACCAGATAGTCCAAGTGCCCATAGCGAACCTATATGGTCCAAGTGGCCTCTAGGGAAGCTACATATTCATAGTGCCCGCTAGGGAACCTGCATTGTCCAAGTGCCCGCTAGTTAACCAAGATTGTCCAAGTGTCTGCTAGTAAACCTACATAGTCCAAGTTCCCGTTAGGTAACCTAGATAGGCCAAGTGCCCGCAAGGTAACCTACATAGTCCAAGTGCCCGCTAGGTAACCTAGATATTCCAAGTTCCAGTTTACTAACCTAGATAGTCCAAGTGCCCGCTAGGTAACCTACATAGTCCAAGTGCCCATTCGTTAACCTAGACAGTCCAAGTGCCCGCTAGGTAACCTATACTGTCCAAGTGCCCGATAGGTTACCTACATAGTCCAAGTGCACGTTCGTTAACTTAGATAGTCCAAGTCGCGCTAGGTAACCTATATAGTCCAAGGGCCCGCTAGGTAACCTATATAGTCCAAGTGCCCGCTAGTTAAACTATAGTCCAAGTGCCCGCTAGGTAACCTACATATTCCAAGTTCCCGCTAGGTAACCTAGATAGTCCAAGTGCACGTTACCTAACCTACATAGTCCAAGTGCCCGTTAGGTTACCTACATAGTCCACGTGCCGGTTCGTTAACCTAGATAGTCCAAGTGCCCGCTAGGTAACCTACATAGTCCAAGTGCCCGCTAATTAACCTACATAGTCCAAGTGCCCATTAGGTAACCTAGACAGTCCAAGTGCCCGCTAGGTAACCTCCATAGTCCAAGTGCCCGCTAATAAACCTATATAGTCCAAGTGCCCGCTAGGGAACCTGCATCGTCCAAGTGCCCGCTAGTTAATCTAGATAGTCCAAGTGCCCGCTAGTTAAGCTAGATAGTCCAAGTGGCCGCTAGTTAACCTAGATCGTCCAAGTGCCCGCTAGTTAACCTACATAGTCCAAGGTCCGCTAGTTAACCTAGATATTCCAAGTGCCCGCTAGTTAACCTACATAGTCCAAGGGCCCTCTATTTAACCTAGATAGCCCAAGTGCCCGCTAGGGGACGTACATAGTCCAAGTGCACGCTAGGTAACCTAGATAGTCTAAGGGCCCGCTAGTTAACCTACATAGTCCAACTGCCCGATAGGGAACCTACATAGTCCAAGTGTCCGCTAAGGTACGAACATAGTCCAAGTGCCCGCTAGGGAACCTACATAGTCCAAGTGCTCGCTAGGTAACCTAGATAGTCCAAGTGCCCGCTAGTTAACCTACATAGTCCAAGTGCCCGCTGAGGAACCTACATAGTCCAAGTGTCCGAAAGGGAACCTACGTATTCCAAGTCCCCATTAGGGCACCTAGATAGTCCAAGTGCCCATAGGGAACCTATATAGTCCAAGTGCCCTCTAGGGAACCTACATAGTCAAAGTGCCCGCTAGGGAACCTGCATTGTACAAGTGCCCACTAGTTAACCTAGATAGTCCAAGTGCCCGCTAGGTAACCTAGATAGTCCAAGGGCCCGCTAGTTAACCTACATAGTCCAAGTGCCCAATGAGGAACCTACATAGTCCAAGTGCCCGATAGGGAATCTTCATATTCCAGGTGCCCGTTAGGGAACCCAGATTGTCCAAGTGCCCATAGGGAACCTATATAGTCCAAGTTCCCTCTAGGGAAGCTACATATTCATAGTGCCCGCTAGGGAACCTGCATTGTCCAAGTGCCCGCTAGTTAACATACATTGTCCAAGTCCCTGATGGGGAACCTACATAGTCCAAGTATCCGCTAGGTAACCTACATAGTCCAAATGCCCGCTAGTAACGTACATAGTCCAAGTGCCCGTTAGGTAACCTAGATATTCCAAATGCCCGCTAGGGAACCCACATAGTCCAAGTGCCCGTTAGAGAACTTACATAGTCAAAGCCCTGCTAGGGAACCTACATAGTCCAAGTGCCCGCTAAGTAACCTAGATAGTCCAAGTACCCGTTAGCTAACCTAGATAGTCCAAGTGTCCGCTAGGTAACCTCCATAGTCCAAGTGCCCGTTCGTTAACCTAGATAGTCCAAGTTCCTGTTAGCTAACCTCCATAGTCCAAGTGCCCGTTCGTTAACCTAGATAGTTCAAGTGCCCGCTAGGTAACCTAGACAGTCCAAGTGCCTGCTAGGTAACCTACATAGTCCAAGTGCCCGTTTGCTAACCTAGATCGTCAAAGGGCCCGCTAGTTAACCTACATAGTCCAAGGGCCCTCTAGTTAACCTAGATAGTCCAAGTGCCCGCTAGTTAACCTACATTGTCCAAGTCCCTGATGGGGAACCTACATAGTCCAAGTATCCGCTAGGTAACCTACATAGTCCAAATGCCCACTAGTAACGTACGTAGTCCAAATGCCCGTTAGGTAACCTACATAGTCCAAATGCCCGCTAGAAACCTACATAGTCCAAGTGCAAGAAGGGAACCTACATAATCCAAGTGCCCGCTAGGGAACCTACATAGTCCAAATGCTCGTTAGGTAACCTAGATAGTCCAAATGCCCGCTAGGGTACCCACATAGTCTAAGTGCCCGCGAGGTAACCTACATAGTCCAAGTGCCGATTCATTAACCTAGATTTTCCAAGTGCCCTCTAGGTAACCTAGACTGTCCAAGTGCCCGCTTGGTTACCTACATAGTCCACGTGCCCGTTCGTTAACCTAGATAGTACAAGAGCCCGCTAGTTAACCTACATAGTGCAAGGGCCCTCTAGTTAACCTAGATAGTCCAAGTGCCCGCTAGTTAACCTACATTGTCCAAGTCCCTGATGGGGAACCTACATAGTCCAAGTATCCGCTAGGTAACCTACATAGTCCAAATGCCCGCTAGTAACGTACATAGTCCAAGTGCCCGTTAGGTAACCTAGATAGTCCAAATGCCCGCTAGGGAACCCACATAGTCCAAGTGCCCGTTAGAGATCTTACATAGTCAAAGCCCTGCTAGGGAACCTACATAGTCCAAGTGCCCGCTAGGGAACCTAGATAGTCCAAGTACCCGTTAGCTAACCTAGATAGTCCAAGTGCCCGCTAGGTAACCTACATAATCCAAGTGCCCGTTCGTTAACCTAGATAGTCCAAGATCCTGTTAGCTAACCTACATAGTCCAAGTGCCCGTTCGTTAACCTAGATAGTTCAAGTGCCCGCTAGGTAACCTAGACAGTCCAAGTGCCTGCTAGGTAACCTACATAGTCCAAGTGCCCGCTAGTTAACCTAGATAGTCCAAGTGCCCGCTAGTTAACCTACATTGTCCAAGTCCCTGATGGGGAACCTACATTATCCAAGTATCCGCTAGGTAACCTACATAGTCCAAATGCCCGCTAGTAACGTACATAGTCCAAGTGCCCGTTAGGTAACCTAGATAGTCCAAATGCCCGCTAGGAACCCACATAGTCCAAGTGCCCGTTAGAGAACTTACATAGTCAAAGCCCTGCTAGGGAACCTACATAGTCCAAGTGCCCGCTAGGGAACCTAGATAGTCCAAGTACCCGTTAGCTAACCTAGATAGTCCAAGTGCCCTCTAGGTAACCTCCATAGTCCAAGTGCCCGTTCGTTAACCTAGATAGTCCAAGTTCCTGTTAGCTAACCTACATAGTCCAAGTGCCTGTTCGTTAACCTAGATAGTTCAAGTGCCCGCTAGGTAACCTAGACAGTCCAAGTGCCTGCTATGTAACCTACATAGTCCAAGTGCCCGCTAGGGAACCTACATATTCCAAGTGCCCGTTAGTTTACCTAGATAGTCAAAGTGCCTTCTAGGTAACCTAGATAGTCCAAATGCCCGCTAGGATACCCACAGAGTCCAACTGCCCGATAGGGAACCAACATAGTCCAAGTGCCCGCTAAGGGACCTACATAGTCCAAGTGCCCGTTAGGGAACCTACATAGTCCAAGTGCCCTCTAGGGAACCTGCATCGTCCATGTGCCCGCTAGTTAACCTAGATAGTCCAAGTGCCCGCTAGTTAACCTACATAGTCCAAGGTCCGTTAGTTAACCTAGATAGTCCAAGTGCCCTTTAGTTAACCTACATAGTCCAAGGGCCTTCTAGTTAACCTCGATAGTCCAAGTGCCTGCTAGGGGACGTACATAGTCCAAGTGCCCGCTGGGCAACCTAGATAGTCCAAGTGCCCGCTAGATTACCTACATAGTCCAAGTGCCCGCTGAGGAACCTACATAGTCCAAGTGTCCGAAAAGGAACCTACGTATTCCAAGTGCCCGTTAGGGCACCTAGATAGTCCAAGTAACCATAGGGAACCTATATAGTCCAAGTGCCCTCTAGGGAAGCTACATAGTCAAAGTGCCCGCTAGGGAACCTGCATTGTACAAGTGTCCGCTAGTTAACCTAGATAGTCCAAGTGCCCACTAGGTAACCTAGATAGTCGAAGGGCCCGCTAGTTAACCTACATAGTCCAAGTGCCCGATAGGGAACCTACATAGTCCAAGTGCCCAATGAGGAACCTACATAGTCCAAGTGCCCGATAGGGAATCTTCATATTCCAAGGGCCTGTTAGGGAACCCAGATAGTCCAAGTGCCCATAGGGAACCTATATGGTCCAAGTGCCCTCTAGGGAAGCTACATATTCATAGTGCCCGCTAGGGAACCTGCATCGTCCAAGTGCCCGCTAGTTAACCTACATTGTCCAAGTCCCTGATGGGGAACCTACATAGTCCAAGTATCCGCTAGGTAACCTACATAGTCCAAATGCCCGCTAGTAACGTACATAGTCCAAGTGCGCGCTAGGTAACCTACATATTCCAAGTTCCCGCTAGGTAACCTAGATAGTCCAATTGCCCGCTAGGTAACCTACATAGTCCAAGAGCCGGCAGGTAACTTAGATAGTTCAAGTGCCCGCTAGGTTAGCTGCATAGATAGTTACCTAACCTAGATAGTCCAAGTGCCCGTGAGGTTACCTACATAGTCCACGTGCCCGTTCGTTAACCTAGATAGTACAATTGCCCGCTAGGTAACCTACATAGTCCAAGAGCCGGAAAGTAACTTAGACAGTTCAAGTGCCCGCTAGGTTACCTCCATAGTCCAAGTGCCCGTTAGGTAACCTAGATAGTCCAAGTGCCCGCTAGGTAACCTACATAGTCCAAGTGCCCGCTAGGTAACCTAGATAGTCCAAGTACCCGTTAGCTAACCTAGATAGTCCAAGTGCCCGCTAGGTAACCTCCATAGTCCAATTGCCTTCTAGGTAACCTCCATAGTCCAAGTGCCCACTAATTTACCTATATAGTCCAAGTGCCCGCTAGGGAAACTGCATCGTTCAAGTGCCCGCTAGTTAATCTAGATAGTCCAAGTGCCCGCTAGTTAACCTAGATAGTCCAAGTGCCCGCTACTTAACCTAGATCGTCCAAGTGCCCGCTAGTTAACCTACATAGTCCAAGGTCCGCTAGTTAACCTAGATATTCCAAGTGCCCCTTAGTTAACCTACATAGTCAAAGGGCCCTCTAGTTAACCTAGATAGTCCAAGTGCCCGCTAGGGGACATACATAGTCCAAGTGCCCGCTATGTAACCTAGATAGTCTAAGGGCCCGCTAGATAACCTACATAGTCCAACTGCCCGATAGGGAACCTACATAGTCCAAGTGCCCGCTAGGGAACCTACAAAATCCAAGTGCCCGCTAGGTAACCTAGATATTCCAAGTGCCCGCTAGTTAACCTACATAGTCCAAGTGCTCGCTGAGGAACCTACATAGTCCAAGTGTCCGAAAGGGAACCTACGTATTCCAAGTGCCCGTTAGGGCACCTAGATAGTCCAAGTAACCATAGGGAACCTATATAGTCCAAGTGCCCTCTAGGGAAGCTACATAGTCAAAGTGCCCGCTAGGGAACCTGCATTGTACAAGTGCCCGCTAGTTAACCTAGATAGTCCAAGTGCCCGCTAGGTAACCTAGATAGTCGAAGGGCCCGCTAGTTAACCTACATAGTCCAAGTGCCCGATAGGGAACCTACATAGTCCAAGTGCCCAATGAGGAACCTACATAGTCTAAGTGCCCGATAGGGAATCTTCATATTCCAAGTGCCCGTTAGGGAACCCAGATAGTCCAAGTGCCCATAGGGAACCTATATCGTCCAAGTGCCCTCTAGGGAAGCTACATATTCATAGTGCCCGCTAGGGAACCTGCATTGTCCAAGTGCCCGCTAGTTAACCAAGATCGTCCAAGTGTCCGCTAGTAAACCTACATAGTCCAAGTTCCCGTTAGGTAACCTAGATAGGCCAAGTGCCCGCAAGGTAACCTACATAGTCCAAGTGCCCGCTAGGTAACCTAGATATTCCAAGTTCCGGTTTACTAATCTAGATAATCCAAGTGCCCGCTAGGTAACCTACATAGTCCAAGTGCCCATTCGTTAACCTAGATAGTCCAAGTGCCCGCTAGGTAACCTATACTGTCCAAGTGCCCGCTAGGTTACCTATATAGTCCATGTGCACGTTCTTTAACTTAGATAGTCCAAGTCGCACTAGGTAACCTATATAGTCCAAGTGCCCGCTAGTTAAACTATAGTCCAAGTGCCCGCTAGGTAACCTACATATTCCAAGTTCCCGCTAGGTAACCAAGATTGTCCAAGTGCCCGTTACCTAACCTAGATAGTCCAAGTGCCCGTTAGGTTACCTACATAGTCCAAGTGCCCGCTAATTAACCTACATAGTCCAAGTGCCCGTTAGGTAACCTAGACAGTCCAAGTGCCCGATAGTTAACCTCCATAGTCCAAGTGCCCGCTAATTAACCTATATAGTCCAAGTGCCCGCTAGGGAACCTGCATCATCCAAGTGCCCGCTAGTTAATCTAGATAGTCCAAGTGCCCGCTAGTTAAGCTAGATAGTCCAAGTGGCCGCTAGTTAACCTAGATCATCCAAGTGCCCGCTAGTTAACCTACATAGTCCAAGGTCCGCTAGTTAACCTAGATATTCCAAGTGCCCGCTAGTTAACCTACATAGTCCAAGGGCCCTCTAGTTAACCTAGATAGTCCAAGTGCCCACTAGGGGAAGTACATAGTCCAAGTGCACGCTAGGTAACCTAGATAGTCTAAGGGCCCGCTAGTTAACCTACATAGTCCAACTGCCCGATAGGGAACCTACATAGTCCAAGCGCTCGCTAAGGGACGAACATAGTCCAAGTGCCCGCTAGGGAACCTACATAGTCCAAGTGCCCGCTGGGTAACCTAGATAGTCCAAGTGCCCGCTAGTTAACCTACATAGTCCAAGTGCCCGCTGAGGAACCTACATAGTCCAAGTGTCCGAAAGGGAACCTACGTATTCCAAGTGCCCATTAGGGCACCTAGATAGTCCAAGTGCCCATAGGGAACCTATATAGTCCAAGTGCCCTCTAGGGAACTTACATAGTCAAAGTGCCCGCTAGGGTACCTGCATTGTACAAGTGCCCTCTAGTTAACCTAGATAGTCCAAGTGCCCGCTAGGTAACCTAGATAGTCCAAGGGCCTGCTAGTTAACCTACATAGTCCAACGGCCCTCTAGTTAACCTAGATAGTCCAAGTGCCCGCTGGAGGACGTACATAGTCCAAGTGCCCGCTAGGTAACCTAGATAGTCTACGGGCCCGCTAGTTAACCTACATAGTACAACTGCCCGATAGGGAACCTACATAGTCCAAGTGCCCGCTAAGGGACGAACATAGTCCAAGTGCCCGCTAGGGAACCTGCATAGTCCAAGTGCCCGATAGGTAACCTAGATAGTCCAAGTGCCCGCTAGTAAACCTACATAGTCCAAGTGCCCACTGAGGAAACTGCATAGTCCAAGTGTCCGAAAGGGAACCTACGTATTCCAAGTGCCCATTAGGGCACCTAGATAGTCCAAGTGCCCATAGGGAACCTATATCGTCCAAGTGCCCTCGAGGGAACCTACATAGTCAAAGTGCCCGCTAGGGAACCTGCATTGTACAAGTGCCCTCTAGTTAACCTACATAGTCCAAGTGCCCGCTAGGTAACCTAGATAGTCCAAGGGCCCGCTAGTTAACCTACAAAGTCCAAGTGCCCAATGAGGAACCTACATAGTCCAAGTGCCCGATAGGGAATCTTCATATTCCAAGTGCCCGTTAGGGAACCCAGATAGTCCAAGTGCCCATAGGGAACCTACATAATCCAAGTGCCCTCTAGGGAAGCTACATATTCATAGTGCCCGCTAGGGAACCTGCATTGTCCAAGTGCCCGCTAGTTAACCTAGATCGTCCAAGTGTCCGCTAGTAAACCTACATAGTCCAAGTTCCCGTTAGGTAACCTAGATAGGCCAAGTGCCCGCTAGTTAACCTACATAGTACAATGGCCCGCTAGTTGACCTAGATAGTCAAAGTGCCCGCTAGTTAACCTAAGTAGTACAAATGTCCGATAGGGATCCTACATAGTCCAAGTGCCCGCTAGGTAACCTAGATATTCCAAGTTCCGGTTTGCTAACCTAGATAGTCCAAGTGCCCGCTAGGTAACCTACATAGTCCAAGTGCCCATTCGTTAACCTAGATAGTCCAAGTGCCCGCTAGGTAACCTATACTGTCCAAGTGCCTGCTAGGTTACCTACATAGTCCAAGTGCACGTTCGTTAACTTAGATAGTCCAAGTCGCGCTAGGTAACCTACATAGTCCAAGGGCCACTAGGTAACCTATAGTCCAAGTGCCCTCTAGGGAACCTACATATTCCAAGTTCCCGCTAGGTAACCTAGATAGTCAAAGTGCCCGTTACCTAACCTAGATAGTCCAAGTGCCCGTGAGGTTACCTACATAGTCCACGTGCCCGTTCGTTAACCTAGATAGTATACTTGCCCGCTAGGTAACCTACATAGTCCAAGAGCCGGCAGGTAACTTAGACAGTTCAAGTGCCCGCTAGGTTACCTGCATACTCCAAGTGCCCGTTAGGTAACCTAGATAGTCCAAGTGCCTGCTAGGTAACCTACATAGTCCAAGTGCCCGCTAGGTAACCTAGATAGTCCAAGTACCCATTAGCTAACCTAGATAGTCCAAGTGCCCGCTAGGTAACCTCCATAGTCCAAGTGCCCGTTCGTTAACCTTGATAGTCCAAGTTCCTGTTAGCTAACCTACATAGTCCAAGTGCCCGTTCGTTAACCTAGATAGTTCAAGTGCCCGCTAGGTAACCTAGACAGTCCAAGTGCCTGCTAGGTAACCTACATAGTCCAAGTGCCCGTTTGCTAACCTAGATCGTCAAAGGGCCCGCTAGTTAACCTACATAGTCCAAGTGCCCGATAGGTAACCTACATAGTCCAAGTGCCCAATGAGGAACCTACATAGTCCACGTGCCAGATAGGGAAACTTTATATTCCAAGTGCCCGTTAGGGAAACCAGATAGACCAAGTGCCCATAGGGAACCTATATGGTCCAAGTGCCCTCTAGGGAAGCTACATATTCATAGTGCCCGCTAGGGAACCTGCATTGTCCAAGTGCCCGCTAGTTAACCAAGATTGTCCAAGTGTCTGCTAGTAAACCTATATAGTCCAAGTTCCCGTTAGGTAACCTAGATAGGCCAAGTGCCCGCAAGGTAACCTACATAGTCCAAGTGCCCGCTAGGTAACCTAGATATTCCAAGTTCCAGTTTACTAACCTAGATAGTCCAAGTGCCCGCTAGGTAACCTACATAGTCCAAGTGCCCATTCGTTAACCTAGACAGTCCAAGTGCCCGCTAGGTAACCTATACTGTCCAAGTGCCCGATAGGTTACCTACATAGTCCAAGTGCACGTTCGTTAACTTAGATAGTCCAAGTCGCGCTAGGTAACCTATATAGTCCAAGGGCCCGCTAGGTAACCTATATAGTCCAAGTGCCCGCTAGTTAAACTATAGTCCAAGTGCCCGCTAGGTAACCTACATATTCCAAGTTCCCGCTAGGTAACCTAGATAGTCCAAGTGCACGTTACCTAACCTACATTGTCCAAGTGCCCGTTAGGTTACCTACATAGTCCACGTCCCGGTTCGTTAACCTAGATAGTCCAAGTGCCCGCTAGGTAACCTACATAGTCCAAGTGCCCGCTAATTAACCTACATAGTCCAAGTGCCCATTAGGTAACCTAGACAGTCCAAGTGCCCGCTAGGTAACCTCCATAGTCCAAGTGCCCGCTAATAAACCTATATAGTCCAAGTGCCCGCTAGGGAACCTGCATCGTCCAAGTGCCCGCTAGTTAATCTAGATAGTCCAAGTGCCCGCTAGTTAAGCTAGATAGTCCAAGTGGCCGCTAGTTAACCTAGATCGTCCAAGTGCCCGCTAGTTAACCTACATAGTCCAAGGTCCGCTAGTTAACCTAGATATTCCAAGTGCCCGCTAGTTAACCTACATAGTCCAAGGGCCCTCTATTTAACCTAGATAACCCAAGTGCCCGCTAGGGGACGTACATAGTCCAAGTGCACGCTAGGTAACCTAGATAGTCTAAGGGCCCGCTAGTTAACCTACATAGTCCAACTGCCCGATAGGGAACCTACATAGTCCAAGTGTCCGCTAAGGTACGAACATAGTCCAAGTGCCCGCTAGGGAACCTACATAGTCCAAGTGCTCGCTAGGTAACCTAGATAGTCCAAGTGCCCGCTAGTTAACCTACATAGTCCAAGTGCCCGCTGAGGAACCTACATAGTCCAAGTGTCCGAAAGGGAACCTACGTATTCCAAGTCCCCATTAGGGCACCTAGATAGTCCAAGTGCCCATAGGGAACCTATATAGTCCAAGTGCCCTCTAGGGAACCTACATAGTCAAAGTGCCCGCTAGGGAACCTGCATTGTACAAGTGCCCACTAGTTAACCTAGATAGTCCAAGTGCCCGCTAGGTAACCTAGATAGTCCAAGGGCCCGCTAGTTAACCTACATAGTCCAAGTGCCCAGTGAGGAACCTACATAGTCCAAGTGCCCGATAGGGAATCTTCATATTCCAGGTGCCCGTTAGGGAACCCAGATTGTCCAAGTGCCCATAGGGAACCTATATAGTCCAAGTTCCCTCTAGGGAAGCTACATATTCATAGTGCCCGCTAGGGAACCTGCATTGTCCAAGTGCCCGCTAGTTAACATACATTGTCCAAGTCCCTGATGGGGAACCTACATAGTCCAAGTATCCGCTAGGTAACCTACATAGTCCAAATGCCCGCTAGTAACGTACATAGTCCAAGTGCCCGTTAGGTAACCTAGATATTCCAAATGCCCGCTAGGGAACCCACATAGTCCAAGTGCCCGTTAGAGAACTTACATAGTCAAAGCCCTGCTAGGGAACCTACATAGTCCAAGTGCCCGCTAAGTAACCTAGATAGTCCAAGTACCCGTTAGCTAACCTAGATAGTCCAAGTGTCCGCTAGGTAACCTCCATAGTCCAAGTGCCCGTTCGTTAACCTAGATAGTCCAAGTTCCTGTTAGCTAACCTCCATAGTCCAAGTGCCCGTTCGTTAACCTAGATAGTTCAAGTGCCCGCTAGGTAACCTAGACAGTCCAAGTGCCTGCTAGGTAACCTACATAGTCCAAGTGCCCGTTTGCTAACCTAGATCGTCAAAGGGCCCGCTAGTTAACCTACATAGTCCAAGGGCCCTCTAGTTAACCTAGATAGTCCAAGTGCCCGCTAGTTAACCTACATTGTCCAAGTCCCTGATGGGGAACCTACATAGTCCAAGTATCCGCTAGGTAACCTACATAGTCCAAATGCCCACTAGTAACGTACGTAGTCCAAATGCCCGTTAGGTAACCTACATAGTCCAAATGCCCGCTAGAAACCTACATAGTCCAAGTGCAAGAAGGGAACCTACATAATCCAAGTGCCCGCTAGGGAACCTACATAGTCCAAATGCCCGTTAGGTAACCTAGATAGTCCAAATGCCCGCTAGGGTACCCACATAGTCTAAGTGCCCGCGAGGTAACCTACATAGTCCAAGTGCCGATTCATTAACCTAGATTTTCCAAGTGCCCTCTAGGTAACCTAGACTGTCCAAGTGCCCGCTTGGTTACCTACATAGTCCACGTGCCCGTTCGTTAACCTAGATAGTACAAGAGCCCGCTAGTTAACCTACATAGTGCAAGGGCCCGCTAGTTAACCTAGATAGTCCAAGTGCCCGCTAGTTAACCTACATTGTCCAAGTCCCTGATGGGGAACCTACATAGTCCAAGTATCCGCTAGGTAACCTACATAGTCCAAATGCCCGCTAGTAACGTACATAGTCCAAGTGCCCGTTAGGTAACCTAGATAGTCCAAATGCCCGCTAGGGAACCCACATAGTCCAAGTGCCCGTTAGAGAACTTACATAGTCAAAGCCCTGCTAGGGAACCTACATAGTCCAAGTGCCCGCTAGGGAACCTAGATAGTCCAAGTACCCGTTAGCTAACCTAGATAGTCCAAGTGCCCGCTAGGTAACCTACATAATCCAAGTGCCCGTTCGTTAACCTAGATAGTCCAAGATCCTGTTAGCTAACCTACATAGTCCAAGTGCCCGTTCGTTAACCTAGATAGTTCAAGTGCCCGCTAGGTAACCTAGACAGTCCAAGTGCCTGCTAGGTAACCTACATAGTCCAAGTGCCCGCTAGTTAACCTAGATAGTCCAAGTGCCCGCTAGTTAACCTACATTGTCCAAGTCCCTGATGGGGAACCTACATTATCCAAGTATCCGCTAGGTAACCTACATAGTCCAAATGCCCGCTAGTAACGTACATAGTCCAAGTGCCCGTTAGGTAACCTAGATAGTCCAAATGCCCGCTAGGAACCCACATAGTCCAAGTGCCCGTTAGAGAACTTACATAGTCAAAGCCCTGCTAGGGAACCTACATAGTCCAAGTGCCCGCTAGGGAACCTAGATAGTCCAAGTACCCGTTAGCTAACCTAGATAGTCCAAGTGCCCTCTAGGTAACCTCCATAGTCCAAGTGCCCGTTCGTTAACCTAGATAGTCCAAGTTCCTGTTAGCTAACCTACATAGTCCAAGTGCCTGTTCGTTAACCTAGATAGTTCAAGTGCCCGCTAGGTAACCTAGACAGTCCAAGTGCCTGCTAGGTAACCTACATAGTCCAAGTGCCCGCTAGGGAACCTACATATTCCAAGTGCCTGTTAGTTTACCTAGATAGTCAAAGTGCCTTCTAGGTAACCTAGATAGTCCAAGCGCCCGCTAGGATACCCACAGAGTCCAACTGCCCGATAGGGAACCAACATAGTCCAAGTGCACGCTAAGGGACCTACATAGTCCAAGTGCCCGTTAGGGAACCTACATAGTCCAAGTGCCCTCTAGGGAACCTGCATCGTCCATGTGCCCGCTAGTTAACCTAGATAGTCCAAGTGCCCGCTAGTTAACCTACATAGTCCAAGGTCCGTTAGTTAACCTAGATAGTCCAAGTGCCCTTTAGTTAACCTACATAGTCCAAGGGCCCTCTAGTTAACCTCGATAGTCCAAGTGCCCGCTAGGGGACGTACATAGTTCAAGTGCCCGCTGGGCAACCTAGATAGTCCAAGTGCCCGCTAGATTACCTACATAGTCCAAGTGCCCGCTGAGGAACCTACATAGTCCAAGTGTCCGAAAAGGAACCTACGTATTCCAAGTGCCCGTTAGGGCACCTAGATAGTCCAAGTAACCATAGGGAACCTATATAGTCCAAGTGCCCTCTAGGGAAGATACATAGTCAAAGTGCCCGCTAGGGAACCTGCATTGTACAAGTGTCCGCTAGTTAACCAAGATCGTCCAAGTGTCCGCTAGTAAACCTACATAGTCCAAGTTCCCGTTAGGTAACCTAGATAGGCCAAGTGCCCGCAAGGTAACCTACATAGTCCAAGTGCCCGCTAGGTAACCTAGATATTCCAAGTTCCGGTTTACTAATCTAGATAGTCCAAGTGCCCGCTAGGTAACCTACATAGTCCAAGTGCCCATTCGTTAACCTAGATAGTCCAAGTGCCCGCTAGGTAACCTATATTGTCCAAGTGCCCGCTAGGTTACCTACATAGTCCATGTGCACGTTCGTTAACTTAGATAGTCCAAGTCGCGCTAGGTAACCTACATAGTCCAAAGGCCCGCTAGGTAACCTATATAATCCAAGTGCCCGCTAGTTAAACTATAGTCCAAGTGCCCGCTAGGTAACCTACATATTCCAAGTTCCCGCTATGTAACCAAGATAGTCCAAGTGCCCGTTACCTAACCTAGATAGTCCAAGTGCCCGTTAGGTTACCTGCATAGTCCAAGTGCCCGCTAATTAACCTACATAGTCCAAGTGCCCGTTAGGTAACCTAGACAGTCCAAGTGCCCGATAGTTAACCTCCATAGTCCAAGTGCCCGCTAATTAACCTATATAGTCCAAGTGCCCGCTAGGGAACCTGCATCATCCATGTGCCCGCTAGTTAATCTAGATAGTCCAAGTGCCCGCTAGTTAAGCTAGATAGTCCAAGTGGCCGATAGTTAACCTAGATCGTCCAAGGGCCCGCTAGTTAACCTAGATCGCCCAAGTGCCCGCTAGTTAACCTACATAGTCCAAGGTCCGCTAGTTAACCTAGATATTCCAAGTGCCCGCTAGTTAACCTACATAGTCCAAGGGCCCTCTAGTTAACCTAGATAGTCCAAGTGCCCACTAGGGGAAGTACATAGTCCAAGTGCCCGCTAGGTAACCTAGATATTCTAAGGGCCCGCTAGTTAACCTACATAGTCCAACTGCCCGATAGGGAACCTACATAGTCCAAGCGCTCGCTAAGGGACGAACATAGTCCAAGTGCTCGCTAGGGAACCTACATAGTCCAAGTGCCCGCTAGGGAACCTACATAGTCCAAGTGCCCGCTAGGTAACCTAGATAGTCCAAGTGCCCGCTAGTTAACCTACATAGTCCAAGTGCCCGCTGAGGAACCTACATAGTCCAAATGTCCGAAAGGGAACCTACGTATTCCAAGTGCCCATTAGGGCACCTAGATAGTCCAAGTGCCCATAGGGAACCTATATAGTCCAAGTGCCCTCTAGGGAACTTACATAGTCAAAGTGCCCGCTAGGGTACCTGCATTGTACAAGTGCCCTCTAGTTAACCTAGATAGTCCAAGTGCCCGCTAGGTAACCTAGATAGTCCAAGGGCCTGCTAGTTAACCTACATAGTCCAACGCCCCTCTAGTTAACCTAGATAGTCCAAGTCCCCGCTGGAGGACGTACATAGTTCAAGTGCCCGCTAGGTAACCTAGATAGTCTACGGGCCCGCTAGTTAACCTACATAGTACAACTGCCCGATAGGGAACCTACATAGTCCAAGTGCCCACTAAGGGACGAACATAGTCCAAGTGCCCGCTAGGGAACCTGCATAGTCAATGTGCCCGATAGGTAACCTAGATAGTCCAAGTGCCCGCTAGTAAACCTACATAGTCCAAGTGCCCACTGAGGAACCTGCATAGTCCAAGTGTCCGAAAGGGAACCTACGTATTCCAAGTGCCCGTTAGGGCACCTAGATAGTCCAAGTGCCCATAGGGAACCTATATCGTCCAAGTGCCCTCTAGGGAACCTACATAGTCAAAGTGCCCGCTAGGGAACCTGCATTGTACAAGTGACCTCTAGTTAACCTAGATAGTCCAAGTGCCCGCTAGGTAACCTAGATAGTCCAAGGGCCCGCTAGTTAACCTACAAAGTCCAAGTGCCCGATAGGGAACCTACATAGTCCAAGTGCCCAATGAGAAACCTACATAGTCCAAGTGCCCGATAGGGAATCTTCATATTCCAAGTGCCCGTTAGGGAACCCAGATAGTCCAAGTGCCCATAGGGAACCTACATAGTCCAAGTGCCCTCTAGGGAAGCTACATATTCATAGTGCCCGCTAGGGAACCTGCATTGTCCAAGTGCCCGCTAGTTAACCTAGATCGTCCAAGTGTCCGCTGGTAAACCTACATAGTCCAAGTTCCCGTTAGGTAACCTAGATAGGCCAAGTGCCCGCTAGTTAACCTACATAGTACAATGACCCGCTAGTTGACCTAGATAGTTCAAGTGCCCGCTAGTTAACCTAGATAGTCAAAGTGCCCGCTAGTTAACCTAAGTAGTACAATGTCCGATAGGGATCCTACATAGTCCATGTGCCCGCTAGGTAACCTAGATATTCCAAGTTCCGGTTTGCTAACCTAGATAGTCCAAGTGCCCGCTAGGTAACCTACATATTCCAAGTGCCCATTCGTTAACCTAGATAGTCCAAGTGCCCGCTAGGTAACCTATACTGTAAAAGTGCCTGCTAGGTTACCTACATAGTCCAAGTGCACGTTCGTTAACTTAGATAGTCCAAGTCGCGCTAGGTAACCTACATAGTCCAAGGGCCACTAGGTAACCTATAGTCCAAGTGCCCTCTAGGGAACCTACATATTCCAAGTTCCCGCTAGGTAACCTAGATAGTCAAAGTGCCCGTTACCTAACCTAGATAGTCCAAGTGCCCGTGAGGTTACCTACATAGTCCACGTGCCCGTTCGTTAACCTAGATAGTACAATTGTCCGCTAGGTAACCTACATAGTCCAAGAGCCGGCAGGTAACTTAGACAGTTCAAGTGCCCGCTAGGTTACCTGCATAGTCCAAGTGCCCGTTAGGTAACCTAGATAGTCCAAGTGCCCGCTAGGTAACCTACATAGTCCAAGTGCCCGCTAGGTAACCTAGATAGTCCAAGTACCCGTTAGCTAACCTAGATAGTCCAAGTGCCCGCTAGGTAACCTCCATAGTCCAATTGCCTTCTAGGTAACCTCCATAGTCCAAGTGCCCACTAATTTACCTATATAGTCCAAGTGCCCGCTAGGGAAACTGCATCGTTCAAGTGCCCGCTAGTTAATCTAGATAGTCCAAGTGCCCGCTAGTTAACCTAGATAGTCCAAGTGCCCGCTACTTAACCTAGATCGTCCAAGTGCCCGCTAGTTAACCTACATAGTCCAAGGTCCGCTAGTTAACCTAGATATTCCAAGTGCCCATTAGTTAACCTACATAGTCAAAGGGCCCTCTAGTTAACCTAGATAGTCCAAGTGCCCGCTAGGGGACATACATAGTCCAAGTGCCCGCTATGTAACCTAGATAGTCTAAGGGCCCGCTAGATAACCTACATTGTCCAACTGCCCGATAGGGAACCTACATAGTCCAAGTGCCCGCTAGGGAACCTTCAAAATCCAAGTGCCCGCTAGGTAACCTAGATATTCCAAGTGCCCGCTAGTTAACCTACATAGTCCAAGTGCCCGCTGAGGAACCTACATAGTCCAAGTGTCCGAAAGGGAACCTACGTATTCCAAGTGCCCGTTAGGGCACCTAGATAGTCCAAGTAACCATAGGGAACCTATATAGTCCAAGTGCCCTCTAGGGAAGCTACATAGTCAAAGTGCCCGCTAGGGAACCTGCATTGTACAAGTGCCCGCTAGTTAACCTAGATAGTCCAAGTGCCCGCTAGGTAACCTAGATAGTCGAAGGGCCCGCTAGTTAACCTACATAGTCCAAGTGCCCGATAGGGAACCTACATAGTCCAAGTGCCCAATGAGGAACCTACATAGTCTAAGTGCCCGATAGGGAATCTTCATATTCCAAGTGCCCGTTAGGGAACCCAGATAGTCCAAGTGCCCATAGGGAACCTATATCGTCCAAGTGCCCTCTAGGGAAGCTACATATTCATAGTGCCCGCTAGGGAACCTGCATTGTCCAAGTGCCCGCTAGTTAACCAAGATCGTCCAAGTGTCCGCTAGTAAACCTACATAGTCCAAGTTCCCGTTAGGTAACCTAGATAGGCCAAGTGCCCGCAAGGTAACCTACATAGTCCAAGTGCCCGCTAGGTAACCTAGATATTCCAAGTTCCGGTTTACTAATCTAGATAGTCCAAGTGCCCGCTAGGTAACCTACATAGTCCAAGTGCCCATTCGTTAACCTAGATAGTCCAAGTGCCCGCTAGGTAACCTATACTGTCCAAGTGCCCGCTAGGTTACCTATATAGTCCATGTGCACGTTCTTTAACTTAGATAGTCCAAGTCGCGCTAGGTAACCTATATTGTCCAAGTGCCCGCTAGTTAAACTATAGTCCAAGTGCCCGCTAGGTAACCTACATATTCCAAGTTCCCGCTAGGTAACCAAGATTGTCCAAGTGCCCGTTACCTAACCTAGATAGTCCAAGTGCCCGTTAGGTTACCTACATAGTCCAAGTGCCCGCTAATTAACCTACATAGTCCAAGTGCCCGTTAGGTAACCTAGACAGTCCAAGTGCCCGATAGTTAACCTCCATAGTCCAAGTGCCCGCTAATTAACCTATATAGTCCAAGTGCCCGCTAGGGAACCTGCATCATCCAAGTGCCCGCTAGTTAATCTAGATAGTCCAAGTGCCCGCTAGTTAAGCTAGATAGTCCAAGTGGCCGCTAGTTAACCTAGATCGTCCAAGTGCCCGCTAGTTAACCTAGATCGCCCAAGTGCCCGCTAGTTAACCTACATAGTCCAAGGTCCGCTAGTTAACCTAGATATTCCAAGTGCCCGCTAGTTAACCTACATAGTCCAAGGGCCCTCTAGTTAACCTAGATAGTCCAAGTGCCCACTAGGGGAAGTACATAGTCCAAGTGCACGCTAGGTAACCTAGATAGTCTAAGGGCCCGCTAGTTAACCTACATAGTCCAACTGCCCGATAGGGAACCTACATAGTCCAAGCGCTCGCTAAGGGACGAACATAGTCCAAGTGCCCGCTAGGGAACCTACATAGTCCAAGTGCCCGCTGGGTAACCTAGATAGTCCAAGTGCCCGCTAGTTAACCTACATAGTCCAAGTGCCCGCTGAGGAACCTACATAGTCCAAGTGTCCGAAAGGGAACCTACGTATTCCAAGTGCCCATTAGGGCACCTAGATAGTCCAAGTGCCCATAGGGAACCTATATAGTCCAAGTGCCCTCTAGGGAACTTACATAGTCAAAGTGCCCGCTAGGGTACCTGCATTGTACAAGTGCCCTCTAGTTAACCTAGATAGTCCAAGTGCCCGCTAGGTAACATAGATAGTCCAAGGGCCTGCTAGTTAACCTACATAGTCCAACGGCCCTCTAGTTAACCTAGATAGTCCAAGTGCCCGCTGGAGGACGTACATAGTCCAAGTGCCCGCTAGGTAACCTAGATAGTCTACGGGCCCGCTAGTTAACCTACATAGTACAACTGCCCGATAGGGAACCTACATAGTCCAAGTGCCCGCTAAGGGACGAACATAGTCCAAGTGCCCGCTAGGGAACCTGCATAGTCCAAGTGCCCGATAGGTAACCTAGATAGTCCAAGTGCCCGCTAGTAAACCTACATAGTCCAAGTGCCCACTGAGGAAACTGCATAGTCCAAGTGTCCGAAAGGGAACCTACGTATTCCAAGTGCCCATTAGGGCACCTAGATAGTCCAAGTGCCCATAGGGAACCTATATCGTCCAAGTGCCCTCTAGGGAACCTACATAGTCAAAGTGCCCGCTAGGGAACCTGCATTGTACAAGTGCCCTCTAGTTAACCTTGATAGTCCAAGTGCCCGCTAGGTAACCTAGATAGTCCAAGGGCCCGCTAGTTAACCTACAAAGTCCAAGTGCCCGATAGGGAACCTACATAGTCCAAGTGCCCAATGAGGAACCTACATAGTCCAAGTGCCCGATAGGGAATCTTCATATACCAAGTGCCCGTTAGGGAACCCAGATAGTCCAAGTGCCCATAGGGAACCTACATAGTCCAAGTGCCCTCTAGGGAAGCTACATATTCATAGTGCCCGCTAGGGAACCTGCATTGTCCAAGTGCCCGCTAGTTAACCTAGATCGTCCAAGTGTCCGCTAGTAAACCTACATAGTCCAAGTTCCCGTTACGTAACCTAGATAGGCCAAGTGCCCACTAGTTAACCTACATAGTACAATGGCCCGCTAGTTGACCTAGATAGTTCAAGTGCCCGCTAGTTAACCTAGATAGTGAAAGTGCCCGCTAGTTAACCTAAGTAGTACAAATGTCCGATAGGGATCCTACATAGTCCATGTGCCCGCTAGGTAACCTAGATATTCCAAGTTCCGGTTTGCTAACCTAGATAGTCCAAGTGCCCGCTAGGTAACCTACATAGTCCAAGTGCCCATTCGTTAACCTAGATAGTCCAAGTGCCCGCTAGGTAACCTATACTGTCCAAGTGCCTGCTAGGTTACCTACATAGTCCAAGTGCACGTTCGTTAACTTAGATAGTCCAAGTCGCGCTAGGTAACCTACATTGTCCAAGGGCCACTAGGTAACCTATAGTCCAAGTGCCCTCTAGGTAACCTACATATTCCAAGTTCCCGCTAGGTAACCTATATAGTCAAAGTGCCCGTTACCTAACCTAGATAGTCCAAGTGCCCGTGAGGTTACCTACATAGTCCACGTGCCCGTTCGTTAACCTAGATAGTACAATTGCCCGCTAGGTAACCTACATAGTCCAATAGCCGGCAGGTAACATAGACAGTTCAAGTGCCCGCTAGGTTACCTGCATAATCCAAGTGCCCGTTAGGTAACCTAGATAGTCCAAGTGCCCGCTAGGTAACCTACATAGTCCAAGTGCCCGCTAGGTAACCTAGATAGTCCAAGTACCCGTTAGCTAACCAAGATAGTCCAAGTGCCCGCTAGGTAACCTCCATAGTCCAATTGCCTTCTAGGTAACCTCCATAGTCCAAGTGCCCAATAATTTACCTATATAGTCCAAGTGCCCGCTAGGGAAACTGCATCGTTCAAGTGCCCGCTAGTTAATCTAGATAGTCCAAGTGCCCGCTAGTTAACCTAGATAGTCCAAGTGCCCGCTACTTAACCTAGATCGTCCAAGTGCCCGCTAGTTAACCTACATAGTCCAAGGTCCGCTAGTTAACCTAGATATTCCAAGTGCCCCTTAGTTAACCTATATAGTCAAAGGGCCCTCTAGTTAACCTAGATAGTCCAAGTGCCCGCTAGGTGACATACATAGTCCAAGTGCCCACTATGTAACCTAGATAGTCTAAGGGCCCGCTAGATAACCTACATAGTACAACTGCCCGATAGGGAACCTACATAGTCCAAGTGCCCGCTAAGGGACGAACATAGTCCAAGTGCCCGCTAGGGAACCTACAAAATCCAAGTGCCCGCTAGGTAACCTAGATAGTCCAAGTGCCCGCTAGTTAACCTACATAGTCCAAGTGCCCGCTGAGGAACCTACATAGTCCAAGTGTCCGAAAGGGAACCTACGTATTCCAAGTGCCCGTTAGGGCACCTAGATAGTCCAAGTAACCATAGGGAACCTATATAGTCCAAGTGCCCTCCAGGGAAGCTACATAGTCAAAGTGCCCGCTAGGGAACCTGCATTGTACAAGTGCCCGCTAGTTAACCTAGATAGTCCAAGTGCCCGCTAGGTAACCTAGATAGTCGAAGGGCCCGCTAGTTAACCTACATAGTCCAAGTGCCCGATAGGGAACCTACATAGTCCAAATGCCCAATGAGGAACCTACATAGTCCAAGTGCCCGAGAGGGAATCTTCATATTCCAAGTGCCCGTTAGGGAACCCAGATAGTCCAAGTGCCCATAGGGAACCTATATGGTCCAAGTGCCCTCTAGGGAAGCTACATATTCATAGTGCCCGCTAGGGAACCTGCATTGTCCAAGTGCCCGCTAGTTAACCAAGATCGTCCAAGTGTCCGCTAGTAAACCTACATAGTCCAAGTTCCCGTTAGGTAACCTAGATAGGCCAAGTGCCCGCAAGGTAACCTACATAGTCCAAGTGCCCGCTAGGTAACCTAGATATTCCAAGTTCCGGTTTACTAATCTAGATAGTCCAAGTGCCCGCTAGGTAACCTACATAGTCCAAGTGCCCATTCGTTAACCTAGATAGTCCAAGTGCCCGCTAGGTAACCTATACTGTCCAAGTGCCCGCTAGGTTACCTATATAGTCCATGTGCACGTTCTTTAACTTAGATAGTCCAAGTCGCGCTAGGTAACCTATATAGTCCAAGTGCCCGCTAGTTAAACTATAGTCCAAGTGCCCGCTAGGTAACCTACATATTCCAAGTTCCCGCTAGGTAACCAAGATTGTCCAAGTGCCCGTTACCTAACCTAGATAGTCCAAGTGCCCGTTAGGTTACCTACATAGTCCAAGTGCCCGCTAATTAACCTACATAGTCCAAGTGCCCGTTACGTAACCTAGACAGTCCAAGTGCCCGATAGTTAACCTCCATAGTCCAAGTGCCCGCTAATTAACCTATATAGTCCAAGTGCCCGCTAGGGAACCTGCATCATCCAAGTGCCCGCTAGTTAATCTAGATAGTCCAAGTGCCCGCTAGTTAAGCTAGATAGTCCAAGTGGCCGCTAGTTAACCTAGATCGTCCAAGTGCCCGCTAGTTAACCTAGATCGCCCAAGTGCCCGCTAGTTAACCTACATAGTCCAAGGTCCGCTAGTTAACCTAGATATTCCAAGTGCCCGCTAGTTAACCTACATAGTCCAAGGGCCCTCTAGTTAACCTAGATAGTCCAAGTGCCCACTAGGGGAAGTACATAGTCCAAGTGCACGCTAGGTAACCTAGATAGTCTAAGGGCCCGCTAGTTAACCTACATAGTCCAACTGCCCGATAGGGAACCTACATAGTCCAAGCGCTCGCTAAGGGACGAACATAGTCCAAGTGCCCGCTAGGGAACCTACATAGTCCAAGTGCCCGCTGGGTAACCTAGATAGTCCAAGTGCCCGCTAGTTAACCTACATAGTCCAAGTGCCCGCTGAGGAACCTACATAGTCCAAGTGTCCGAAAGGGAACCTACGTATTCCAAGTGCCCATTAGGGCACCTAGATAGTCCAAGTGCCCATAGGGAACCTATATAGTCCAAGTGCCCTCTAGGGAACTTACATAGTCAAAGTGCCCGCTAGGGTACCTTCATTGTACAAGTGCCCTCTAGTTAACCTAGATAGTCCAAGTGCCCGCTAGGTAACCTAGATAGTCCAAGGGCCTGCTAGTTAACCTACATAGTCCAACGGCCCTCTAGTTAACCTAGATAGTCCAAGTGCCCGCTGGAGGACGTACATAGTCCAAGTGCCCGCTAGGTAACCTAGATAGTCTACGGGCCCGCTAGTTAACCTACATAGTACAACTGCCCGATAGGGAACCTACATAGTCCAAGTGCCCGCTAAGGGACGAACATAGTCCAAGTGCCCGCTAGGGAACCTGCATAGTCCAAGTGCCCGATAGGTAACCTAGATAGTCCAAGTGCCCGCTAGTAAACCTACATAGTCCAAGTGCCCACTGAGGAAACTGCATAGTCCAAGTGTCCGAAAGGGAACCTACGTATTCCAAGTACCCGTTAGCTAACCTAGATAGTCCAAGTGCCCATAGGGAACCTATATCGTCCAAGTGCCCTCTAGGGAACCTACATAGTCAAAGTGCCCGCTAGGGAACCTGCATTGTACAAGTGCCCTCTAGTTAACCTTGATAGTCCAAGTGCCCGCTAGTTAACCTAGATAGTCCAAGTGCCCGCTACTTAACCTAGATCGTCCAAGTGCCCGCTAGTTAACCTACATAGTCCAAGGTCCGCTAGTTAACCTAGATATTCCAAGTGCCCCTTAGTTAACCTACATAGTCAAAGGGCCCTCTAGTTAACCTAGATAGTCCAAGTGCCCGCTAGGTGACATACATAGTCCAAGTGCCCACTATGTAACCTAGATAGTCTAAGGGCCCGCTAGATAACCTACATAGTACAACTGCCCGATAGGGAACCTACATAGTCCAAGTGCCCGCTAAGGGACGAACATAGTCCAAGTGCCCGCTAGGGAACCTACAAAATCCAAGTGCCCGCTAGGTAACCTAGATAGTCCAAGTGCCCGCTAGTTAGCCTACATAGTCCAAGTGCCCGCTGAGGAACCTACATAGTCCAAGTGTCCGAAAGGGAACCTACGTATTCCAAGTGCCCGTTAGGGCACCTAGATAGTCCAAGTAACCATAGGGAACCTATATAGTCCAAGTGCCCTCCAGGGAAGCTACATAGTCAAAGTGCCCGCTAGGGAACCTGCATTGTACAAGTGCCCGCTAGTTAACCTAGATAGTCCAAGTGCCCGCTAGGTAACCTAGATAGTCGAAGGGCCCGCTAGTTAACCTACATAGTCCAAGTGCCCGATAGGGAACCTACATAGTCCAAGTGCCCAATGAGGAACCTACATAGTCCAAGTGCCCGAGAGGGAATCTTCATATTCCAAGTGCCCGTTAGGGAACCCAGATAGTCCAAGTGCCCATAGGGAACCTATATGGTCCAAGTGCCCTCTAGGGAAGCTACATATTCATAGTGCCCGCTAGGGAACCTGCATTGTCCAAGTGCCCGCTAGTTAACCAAGATCGTCCAAGTGTCCGCTAGTAAACCTACATAGTCCAAGTTCCCGTTAGGTAACCTAGATAGGCCAAGTGCCCGCAAGGTAACCTACATAGTCCAAGTGCCCGCTAGGTAACCTAGATATTCCAAGTTCCGGTTTACTAATCTAGATAGTCCAAGTGCCCTCTAGGTAACCTACATAGTCCAAGTGCCCATTCGTTAACCTACATAGTCCAAGTGCCCGCTAGGTAACCTATACTGTCCAAGTGCCCGCTAGGTTACCTATATAGTCCATGTGCACGTTCTTTAACTTAGATAGTCCAAGTCGCGCTAGGTAACCTATATAGTCCAAGTGCCCGCTAGTTAAACTATAGTCCAAGTGCCCGCTAGGTAACCTACATATTCCAAGTTCCCGCTAGGTAACCAAGATTGTCCAAGTGCCCGTTACCTAACCTAGATAGTCCAAGTGCCCGTTAGGTTACCTACATAGTCCAAGTGCCCGCTAATTAACCTACATAGTCCAAGTGCCCGTTACGTAACCTAGACAGTCCAAGTGCCCGATATTAACCTCCATAGTCCAAGTGCCCGCTAATTAACCTATATAGTCCAAGTGCCCGCTAGGGAACCTGCATCATCCAAGTGCCCGCTAGTTAAGCTAGATAGTCCAAGTGCCCGCTAGTTAAGCTAGATAGTCCAAGTGGCCGCTAGTTAACCTAGATCGTCCAAGTGCCCGCTAGTTAACCGAGATCGCCCAAGTGCCCGCTAGTTAACCTACATAGTCCAAGGTCCGCTAGTTAACCTAGATATTTCAAGTGCCCGCTAGTTAACCTACATAGTCCAAGGGCCCTCTAATTAACCTAGATAGTCCAAGTGCCCACTAGGGGAAGTACATAGTCCAAGTGCCCGCTAGGTAACCTAGATAGTCTAAGGGCCCGCTAGTTAACCTACATAGTCCAACTGCCCGATAGGGAACCTACATAGTCCAAGCGCTCGCTAAGGGACGAACATAGTCCAAGTGCCCGCTAGGGAACCTACATAGTCCAAGTGCCCGCTAGGTAACCTAGATAGTCCAAGTGCCCGCTAGTTAACCTACATAGTCCAAGTGCCCGCTGAGGAACCTACATAGTCCAAGTGTCCGAAAGGGAACCTACGTATTCCAAGTGCCCATTAGGGCACCTAGATAGTCCAAGTGCCCATAGGGAACCTATATAGTCCAAGTGCCCTCTAGGGAACTTACATAGTCAAAGTGCCCGCTAGGGTACCTGCATTGTACAAGTGCCCTCTAGTTAACCTAGATAGTCCAAGTGCACGCTAGGTAACCTAGATAGTCCAAGGGCCTGCTAGTTAACCTACATAGTCCAACGGCCCTCTAGTTAACCTAGATAGTCCAAGTGCCCGCTGGAGGACGTACATAGTCCAAGTGCCCGCTAGGTAACCTAGATAGTCTACGGGCCCGCTAGTTAACCTACATAGTCCAACTGCCCGATAGGGAACCTACATAGTTCAAGTGCCCGCTAAGGGACGAACATAGTCCAAGTGCCCGCTAGGGAACCTGCATAGTCCAAGTGCCCGATAGGTAACCTAGATAGTCCAAGTGCCCGCTAGTAAACCTACATAGTCCAAGTGCCCACTGAGGAACCTGCATAGTCCAAGTGTCCGAAAGGGAACCTACGTATTCCAAGTGCCCATTAGGGCACCTAGATAGTCCAAGTGCCCATAGGGAACCTATATCGTCCAAGTGCCCTCTAGGGAACCTACATAGTCAAAGTGCCCGCTAGGGAACCTGCATTGTACAAGTGCCCTCTAGTTAACCTACATAGTCCAAGTGCCCGCTAGGTAACCTAGATAGTCCAAGTGCCCGCTAGTTAACCTACATAGTCCAAGGGCCCGCTAGTTAACCTACAAAGTCCAAGTGCCCGATAGGGAACCTACATAGTCCAAGTGCCCAATGAGGAACCTACATAGTCCAAGTGCCCGATAGGGAATCTTCATATTCCAAGTGCCCGTTAGGGAACCCAGATAGTCCAAGTGCCCATAGGGAACCTACATAATCCAAGTGCCCTCTAGGGAAGCTACATATTCATAGTGCCCGCTAGGGAACCTGCATTGTCCAAGTGCCCGCTAGTTAACCTAGATCGTCCAAGTGTCCGCTAGTAAACCTACATAGTCCAAGTTCCCGTTAGGTAACCTAGATAGGCCAAGTGCCCGCTAGTTAACCTACATAGTACAATGGCCCGCTAGTTGACCTAGATAGTTCAAGTGCCCGCTAGTTAACCTAGATAGTCAAAGTGCCCGCTAGTTAACCTAAGTAGTACAAATGTCCGATAGGGATCCTACATAGTCCAAGTGCCCGCTAGGTAACCTAGATATTCCAAGTTCCGGTTTGCTAACCTAGATAGTCCAAGTGCCCGCTAGGTAACCTACATAGTCCAAGGGCCCATTCGTTAACCTAGATAGTCCAAGTGCCCGCTAGGTAACCTATACTGTCCAAGTGCCTGCTAGGTTACCTACATAGTCCAAGTGCACGTTCGTTAACTTAGATAGTCCAAGTCGCGCTAGGTAACCTACATAGTCCAAGGGCCACTAGGTAACCTATAGTCCAAGTGCCCTCTAGGGAACCTACATATTCCAAGTTCCCGCTAGGTAACCTAGATAGTCAAAGTGCCCGTTACCTAACCTAGATAGTCCAAGTGCCCGTGAGGTTACCTACATAGTCCACGTGCCCGTTCGTTAATCTAGATAGTATACTTGCCCGCTAGGTAACCTACATAGTCCAAGAGCCGGCAGGTAACTTAGACAGTTCAAGTGCCCGCTAGGTTACCTGCATACTCCAAGTGCCCGTTAGGTAACCTAGATAGTCCAAGTGCCCGCTAGGTAACCTACATAGTCCAAGTGCCCGCTAGGTAACCTAGATAGTCCAAGTACCCGTTAGCTAACCTAGATAGTCCAAGTGCCCGCTAGATAACCTCCATAGTCCAATTGCCTTCTAGGTAACCTCCATAGTCCAAGTGCCCAATAATTTACCTATATAGTCCAAGTGCCCGCTAGGGAAACTGCATCGTTCAAGTGCCCGCTAGTTAATCTATATAGTCCAAGTGCCCGCTAGTTAACCTAGATAGTCCAAGTGCCTGCTACTTAACCTAGATTGTCCAAGTGCCCGCTAGTTAACCTACATAGTCCAAGGTCCGCTAGTTAACCTAGATATTCCAAGTGCCCCTTAGTTAACCTACATAGTCAAAGGGCCCTCTAGTTAACCTAGATAGTCCAAGTGCCCGCTAGGGGACATACATAGTCCAAGTGCCCGCTATGTAACCTAGATAGTCTAAGGGCCCGCTAGATAACCTACATAGTACAACTGCCCGATAGGGAACCTACATAGTCCAAGTGCCCGCTAAGGGACGAACATAGTCCAAGTGCCCTCTAGGGAACCTACAAAATCCAAGTGCCCGCTAGGTAACCTAGATAGTCCAAGTGCCCGCTAGTTAACCTACATAGTCCAAGTGCCCGCTGAGGAACCTACATAGTCCAAGTGTCCGAAAGGGAACCTACGTATTCCAAGTGCCCTTTGGGGCACCTAGATAGTCCAAGTGCCCATAGGGAACATATATCGTCCAAGTGCCCTCTAGGGAACCTACATAGGCAAAGTGCCCGCTAGGGAACCTGCATTGTACAAGTGCCCTCTAGTTAACCTAGATAGTCCAAGTGCCCGCTAGTTAACCTAGATAGTCCAAGTGCCCGCTAGTTAACCTACATAGTCCAACTGCCCGATAGGGAACCTACATAGTCCAAGCGCTCGCTAAGGGACGAACATAGTCCAAGTGCCCGCTTGGGAACCTACATAGTCCAAGTGCCCGCTGGGTAACCTAGATAGTCCAAGTGCCCGCTAGTTAACCTACATAGTCCAAGTGCCCGCTGAGGAACCTACATAGTCCAAGTGTCCGAAAGGGAACCTACGTATTCCAAGTGCCCATTAGGGCACCTAGATAGTCCAAGTGCCCATAGGGAACCTATATAGTCCAAGTGCCCTCTAGGGAACTTACATAGTCAAAGTGCCCGCTAGGGTACCTGCATTGTACAAGTGCCCTCTAGTTAACCTAGATAGTCCAAGTGCCCGCTAGGTAACCTAGATAGTCCAAGGGCCTGCTAGTTTACCTACATAGTCCAACGGCCCTCTAGTTAACCTAGATAGTCCAAGTGCTCGCTGGAGGACGTACATAGTCCAAGTGCCCGCTAGGTAACCTAGATAGTCTACGGGCCCGCTAGTTAACCTACATAGTACAACTGCCCGATAGGGAACCTACATAGTCCAAGTGCCCGCTAAGGGACGAACATAGTCCAAGTGCCCGCTAAGGAACCTGCATAGTCCAAGTGCCCGATAGGTAACCTAGATAGTCCAAGTGCCCGCTAGTTAACCTACATAGTCCAAGTGCCCGCTGAGGAACCTACATAGTCCAAGTGTCCGAAAGGGAACCTACGTATTCCAAGTGCCCATTAGGGCACCTAGATAGTCCAAGTGCCCATAGGGAACCTATATAGTCCAAGTGCCCTCTAGGGAACTTACATAGTCAAAGTGCCCGCTAGGGTACCTGCATTGTACAAGTGCCCTCTAGTTAACCTTGATAGTCCAAGTGCCCGCTAGGTAACCTAGATAGTCCAAGGGCCCGCTAGTTAACCTACAAAGTCCAAGTGCCCGATAGGGAACCTACATAGTCCAAGTGCCCAATGAGGAACCTACATAGTCCAAGTGCCCGATAGGGAATCTTCATATTCCAAGTGCCCATTAGGGAACCCAGATAGTCCAAGTGCCCATAGGGAACCTACATAGTCCAAGTGCCCTCTAGGGAAGCTACATATTCATAGTGCCCGCTAGGGAACCTGCATTGTCCAAGTGCCCGCTAGTTAACCTAGATCGTCCAAGTGTCCGCTAGTAAACCTACATAGTCCAAGTTCCCGTTAGGTAACCTAGATAGGCCAAGTGCCCGCTAGTTAACCTACATAGTACAATGGCCCGCTAGTTGACCTAGATAGTTCAAGTGCCCGCTAGTTAACCTAGATAGTCAAAGTGCCCGCTAGTTAACCTAAGTAGTACAAATGTCCGATAGGGATCCTACATAGTCCAAGTGCCCGCTAGGTAACCTAGATATTCCAAGTTCCGGTTTGCTAACCTAGATAGTCCAAGTGCCCGCTAGGTAACCTACATAGTCCAAGGGCCCATTCGTTAACCTAGATAGTCCAAGTGCCCGCTAGGTAACCTATACTGTCCAAGTGCCTGCTAGGTTACCTACATAGTCCAAGTGCACGTTCGTTAACTTAGATAGTCCAAGTCGCGCTAGGTAACCTACATAGTCCAAGGGCCACTAGGTAACCTATAGTCCAAGTGCCCTCTAGGGAACCTACATATTCCAAGTTCCCGCTAGGTAACCTAGATAGTCAAAGTGCCCGTTACCTAACCTAGATAGTCCAAGTGCCCGTGAGGTTACCTACATAGTCCACGTGCCCGTTCGTTAATCTAGATAGTATACTTGCCCGCTAGGTAACCTACATAGTCCAAGAGCCGGCAGGTAACTTAGACAGTTCAAGTGCCCGCTAGGTTACCTGCATACTCCAAGTGCCCGTTAGGTAACCTAGATAGTCCAAGTGCCCGCTAGGTAACCTACATAGTCCAAGTGCCCGCTAGGTAACCTAGATAGTCCAAGTACCCGTTAGCTAACCTAGATAGTCCAAGTGCCCGCTAGGTAACCTCCATAGTCCAATTGCCTTCTAGGTAACCTCCATAGTCCAAGTGCCCAATAATTTACCTATATAGTCCAAGTGCCCGCTAGGGAAACTGCATCGTTCAAGTGCCCGCTAGTTAATCTAGATAGTCCAAGTGCCCGCTAGTTAACCTAGATAGTCCAAGTGCCCGCTACTTAACCTAGATCGTCCAAGTGCCCGCTAGTTAACCTACATAGTCCAAGGTCCGCTAGTTAACCTAGATATTCCAAGTGCCCCTTAGTTAACCTACATAGTCAAAGGGCCCTCTAGTTAACCTAGATAGTCCAAGTGCCCGCTAGGGGACATACATAGTCCAAGTGCCCGCTATGTAACCTAGATAGTCTAAGGGCCCGCTAGATAACCTACATAGTACAACTGCCCGATAGGGAACCTACATAGTCCAAGTGCCCGCTAAGGGACGAACATAGTCCAAGTGCCCTCTAGGGAACCTACAAAATCCAAGTGCCCGCTAGGTAACCTAGATAGTCCAAGTGCCCGCTAGTTAACCTACATAGTCCAAGTGCCCGCTGAGGAACCTACATAGTCCAAGTGTCCGAAAGGGAACCTACGTATTCCAAGTGCCCTTTGGGGCACCTAGATAGTCCAAGTGCCCATAGGGAACATATATCGTCCAAGTGCCCTCTAGGGAACCTACATAGGCAAAGTGCCCGCTAGGGAACCTGCATTGTACAAGTGCCCTCTAGTTAACCTAGATAGTCCAAGTGCCCGCTAGTTAACCTACATAGTCCAACTGCCCGATAGGGAACCTACATAGTCCAAGCGCTCGCTAAGGGACGAACATAGTCCAAGTGCCCGCTTGGGAACCTACATAGTCCAAGTGCCCGCTGGGTAACCTAGATAGTCCAAGTGCCCGCTAGTTAACCTACATAGTCCAAGTGCCCGCTGAGGAACCTACATAGTCCAAGTGTCCGAAAGGGAACCTACGTATTCCAAGTGCCCATTAGGGCACCTAGATAGTCCAAGTGCCCATAGGGAACCTATATAGTCCAAGTGCCCTCTAGGGAACTTACATAGTCAAAGTGCCCGCTAGGGTACCTGCATTGTACAAGTGCCCTCTAGTTAACCTAGATAGTCCAAGTGCCCGCTAGGTAACCTAGATAGTCCAAGGGCCTGCTAGTTTACCTACATAGTCCAACGGCCCTCTAGTTAACCTAGATAGTCCAAGTGCTCGCTGGAGGACGTACATAGTCCAAGTGCCCGCTAGGTAACCTAGATAGTCTACGGGCCCGCTAGTTAACCTACATAGTACAACTGCCCGATAGGGAACCTACATAGTCCAAGTGCCCGCTAAGGGACGAACATAGTCCAAGTGCCCGCTAAGGAACCTGCATAGTCCAAGTGCCCGATAGGTAACCTAGATAGTCCAAGTGCCCGCTAGTTAACCTACATAGTCCAAGTGCCCGCTGAGGAACCTACATAGTCCAAGTGTCCGAAAGGGAACCTACGTATTCCAAGTGCCCATTAGGGCACCTAGATAGTCCAAGTGCCCATAGGGAACCTATATAGTCCAAGTGCCCTCTAGGGAACTTACATAGTCAAAGTGCCCGCTAGGGTACCTGCATTGTACAAGTGCCCTCTAGTTAACCTTGATAGTCCAAGTGCCCGCTAGGTAACCTAGATAGTCCAAGGGCCCGCTAGTTAACCGACAAAGTCCAAGTGCCCGATAGGGAACCTACATAGTCCAAGTGCCCAATGAGGAACCTACATAGTCCAAGTGCCCGATAGGGAATCTTCATATTCCAAGTGCCCATTAGGGAACCCAGATAGTCCAAGTGCCCATAGGGAACCTACATAGTCCAAGTGCCCTCTAGGGAAGCTACATATTCATAGTGCCCGCTAGGGAACCTGCATTGTCCAAGTGCCCGCTAGTTAACCTAGATCGTCCAAGTGTCCGCTAGTAAACCTACATAGTCCAAGTTCCCGTTACGTAACCTAGATAGGCCAAGTGCCCACTAGTTAACCTACATAGTACAATGGCCCGCTAGTTGACCTAGATAGTTCAAGTGCCCGCTAGTTAACCTAGATAGTGAAAGTGCCCGCTAGTTAACCTAAGTAGTACAAATGTCCGATAGGGATCCTACATAGTCCAAGTGCCCGCTAGGTAACCTAGATATTCCAAGTTCCGGTTTGCTAACCTAGATAGTCCAAGTGCCCATTCGTTAACCTAGATAGTCCTAGTGCCCGCTAGGTAACCTATACTGTCCAAGTGCCTGCTAGGTTACCTACATAGTCCAAGTGCACGTTCGTTAACTTAGATAGTCCAAGTCGCGCTAGGTAACCTACATAGTCCAAGGGCCACTAGGTAACCTATAGTCCAAGTGCCCTCTAGGTAACCTACATATTCCAAGTTCCCGCTAGGTAACCTAGATAGTCAAAGTGCCCGTTACCTAACCTAGATAGTCCAAGTGCCCGTGAGGTTACCTACATAGTCCACGTGCCCGTTCGTTAACCTAGATAGTACACTTGCCCGCTAGGTAACCTACATAGTCCAATAGCCGGCAGGTAACTTAGACATTTCAAGTGCCCGCTAGGTTACCTGCATAGTCCAAGTGCCCGTAAGGTAACCTAGATAGTCCAAGTGCCCGCTAGGTAACCTACATAGTCCAAGTGCCCGCTAGGTAACCTAGATAGTCCAAGTACCCGTTAGCTAACCTAGATGGTCCAAGTGCCCGCTAGGTAACCTCCATAGTCCAATTGCCTTCTAGGTAACCTCCATAGTCCAAGTGCCCAATAATTTACCTATATAGTCCAAGTGCCCGCTAGGGAAACTGCATCGTTCAAGTGCCCGCTAGTTAACCTAGATAGTCCAAGTGCCCGCTACTTAACCTAGATCGTCCAAGTGCCCGCTAGTTAACCTACATAGTCCAAGGTCCGCTAGTTAACCTAGATATTCCAAGTGCCCCTTAGTTAACCTACATAGTCAAAGGACCCTCTAGTTAACCTAGATAGTCCAAGTGCCCGCTAGGGGACATACATAGTCCACATGCCCACTATGTAACCTAGATAGTCTAAGGGCCCGCTAGATAACCTACATAGTACAACTGCCCGATAGGGAACCTACATAGTCCAAGTGCCCGCTAAGGGACGAACATAGTCCAAGTGCCCGCTAGGGAACCTACAAAATCCAAGTGCCCGCTAGGTAACCTAGATAGTCCAAGTGCCCGCTAGTTAACCTACATAGTCCAAGTGCCCGCTGAGGAACCTACATAGTCCAAGTGTCCGAAAGGGAACCTACGTATTCCAAGTGCCCGTTAGGGCACCTAGATAGTCCAAGTAACCATAGGGAACCTATATAGTCCAAGTGCCCTCCAGGGAAGCTACATAGTCAAAGTGCCCGCTAGGGAACCTGCATTGTACAAGTGCCCGCTAGTTAACCTAGATAGTCCAAGTGCCCGCTAGGTAACCTAGATAGTCGAAGGGCCCGCTAGTTAACCTACATAGTCCAAGTGCCCGATAGGGAACCTACATAGTCCAAGTGCCCAATGAGGAACCTACATAGTCCAAGTGCCTGAGAGGGAATCTTCATATTCCAAGTGCCCGTTAGGGAACCCAGATAGTCCAAGTGCCCATAGGGAACCTATATGGTCCAAGTGCCCTCTAGGGAAGCTACATATTCATAGTGCCCGCTAGGGAACCTGCATTGTCCAAGTGCCCGCTAGTTAACCAAGATCGTCCAAGTGTCCGCTAGTAAACCTACATAGTCCAAGTTCCCGTTAGGTAACCTAGATAGGCCAAGTGCCCGCAAGGTAACCTACATAGTCCAAGTGCCCGCTAGGTAACCTAGATATTCCAAGTTCCGGTTTACTAATCTAGATAGTCCAAGTGCCCTCTAGGTAACCTACATAGTCCAAGTGCCCATTCGTTAACTTAGATAGTCCAAGTGCCCGCTAGGTAACCTATACTGTCCAAGTGCCCGCTAGGTTACCTATATAGTCCATGTGCACGTTCTTTAACTTAGATAGTCCAAGTCGCGTTAGGTAACCTATATACTCCAAGTGCCCGCTAGTTAAACTATAGTCCAAGTGCCCGCTAGGTAACCTACATATTCCAAGTTCCCGCTAGGTAACCAAGATTGTCCAAGTGCCCGTTACCTAACCTAGATAGTCCAAGTGCCCGTTAGGTTACCTACATAGTCCAAGTGCCCGCTAATTAACCTACATAGTCCAAGTGCCCGTTAGGTAACCTAGACAGTCCAAGTGCCCGGTAGTTAACCTCCATAGTCCAAGTGCCCGCTAATTAACCTATATAGTCCAAGTGCCCGCTAGGGAACCTGCATCATCCAAGTGCCCGCTAGTTAATCTAGATAGTCCAAGTGCCCGCTAGTTAAGCTAGATAGTCCAAGTGGCCGCTAGTTAACCTAGATCGTCCAAGTGCCCGCTAGTTAACCTAGATCGCCCAAGTGCCCGCTAGTTAACCTACATAGTCCAAGGTCCGCTAGTTAACCTAGATATTTCAAGTGCCCGCTAGTTAACCTACATAGTCCAAGGGCCCTCTAGTTAACCGAGATAGTCCAAGTGCCCACTAGGGGAAGTACATAGTCCAAGTGCACGCCAGGTAACCTAGATAGTCTAAGGGCCCGCTAGTTAACCTACATAGTCCAACTGCCCGATAGGGAACCTACATAGTTCAAGCGCTCGCTAAGGGACGAACATAGTCCAAGTGCCCGCTAGGGAACCTACATAGTCCAAGTGCCCGCTAGGTAACCTAGATAGTCCAAGTGCCCGCTAGTTAACCTACATAGTCCAAGTGCCCGCTGAGGAACCTACATAGTCCAAGTGTCCGAAAGGGAACCTACGTATTCCAAGTGCCCATTAGGGCACCTAGATAGTCCAAGTGCCCATAGGGAACCTATATAGTCCAAGTGCCCTCTAGGGAACTTACATAGTCAAAGTGCCCGCTAGGGTACCTGCATTGTACAAGTGCCCTCTAGTTAACCTAGATAGTCCAAGTGCCCGCTAGGTAACCTAGATAGTCCAAGGGCCTGCTAGTTAACCTACATAGTCCAACGGCCCTCTAGTTAACCTAGATAGTCCAAGTGCCCGCTGGAGGACGTACATAGTCCAAGTGCCCGCTAGGTAACCTAGATAGTCTACGGGCCCGCTAGTTAACCTACATAGTCCAACTGCCCGATAGGGAACCTACATAGTCCAAGTGCCCGCTAAGGGACGAACATAGTCCAAGTGCCCGCTAGGGAACCTGCATAGTCCAAGTGCCCGATAGGTAACCTAGATAGTCCAAGTGCCCGCTAGTAAACCTACATAGTCCAAGTGCCCACTGAGGAACCTGCATAGTCCAAGTGTCCGAAAGGGAACCTACGTATTCCAAGTGCCCTTTAGGGCACCTAGATAGTCCAAGTGCCCATAGAGAACATATATCGTCCAAGTGCCCTCTAGGAACTAACATAGTCAAAGTGCCCGCTAGGGAACCTGCATTGTACAAGTGCCCTCTAGTTAACCTACATAGTCCAAGTGCCCGCTAGGTAACCTAGATAGTCCAAGGGCCCGCTAGTTAACCTACAAAGTCCAAGTGCCCAATGAGGAACCTACATAGTCCAAGTGCCCGATAGGGAATCTTCATATTCCAAGTGCCCGTTAGGGAACCCAGATAGTCCAAGTGCCCATAGGGAACCTACATAATCCAAGTGCCCTCTAGGGAAGCTACATATTCATAGTGCCCGCTAGGGAACCTGCATTGTCCAAGTGCCCGCTAGTTAACCTAGATCGTCCAAGTGTCCGCTAGTAAACCTACATAGTCCAAGTTCCCGTTAGGTAACCTAGATAGGCCAAGTGCCCGCTAGTTAACCTACATAGTACAATGGCCCGCTAGTTGACCTAGATAGTTCAAGTGCCCGCTAGGTAACCTAGATAGTCCAAGTGCCCGCTAGTTAACCTACATAGTCCAAGTGCCCGCTGAGGAACCTACATAGTCCAAGTGTCCGAAAGGGAACCTACGTATTCCAAGTGCCCTTTGGGGCACCTAGATAGTCCAAGTGCCCATAGGGAACATATATCGTCCAAGTGCCCTCTAGGGAACCTACATAGTCAAAGTGCCCGCTAGGGAACCAGCATTGTACAAGTGCCCTCTAGTTAACCTAGATAGTCCAAGTGTCCGCTAGTTAACCTAGATAGTCCAAGGGCCCGCTAGTTAACCTACAAAGTCCAAGTGCCCGATAGGGAACCTACATAGTCCAAGTGCCCAATGAGGAACCTACATAGTCCAAGTGCCCGATAGGGAATCTTCATATTCCAAGTGCCCGTTAGGGAACCCAGATAGTCCAAGTGCCCATAGGGAACCTACATAGTCCAAGTGCCCTCTAGGGAAGCTACATATTCATAGTGCCCGCTAGGGAACCTGCATTGTCCAAGTGCCCGCTAGTTAACCTAGATCGTCCAAGTGTCCGCTAGTAAACCTACATAGTCCAAGTTCCCGTTAGGTAACCTAGATAGGCCAAGTGCCCGCTAGTTAACCTACATAGTACAATGGCCCGCTAGTTGACCTAGATAGTTCAAGTGCCCGCTAGGTAACCTAGATAGTCCAAGTGCCCGCTAGTTAACCTACATAGTCCAAGTGACCGCTGAGGACCCTACATAGTCCAAGTGTCCGAAAGGGAACCTACGTATTCCAAGTGCCCTTTGGGGCACCTAGATAGTCCAAGTGCCCATAGGGAACATATATCGTCCAAGTGCCCTCTAGGGAACCTACATAGTCAAAGTGCCTGCTAGGGAACCAGCATTGTACAAGTGCCCTCTAGTTAACCTAGATAGTCCAAGTGCCCGCTAGTTAACCTAGATAGTCCAAGGGCCCGCTAGTTAACCTACAAAGTCCAAGTGCCCGATAGGGAACCTACATAGTCCAAGTGCCCAATGAGGAACCTACATAGTCCAAGTGCCCGATAGGGAATCTTCATATTCCAAGTGCCCGTTAGGGAACCCAGATAGTCCAAGTGCCCATAGGGAACCTACATAGTCCAAGTGCCCTCTAGGGAAGCTACATATTCATAGTGCCCGCTAGGGAACCTGCATTGTCCAAGTGCCCGCTAGTTAACCTAGATCGTCCAAGTGTCCGCTAGTAAACCTACATAGTCCAAGTTCCCGTTAGGTAACCTAGATAGGCCAAGTGCCTGCTAGTTAACCTACATAGTACAATGGCCCGCTAGTTGACATAGATAGTCCAAGTGCCCGTTAGTTAACCTAGATAGTCAAAGTGCCCGCTAGTTAACCTAAGTAGTACAAATGTCCAATAGGGATCCTACATAGTCCAAGTGCCCGCTAGGTAACCTAGATATTCCAAGTTCCGGTTTGCTAACCTAGATAGTCCAAGTGCCCGCTAGATAACCTACATAGTCCAAGTGCCCATTCGTTAACCTAGATAGTCCAAGTGCCCGCTAGGTAACCTATACTGTCCAAGTGCCCGCTAGGTTACTTACATAGTCCAAGTGCACGTTCGTTAACTTAGATAGTCCAAGTCGCGGTAGGTAACCAACATAGTCCAAGGGCCGCTAGGTAACCTATATAGTCCAAGTGCCCGCTAGTTAACCTATAGTCGAAGTGCCCTCTAGGTAACCTACATATTCCAAGTTCCCGCTAGGTAACCTATAGTCCAAGTGCCCGTTACCTAACCTAGATAATCCAAGTGCCCGTTAGGTTACCTATATTGTCCAAGTGCCCGCTAGTTAACCTACATAGTCCAAGGTCCGCTAGTTAACCTAGATATTCCAAGTGCCCGCTAGTTAACCTATATAGTCCAAGGGCCCTCTAGTTAACCTAGATAGTCCAAGTGACCGCTAGAAGACGTACATAGTCCAAGTGCCCGCTAGGTAATCTAGATAGTCTAAGGGCCCGCTAGTTAACCTACATAGTCCAACTGCCCGATAGGGAACCTCCATAGTCCATGTGCCCGCTAAGGGACGAACATAGTCCAAGTGCCCGCTAGGGAACCTGCATAGTCCAAGTGCCCGCTAGGTAACCTAGATAGTCCAAGTGCCCGATGAGGAACCTACATAGTCCAAGTGTCCGAAAGGGAACCTACGTATTCCAAGTGCCCATTAGTGCACCTAGATAGTCCAAGTGCCCATAGGGAACATATATCGTCCAAGTGCCCTCTAGTGAACCTACATAGTCAAAGTGCCCGCTAGGGAACCTGCATTGTACAAGTGCCCTCTAGTTAACCTAGATAGTCCAAGTGCCCGCTAGGTAACCTAGATAGTCCAAGGGCCCGCTAGTTAACCTACAAAGTCCAAGTGCCCGATAGGGAACCTACATAGTCCAAGTGCCCAATGAGGAACCTACATAGTCCAAGTGCCCGATAGGGAATCTTCATATTCCAAGTGCCCGTTAGGGAACCCAGATAGTCCAAGTGCCCATAGGGAACCTACATAGTCCAAGTGCCCTCTAGGGAAGCTACATATTAATAGTGCCCGCTAGGGAACCTGCATTGTCCAAGTGCCCGCTAGTTAACCTAGATCGTCCAAGTGTCCGCTAGTAAACCTACATAGTCCAAGTTCCCGTTAGGTAACCTAGATAGGCCAAGTGCCCGCTAGTTAACCTACATAGTACAATGGCCCGCTAGTTGACCTAGATAGTTCAAGTGCCCGCTAGTTAACCTAGATAGTCAAAGTGCCCGCTAGTTAACCTAAGTAGTACAAATGTCCAATAGGGATCCTACATAGTCCAAGTGCCCGCTAGGTAACCTAGATATTCCAAGTTCCGGTTTGCTAACCTAGATAGTCCAAGTGCCCGCTAGGTAACCTACATAGTCCAAGTGCCCATTCGTTAACCTAGATAGTCCAAGTGCCCGCTAGGTAACCTATACTGTCCAAGTGCCCGCTAGGTTACTTACATAGTCCAAGTGCACGTTCGTTAACTTAGATAGTCCAAGTCGCGGTAGGTAACCAACATAGTCCAAGGGCCGCAAGGTAACCTATATAGTCCAAGTGCCCGCTAGTTAACCTATAGTCCAAGTGCCCTCTAGGTAACCTACATATTCCAAGTTCCCGCTAGGTAACCTATAGTCCAAGTGCCCGTTACCTAAGCTAGATAGTCCAAGTGCCCGTTAGGTTACCTATATTGTCCAAGTGCCCGCTAGTTAACCTACATAGTCCAAGGTCCGCTAGTTAACCTAGATATTCCAAGTGCCCGCTAGTTAACCTACATAGTCCATGGGCCCTCTATTTAACCTAGATAGTCCAAGTGCCCGCTAGGGGACGTACATAGTCCAAGTGCCCGCTAGGTAACCTAGATAGTCTAAGGGCCCGCTAGTTAACCTACATAGTCCAACTGCCCGATAGGGAACCTACATAGTCCAAGTGCCCGTTAAGGGACAAACATAGTCCAAGTGCCCTCTAGGGAACCTGCATAGTCCAAGTGCCCGCTAGTTAACCTACATAGTCCAAGTGACCGATGAGGAACCTACATAGTCCAAGTGTCCGAAAGGGAACCTACCTATTCCAAGTGCCCATTAGGGCACCTAGATAGTCCAAGTGCCCATAGGGAACCTATATCGTCCAAGTGCCCTCTAGGGAACCTACATAGTCAAAGTGCCCGCTAGGGAACCTGCATTGTACAAGTGCCCTCTAGTTAACCTAGATAGTCCAAGTGCCCGCTAGGTAACCTAGATAGTCCAAGGGCCCGCTAGTTAACCTACATAGTCCAAGTGCCCGATAGGGAACCTACATAGTCCAAGTGCCCAATGAGGAACCTACATAGTCCAAGTGCCCGATAGGGAATCTTCATATTCCAAGTGCCCGTTAGGGAACCCAGATATTCCAAGTGCCCGCTAGGTAACCGCCATAGTCCAAGTGCCCGTTCGTTAACCTAGATAGTCCAAGTTCCTGTTAGCTAACCTACATAGTCCAAGTGCCCGTTCGTTAACCTAGATAATTCAAGTGCCCGCTAGGTAACCTAGACAGTCCAAGTGCCTGCTAGGTAACCTACATAGTCCAAGTGCCCGTTTGCTAACCAAGATCGTCAAAGGGCCCGGTAGTTAACCTACATAGTCCAAGGGCCCGCTAGTTAACCTAGATAGTCCAAGTGCCCGCTAGTTAACCTACATTGTCCAAGTCCCTGATGGGGAACCTACGTAGTCCAAGTATCCGCTAGGTAACCTACATAGTCCAAATGCCCGATAGTAACGTACATAGTCCAAGTGCCCGTTAGGTAACCTAGATAGTCCAAATGCCCGCTAGGGATCCCACATAGCCCAAGTGCCCATTAGAGAACTTACATAATCAAAGCCCTGCTAGGGAACCTACATAGTCCAAGTGCCCGTTAGCTAACCTAGATAGTCCAAGTGCCCGCTAGGTAACCTCCATAGTCCAAGTGCCCGCTAGGTAACCTCCATAGTCCAAGTGCCCGTTCGTTAACCTAGATAGTCCAAGTTCCTGTTAGCTAACCTACATAGTCCAAGTGTCCGTTCGTTAACCTAGATAGTTCAAGTGCCCGCTAGGTAACCTAGACAGTCCAAGTGCCTGCTAGGTAACCTACATAGTCTAAGTGCCCGCTAGGGACCTACATAGTCCAAGTGCCCGCTAGGTAACCTACATAGTCCAAGTGCCCGCTAAGGGACCTACATAGTCCAAGTGCCCGTTAGGGAACCTACATAGTCCAAGTGCCCTCTAGGGAACCTGCATCGTCCAAGTGCCCGCCAGTTAACATAGAGAGACTAAGTCCCCGCTAGTTAACCTAGATAGTCCAAGTGCCCGCTAGTTAACCTAGATCGTCCAAGTGCCCGCTAGTTAACCTACATAGTCCAAGGTCCGTTAGTTAACCTAGATAGTCCAAGTGCCCTCTAGATAACCTACATAGTCCAAGGGCCCTCTAGTTAACCTTGATAGTCCAAGTGCCCGCTAGGGGACGTACATAGTCCAAGTGCCTGCTGGACAACCTAGATAGTCCAAGTGCCCGCTAGTTAACCTACAAAATCCAAGTGCCCGCTGAGGAACCTACATAGTCCAAGTGTGCGAAAGGGAACTTACGTATTCCAAGTGCCCGTTAGGGCACCTAGATAGTCCAAGTAACCATAGGGAAACTATATAGTCCAAGTGCCCTCTAGGGAACCTACATAGTCAAAGTGCCCGCTAGGGAACCTGCATTGTACAAGTGCCCTCTAGTTAACCTAGATAGTCCAAGTGCCCGCTAGGTAACCTAGATAGTCCAAGGGCCCGCTAGTTAACCTACATAGTCCAAGTGCCCAATGAGGAACCTAAATAGTCCAAGTGCCCGATAGGGAATCTTCATATTCCAAGTGCCCGTTAGGGAACCCAGATTGTCCAAGTGCCCATAGGGAACCTATATAGTCCAAGTTCCCTCTAGGGAAGCTACATATTCATAGTGCCCGCTAGTTAACCTAGATCGTCCAAGGGTCCGCTAGTAAACCTACATAGTCCAAGTTCCCGTTAGGTAACCTAGATAGGCCAAGTGCCCGCTAGTTAACCTACATAGTACAATGGCCCGCTAGTTGACCTAGATAGTCCAAGTGCCCGCTAGTTAACCTAGATAGTCAAAGTGCCCGCTAGTTAACCTAAGTAGTACAAATGTCCGATAGGGATCCTACATAGTCCAAGTGCCCGCTAGGTAACCTAGATATTCCAAGTTCCTGTTTGCTAACCTAGATAGTCCAAGTGCCCGCTAGGTAACCTACGTAGTCCAAGTGCCCCTTCGTTAACCTAGATAGTCCAAGTGCCTGCTAGGTAACCTATACTGTCCAAGTGCCCGCTAGGTTACTTACATAGTCCAAGTGCACTTTCGTTAACTTAGATAGTCCAAGTCGCGGTAGGTAACCAGCATAGTCCAAGGGCCGCTAGGTAACCTATAAGTCCAAGTGCCCGCTAGTTAGCCTATAGTCCAAGTGCCCTCTAGGTAACCTACACATTCCAAGTTTCCGCTAGGTAACCTAGATAGTCCAAGTGCCCGTTACCTAACCTAGATAGTCCAAGTGCCCGTTAGGTTACCTACATAGTCCACGTGCCCGTTCGTTAACCTAGATAGTCCAATTGCCCGCTAGGTAACCTACATAGTCCAAGGGCCGGCTAGGTAACCTTTAGAATCCAAGTGCCCACTAGGTAATCTAGATAGTCCAGGTGCCCGTTAGGTAACCTAGATAGTCCAAGTGACCGCTAGTTAACCTACATAGTCCAAGTGCCCGCTAGGTTACCTGCATAGTCCAAGTGCCCGTTAGGTAACCTAGATAGTACAAGTGCCCGCTAGGTAACCTACATAGTCCAAGTGCCCGCTAGGTAACCTAGATAGTCCAAGTACCCGTTAGCTAACCTAGATAGTCCAAGTGCCCGCTAGGTAACCTCCATAGTCCAAGTGCCCGCTAGGTAACCTCCATAGTCCAAGTGCCCGTTCATTAACCTAGATAGTCCAAGTTCCTGTTAGCTAACCTACATAGTCCAAGTGCCCGTTCGTTAACCTAGATAGTTCAAGTGCCCTCTAGGTAACCTAGACAGTCCAAATGCCCGTTTGCTAACCTAGATTGTCAAAGGGCCCGCTAGTTAACCTACATAGTCCAAGGGCCCGCTAGTTAACCTAGATAGTCCAAGTGCCCGCTAGTTAACCTATATTGTCCAAGTCCCTGATGGGGAACCTACATAGTCCAAGTATCCGCTAGGTAACCTACATAGTCCAAATGCCCGCTAGTAACGTACATAGTCCAAGTGTCCGTTAGGTAACCTAGATAGTCCAAATGCCCGCTAGGGAACCCACATAGCCCAAGTGCCCATTAAAGAACTTACATAATCAAAGCCCTGCTAGGGAACCTACATAGTCCAAGTGCCCGCTAGGGAACCTAGATAGTCCAAGTACCCGTTAGCTAACCTAGATAGTCCAAGTGCCTGCTAGGTAACCTACATAGTCTAAGTGCCCGCTAGGGACCTACATAGTCCAAGTGCCCGCTAGGTAACCTTCATAGTCCAAGTGCCCGTTAGTTAACCTAGATAGTCAAAGTGCCTGCTAGGTAACCTAGATAGTCCAAATGCCTGCCAGGGTACCCACATAGTCCAACTGCCCGATAGGGAACCAACATAGTCCAAGTGCCCGCTAAGGAACCGACATAGTCCAAGTGACCGCTAGGGAACCTACATAGTCCAAATGCCCGTTAGGGTACCCACAGAGTCCAACTGCCCGATAGGGAACCTACATAGTCCAAGTGCCCGCTAGGTAACCTAGATAGTCCAAGTACCCGTTAGCTAACCTAGATAGTCCATGTGCCCGCTAGGTAACCTCCATAGTCCAAGTGCCCGCTAGGTAACCTCCATAGTCCAAGTGCCCGTTCATTAACATAGATAGTCCAAGTTCCTGTTAGCTAACCTACATAGTCCAAGTGCCCGTTCGTTAACCTAGATAGTTCAAGTGCCCTCTAGGTAACCTAGACAGTCCAAGTGCCTGCTAGGTAACCTACATAGTCCAAGTGCCCGTTTGCTAACCTAGATCGTCAAAGGGCCCGCTAGTTAACCTACATAGTCCAAGGGCCCGCTAGTTAACCTAGATAGTCCAAGTGCCCGCTATTTAACCAACATTGTCCAAGTCCCTGATGGGGAACCTACATAGTCCAAGTATCCGCTAGGTAACCTACATAGTCCAAATGCCCGCTAGTAACGTACATAGTCCAAGTGCCCGTTAGGTAACCTAGATAGTCCAAATGCCCGCTAGGGAACCCACATAGCCCAAGTGCCCATTAGAGAACTTACATAATCAAAGCCCTGCTAGGGAACCTACATAGTCCAAGTGCCCGCTAGGGAACCTAGATAGTCCAAGTACCCGTTAGCTAACCTAGATAGTCCAAGTGCCCGCTAGGTAACCTCCATAGTCCAAGTGCCCGCTAGGTAACCTCCATAGTCCAATTGCCCGTTCGTTAACGTATATAGTCCAAGTTCCTGTTGGCTAACCTACATAGTCCAAGTGTCCGTTCGTTAACCTAGATAGTTCAAGTGCCCGCTAGGTAACCTAGACAGTCCAAGTGCCTGCTAGGTAACCTACATAGTCTAAGTGCCCGCTAGGGATCTACATAGTCCAAGTGCCCGCTAGGTAACCTACATAGTCCAAGTGCCCATTAGTTAACTTAGATAGTCAAAGTGCCTGCTAGGTAACCTAGATAGTCCAAATGCCTGCTAGGGTACCCACATAGTCCAACTGCCCGATAGGGAACCAACATAGTCCAAGTGCCCGCTAAGTGATCGACATAGTCCAAGTGACCGCTAGGGAACCTACATAGTCCAAATGCCCGTTAGGGTACCCACAGAGTCCAACTGCCCGATAGGGAACCAACATAGTCCAAGTGCCCGCTAAGGGACCTACATAGTCCAAGTGCCCGTTAGGGAACCTACATATTCCAAGTGCCCTCTAGGGAACCTGCATCGTCCAAGTGCCCGCCAGTTAACATAGAGAGTCTAAGTTCCCGCTAGTTAACCTAGATAGTCCAAGTGCCTGCTAGTTAACCTAGATCGTCGAAGTGCCCGCTAGTTAACCTACATAGTCCAAGGTCCATTAGTTATCCTAGATAGTCCAAGTGCCCTCTAGATAACCTAGATCGTCCAAGTGCCCGCTAGTTAATCTACATAGTCCAAGTGCCCGCTAGGGGACGTACATAGTCCAAGTGCCCGCTGGACAACCTAGATAGTCCAAGTGCCCGCTAGTTAACCTACATAGTCCAAGTGCCCGCTGAGAACCTACATAGTCCAAGTGTGCGAAAGGGAACCTACGTATTCCAAGTGCCCGTTAGGGCACCTAGATAGTCCAAGTAACCATAGGGAACCTATATAGTCCAAGTGCCCTCTATGGAACCTTCATAGTCAAAGTGCCCGCTAGGGAACCTGCATTGTACAAGTGCCCGCTAGTTAACCTAGATAGTCCAAGTGCCCGCTAGGTAACCTAGATAGTCGAAGGGCCCGCTAGTTAACCTACATAGTCCAAGTGCCCGATAGGGAACCTACATAGTCCAAGTGCCCAATGAGGAACCTACATAATCCAAGTGCCCGATAGGGAATCTTCATATTCCAAGTGCCCGTTAGGGAACCCAGATAGTCCAAGTGCCCTAAGGGAACTTATATGGTCCAAGTGCCCTCTAGGGAAGCTACATATTCATAGTGCCCGCTAGGGAACCTGCATTGTCCAAGTGCCCGCTAGTTAACCAAGATTATCCAAGTGTCCGCTAGTAAACCTACATAGTCCAATTCCCGTTAGGTAACCTAGATAGGCCAAGTGCCCGCAAAGTAACCTACATAGTCCAAGTGCCCGCTAGGTAACCTACATAGTCCAAGTGCCCGTTAGTTAACCTAGATAGTCAAAGTGCCTGCTAGGTAACCTAGATAGTCCAAATGCCTGCTAGGGTACCCACATAGTCCAACTGCCCGATAGGGAACCAACATAGTCCAAGGGCCCGCTAAGGGACCGACATAGTCCAAGTGACCGCTAGGGAACCTACATAGTCCAAATGCCCGTTAGGGTACCCACAGAGTCCAACTGCCCGATAGGGAACCTACATAGTCCAAGTGCCCGCTAGGTAACCTAGATAGTCCAAGTACCCGTTAGCTAACCTAGATAGTCCAAGTGCCTGCTAGGTAACCTCCATAGTCCAAGTGCCCGCTAGGTAACCTCCATAGTCCAAGTGCCCGTTCATTAACCTAGATAGTCCAAGTTCCTGTTAGCTAACCTACATAGTCCAAGTGCCCGTTCGTTAACCTAGATAGTTCAAGTGCCCTCTAGGTAACCTAGACAGTCCAAGTGCCTGCTAGGTAACCTACATAGTCCAAGTGCCCGTTTGCTAACCTAGATCGTCAAAGGGCCCGCTAGTTAACCTACATAGTCCAAGGGCCCGCTAGTTAACCTAGATAGTCCAAGTGCCCGCTATTTAACCTACATTGTCCAAGTCCCTGATGGGGAACCTACATAGTCCAAGTATCCGCTAGGTAACCTACATAGTCCAAATGCCCGCTAGTAACGTACATAGTCCAAGTGTCCGTTAGGTAACCTAGATAGTCCAAATGCCCGCTAGGGAACCCACATAGCCCAAGTGCCCATTAGAGAACTTACATAATCAAAGCCCTGCTAGGGAACCTACATAGTCCAAGTGCCCGCTAGGGAACCAACATAGTCCAAGTGCCCGCTAAGGGTCTACATAGTCCAAGTGCCCGTTAGGGAACCTACATAGTCCAAGTGCCCTCTAGGGAACCTGCATCGTCCAAGTGCCCGCCAGTTAACATAGAGAGTCTAAGTTCCCGCTAGTTAACCTAGATAGTCCAAGTGCCTGCTAGTTAACCTAGATCGTCCAAGTGCCCGCTAGTTAACCTACATAGTCCAAGGTCCGTTAGTTAACCTAGATAGTCCAAGTGCCCTCTAGATAACCTATATCGTCCAAGTGCCCGCTAGTTAACCTACATAGTCCAAGTGCCCGCTAGGGGACGTACATAGTCCAAGTGCCTGCTGGACAACCTAGATAGTCCAAGTGCCCGCTAGTTAGCCTACATAGTCCAAGTGCCCGCTGAGGAACCTACATAGTCCAAGTGCCCGATAGGGAATCTTCATATTCCAAGTGCCCGTTAGGGAACCCAGATAGTCCAAGTGCCCATAGGGAACTTATATGGTCCAAGTGCCCTCTAGGGAAGCTACATATTCATAGTGCCCGCTAGGGAACCTGCATTGTCCAAGTGCCCGCTAGTTAACCAAGATTGTCCAAGTGTCCGCTAGTAAACCTACATAGTCCAAGTTCCCATTAGGTAACCTAGATAGGCCAAGTGCCCGCAAAGTAACCTACATAGTCCAAGTGCCCGCTAGGTAACCTAGATATTCCAAGTTCCGGTTTACTAACCTAGATAGTCCAAGTGCCCGCTAGGTAACCTACATAGTCCAAGTGCCCATTCGTTAAACTAGATAGTCCAAGTGCCCGCTAGGTAACCTATACTGTCCAAGTGCCCGCTAGGTTACCTACATAGTCCAAGTGCACGTTCGTTAACTTAGATAGTCCAAGTTGCGCTAGGTAACATACATAGACCAAGGGCCCGCTAGGTAACCTATATAGTCCAAGTGCCCGCTAGTTAAACTATAGTCCAAGTGCCCGCTAGGTAACCTACATATTCCAAGTTCCCGCTAGGTAACCTAGATAGTCCAAGTGCCCGTTACCTAACCTAGATATTCCAAGTGCCCATTAGGTTACCTACATAGTCCACGTCCCTGTTCGTTAACCTAGATAGTCCAAGTGCCCGCTAAGTAACCTACATAGTCCAAGTGCCCGCTAATTAACCTACATAGTCCAAGTGCCCGTTAGGTAACCTAGACAGTCCAAGTGCCCGCTAGGTAACCTCCATAGTCCAAGTGCCTGCTAATTAACCTATATAGTCCAAGTGCCCGCTAGGGAACCTGCATCGTCCAAGTGCCCGCTAGTTAATCTAGATAGTCCAAGGGTCCGCTAGTAAACCTACATAGTCCAAGTTCCCGTTAGGTAACCTAGATAGGCCAAGTGCCCGCTAGTTAACCTACATAGTACAATGGCCCGCTAGTTGACCTAGATAGTCCAAGTGCCCGCTAGTTAACCTAGATAGTCAAAGTGCCCGCTAGTTAACCTAAGTAGTACAAATGTCCAAATGGGATCCTACATAATCCAAGTGCCCGCTAGGTAACCTAGATATTCCAAGTTCCGGTTTGCTAACCTAGATAGTCCAAGTGCCCGCTAGGTAACCTATACTGTCCAAGTGCCCGCTAGGTTACTTACATAGTCCAAGTGCACGTTCGTTAACTTAGATAGTCCAAGTCGCGGTAGGTAACCAACATAGTCTAAGGGCCGCTAGGTAACCTATATAGTCCAAGTGCCCGCTAGTTAACCTATAGTCCATGTGCCCTCTAGGTAACTTAAACAGTCCAAGTGCCCGCTAGGTTACCTGCATAGTCCAAGTGCCCGTTAGGTAACCTAGATAGTCCAAGTGCCCGCTGGGTAACCTCCATAGTCCAAGTGCCCGCTAGGTAACATCCATAGTCCAAGTGCCCGTTCGTTAACCTAGATAGTCCAAGTTCCTGTTAGCTAACCTACATAGTCCAAGTGCCCGTTCGTTAACCTAGATAGTTCAAGTGCCCGCTAGGTAACCTAGACAGTCCAAGTGCCTGATAGGTAACCTACATAGTCCAAGTGCCCGTTTGCTAACCTAGATCGTCAAAAGGCCCGCTAGTTAACCTACATAGTCCAAGGGCCCGCTAGTTAACCTAGATAGTCCAAGTGCCCGCTAGTTAACCTACATTGTCCAAGTCCCTGATGGGGAACCTACATAGTCCAAGTATCCGCTAGGTAACCTACATAGTCCAAATGCCCACTAGTAACGTACGTAGTCCAAATGCCCGTTAGGTAACCTAGATAGTCCAAATGCCCGCTAGGGAACCTACATAGCCCAAGTGCCCGCTAGGTAACCTACATAGTCCAAATGCCCGCTAGAAACCTACATAGTCCAAGTGCAAGAAGGGAACCTACATAATCCAAGTGCCCGCTAGGGAACCTACATAGTCCAAATGCCCGTTAGGTAACCTAGATAGTCCAAATGCCCGCTAGGGTACCCAAATAGTCTAAGTGCCCGCGAGGTAACCTACATAGTCCAAGTGCCGATTCATTAACCTAGATTTTCCAAGTGCCCTCTAGGTAACCTAGACTGTCCAAGTGCCCGCTTGTTTACCTACATAGTCCACGTGCCCGTTCGTCAACCTAGATAGTACAAGAGCCCGCTACTTAACCTACATAGTGCAAGGGCCCGCTAGTTAACCTAGATAGTCCAAGTGCCCGCTAGTTAACCTACATTGTCCAAGTCCCTGATGGGGAACCTACATAGTCCAAGTATCCGCTAGGTAACCTACATAGTCCAAATGCCCGCTAGTAACGTACATAGTCCAAGTGCCCGTTAGGTAACCTAGATAGTCCAAATGCCCGCTAGGGAACCCACATAGTCCAAGTGCCCGTTAGAGAACTTACATAGTCAAAGCCCTGCTAGGGAACCTACATAGTCCAAGTGCCCGCTAGGTAACCTAGATAATCCAAGTACCCGTTAGCTAACCTAGATAGTCCAAGTGCCTGCTAGGTAACCTACATAGTCCAAGTGCCCGCTAGGTAACCTCCATAGTCCAAGTGCCCGTTCGTTAACCTAGATAGTCCAAGTTCCTGTTAGCTAACCTACATAGTCCAAGTGCCCGTTCGTTAACCTAGATAGTTCAAGTGCCCGCTAGGTAACCTAGACAGTCCAAGTGCCTGCTAGGTAACCTACATAGTCCAAGTGCCCGCTAGGGAACCTACATAGTCCAAGTGCCCGTTAGTTAACCTAGATAGTCAAAGTGCCTGCTAGGTAACCTAGATAGTCCAAATGCCTGCTAGGGTACCCACATAGTCCAACTGCCCGATAGGGAACCAACATAGTCCAAGTGCCCGCTAAGGGACCGACATAGTCCAAGTGACCGCTAGGGAACCTACATAGTCCAAATGCCCGTTAGGGTACCCACAGAGTCCAACTGCCCGATAGGGAACCAACATAGTCCAAGTGCCCGCTAAGGGTCTACATAGTCCAAGTGCCCGTTAGGGAACCTACATAGTCCAAGTGCCCTCTAGGGAACCTGCATCGTCCAAGTGCCCGCCAGTTAACATAGAGAGTCTAAGTTCCCGCTAGTTAACCTAGATAGTCCAAGTGCCTGCTAGTTAACCTAGATCGTCCAAGTGCCCGCTAGTTAACCTACATAGTCCAAGGTCCGTTAGTTAACCTAGATAGTCCAAGTGCCCTCTAGATAACCTAGATCGTCCAAGTGCCCGCTAGTTAACCTACATAGTCCAAGTGCCCGCTAGGGGACGTACATAGTCCAAGTGCCTGCTGGACAACCTAGATAGTCCAAGTGCCCGCTAGTTAACCTACATAGTCCAAGTGCCCGCTGAGGAACCTACATAGTCCAAGTGTGCGAAAGGGAACCTACGTATTCCAAGTGCCCGTTAGGGCACCTAGATAGTCCAAGTAACCATAGGGAACCTATATAGTCCAAGTGCCCTCTATGGAACCTTCATAGTCAAAGTGCCCGCTAGGGAACCTGCATTGTACAAGTGCCCGCTAGTTAACCTAGATAGTCCAAGTGCCCGCTAGGTAACCTAGATAGTCGAAGGGCCCGCTAGTTAACCTACATAGTCCAAGTGCCCGATAGGGAACCTACATAGTCCAAGTGCCCAATGAGGAACCTACATAGTCCAAGTGCCCGATAGGGAATCTTCATATTCCAAGTGCCCGTTAGGGAACCCAGATAGTCCAAGTGCCCATAGGGAACTTATATGGTCCAAGTGCCCTCTAGGGAAGCTACATATTCATAGTGCCCGCTAGGGAACCTGCATTGTCCAAGTGCCCGCTAATTAACCAAGATTGTCCAAGTGTCCGCTAGTAAACCTACATAGTCCAAGTTCCCGTTAGGTAACCTAGATAGGCCAAGTGCCCGCAAAGTAACCTACATAGTCCAAGTGCCCGCTAGGTAACCTAGATATTCCAAGTTCCGGTTTACTAACCTAGATAGTCCAAGTGCCCGCTAGGTAACCTACATAGTCCAAGTGCCCATTCGTTAAACTAGATAGTCCAAGTGCCCGCTAGGTAACCTATACTGTCCAAGTGCCCGCTAGGTTACCTACATAGTCCAAGTGCACGTTCGTTAACTTAGATAGTCCAAGTTGCGCTAGGTAACATACATAGACCAAGGGCCCGCTAGGTAACCTATATAGTCCAAGTGCCCGCTAGTTAAACTATAGTCCAAGTGCCCGCTAGGTAACCTACATATTCCAAGTTCCCGCTAGGTAACCTAGATAGTCCAAGTGCCCGTTACCTAACCTAGATATTCCAAGTGCCCATTAGGTTACCTACATAGTCCACGTCCCTGTTCGTTAACCTAGATAGTCCAAGTGCCCGCTAAGTAACCTACATAGTCCAAGTGCCCGCTAATTAACCTACATAGTCCAAGTGCCCGTTAGGTAACCTAGACAGTCCAAGTGCCCGCTAGGTAACCTCCATAGTCCAAGTGCCTGCTAATTAACCTATATAGTCCAAGTGCCCGCTAGGGAACCTGCATCGTCCAAGTGCCCGCTAGTTAATCTAGATAGTCCAAGGGTCCGCTAGTAAACCTACATAGTCCAAGTTCCCGTTAGGTAACCTAGATAGGCCAAGTGCCCGCTAGTTAACCTACATAGTACAATGGCCCGCTAGTTGACCTAGATAGTCCAAGTGCCCGCTAGTTAACCTAGATAGTCAAAGTGCCCGCTAGTTAACCTAAGTAGTACAAATGTCCAATAGGGATCCTACATAATCCAAGTGCCCGCTAGGTAACCTAGATATTCCAAGTTCCGGTTTGCTAACCTAGATAGTCCAAGTGCCCGCTAGGTAACCTATACTGTCCAAGTGCCCGCTAGGTTACTTACATAGTCCAAGTGCACGTTCGTTAACTTAGATAGTCCAAGTCGCGGTAGGTAACCAACATAGTCTAAGGGCCGCTAGGTAACCTATATAGTCCAAGTGCCCGCTAGTTAACCTATAGTCCATGTGCCCTCTAGGTAACTTAAACAGTCCAAGTGCCCGCTAGGTTACCTGCATAGTCCAAGTGCCCGTTAGGTAACCTAGATAGTCCAAGTGCCCGCTGGGTAACCTCCATAGTCCAAGTGCCCGCTAGGTAACATCCATAGTCCAAGTGCCCGTTCGTTAACCTAGATAGTCCAAGTTCCTGTTAGCTAACCTACATAGTCCAAGTGCCCGTTCGTTAACCTAGATAGTTCAAGTGCCCGCTAGGTAACCTAGACAGTCCAAGTGCCTGATAGGTAACCTACATAGTCCAAGTGCCCGTTTGCTAACCTAGATCGTCAAAAGGCCCGCTAGTTAACCTACATAGTCCAAGGGCCCGCTAGTTAACCTAGATAGTCCAAGTGCCCGCTAGTTAACCTACATTGTCCAAGTCCCTGATGGGGAACCTACATAGTCCAAGTATCCGCTAGGTAACCTACATAGTCCAAATGCCCGCTAGTAACGTACATAGTCCAAGTGCCCGTTAGGTAACCTAGATAGTCCAAATGCCCGCTAGGGAACCCACATAGTCCAAGTGCCCGTTAGAGAACTTACATAGTCAAAGCCCTGCTAGGGAACCTACATAGTCCAAGTGCCCGCTAGGTAACCTAGATAGTCCAAGTACCCGTTAGCTAACCTAGATAGTCCAAGTGCCTGCTAGGTAACCTACATAGTCCAAGTGCCCGCTAGGTAACCTCCATAGTCCAAGTGCCCGTTCGTTAACCTAGATAGTCCAAGTTCCTGTTAGCTAACCTACATAGTCCAAGTGCCCGTTCGTTAACCTAGATAGTTCAAGTGCCCGCTAGGTAACCTAGACAGTCCAAGTGCCTGCTAGGTAACCTACATAGTCCAAGTGCCCGCTGGGGAACCTACATAGTCCAAGTGCCCGTTAGTTAACCTAGATAGTCAAAGTGCCTGCTAGGTAACCTAGATAGTCCAAATGCCTGCTAGGGTATCCACATAGTCCAACTGCCCGATAGGGAACCAACATAGTCCAAGTGCCCGCTAAGGGACCGACATAGTCCAAGTGACCGCTAGGGAACCTACATAGTCCAAATGCCCGTTAGGGTACCCACAGAGTCCAACTGCCCGATAGGGAACCAACATAGTCCAAGTGCACGCTAAGGGACCTACATAGTCCAAGTGCCCTCTAGGGAACCTGCATCGTCCAAGTGCCCGCCAGTTAACATAGAGAGTCTAAGTTCCCGCTAGTTAACCTAGATAGTCCAAGTGCCTGCTAGTTAACCTAGATCGTCCAAGTGCCCGCTAGTTAACCTACATAGTCCAAGGTCCGTTAGTTAATCTAGATAGTCCAAGTGCCCTCTAGATAACCTAGATCGTCCAAGTGCCCGCTAGTTAACCTACATAGTCCAAGTGCCCGCTAGGGGACGTACATAGTCCAAGTGCCTGCTGGACAACCTAGATAGTCCAAGTGCCCGCTAGTTAACCTACATAGTCCAAGTGCCCGCTGAGGAACCTACATAGTCCAAGTGTGCGAAAGGGAACCTACGTATTCCAAGTGCCCGTTAGGGCACCTAGATAGTCCAAGTAACCATAGGGAACCTATATAGTCCAAGTGCCCTCTATAGAACCTTCATAGTCAAAGTGCCCGCTAGGGAACCTGCATTGTACAAGTGCCCGCTAGTTAACCTAGATAGTCCAAGTGCCCGCTAGGTAACCTAGATAGTCGAAGGGCCCGCTAGTTAACCTACATAGTCCAAGTGCCCGATAGGGAACCTACATAGTCCAAGTGCCCAATGAGGAACCTACATAGTCCAAGTGCCCGATAGGGAATCTTCATATTCCAAGTGCCCGTTAGGGAACCCAGATAGTCCAAGTGCCCATAGGGAACTTATATGGTCCAAGTGCCCTCTAGGGAAGCTACATATTCATAGTGCCCGCTAGGGAACCTGCATTGTCCAAGTGCCCGCTAATTAACCAAGATTGTCCAAGTGTCCGCTAGTAAACCTACATAGTCCAAGTTCCCGTTAGGTAACCTAGATAGGCCAAGTGCCCGCAAAGTAACCTACATAGTCCAAGTGCCCGCTAGGTAACCTAGATATTCCAAGTTCCGGTTTACTAACCTAGATAGTCCAAGTGCCCGCTAGGTAACCTACATAGTCCAAGTGCCCATTCGTTAAACTAGATAGTCCAAGTGCCCGCTAGGTAACCTATACTGTCCAAGTGCCCGCTAGGTTACCTACATAGTCCAAGTGCACGTTCGTTAACTTAGATAGTCCAAGTTGCGCTAGGTAACATACATAGACCAAGGGCCCGCTAGGTAACCTATATAGTCCAAGTGCCCGCTAGTTAAACTATAGTCCAAGTGCCCGCTAGGTAACCTACATATTCCAAGTTCCCGCTAGGTAACCTAGATAGTCCAAGTGCCCGTTACCTAACCTAGATATTCCAAGTGCCCATTAGGTTACCTACATAGTCCACGTCCCTGTTCGTTAACCTAGATAGTCCAAGTGCCCGCTAAGTAACCTACATAGTCCAAGTGCCCGCTAATTAACCTACATAGTCCAAGTGCCCGTTAGGTAACCTAGACAGTCCAAGTGCCCGCTAGGTAACCTCCATAGTACAAGTGCCTGCTAATTAACCTATATAGTCCAAGTGCCCGCTAGGGAACCTGCATCGTCCAAGTGCCCGCTAGTTAATCTAGATAGTCCAAGGGTCCGCTAGTAAACCTACATAGTCCAAGTTCCCGTTAGGTAACCTAGATAGGCCAAGTGCCCGCTAGTTAACCTACATAGTACAATGGCCCGCTAGTTGACCTAGATAGTCAAAGTGCCCGCTAGTTAACCTAGATAGTCAAAGTGCCCGCTAGTTAAGCTAAGTAGTACAAATGTCCAATAGGGATCCTACATAATCCAAGTGCCCGCTAGGTAACCTAGATATTCCAAGTTCCGGTTTGCTAACCTAGATAGTCCAAGTGCCCGCTAGGTAACCTATACTGTCCAAGTGCCCGCTAGGTTACTTACATAGTCCAAGTGCACGTTCGTTAACTTAGATAGTCCAAGTCGCGGTAGGTAACCAACATAGTCTAAGGGCCGCTAGGTAACCTATATAGTCCAAGTGCCCGCTAGTTAACCTATAGTCCATGTGCCCTCTAGGTAACTTAAACAGTCCAAGTGCCCGCTAGGTTACCTGCATAGTCCAAGTGCCCGTTAGGTAACCTAGATAGTCCAAGTGCCCGCTGGGTAACCTCCATAGTCCAAGTGCCCGCTAGGTAACATCCATAGTCCAAGTGCCCGTTCGTTAACCTAGATAGTCCAAGTTCCTGTTAGCTAACCTACATAGTCCAAGTGCCCGTTCGTTAACCTAGATAGTTCAAGTGCCCGCTAGGTAACCTAGACAGTCCAAGTGCCTGATAGGTAACCTACATAGTCCAAGTGCCCGTTTGCTAACCTAGATCGTCAAAAGGCCCGCTAGTTAACCTACATAGTCCAAGGGCCCGCTAGTTAACCTAGATAGTCCAAGTGCCCGCTAGTTAACCTACATTGTCCAAGTCCCTGATGGGGAACCTACATAGTCCAAGTATCCGCTAGGTAACCTACATAGTCCAAATGCCCACTAGTAACGTACGTAGTCCAAATGCCCGTTAGGTAACCTAGATAGTCCAAATGCCCGCTAGGGAACCTACATAGCCCAAGTGCCCGCTAGGTAACCTACATAGTCCAAATGCCCGCTAGAAACCTACATAGTCCAAGTGCAAGAAGGGAACCTACATAATCCAAGTGCCCGCTAGGGAACCTACATAGTCCAAATGCCCGTTAGGTAACCTAGATAGTCCAAATGCCCGCTAGGGTACCCAAATAGTCTAAGTGCCCGCGAGGTAACCTACATTGTCCAAGTGCCCATTCATTAACCTAGATTTTCCAAGTGCCCTCTAGGTAACCTAGACTGTCCAAGTGCCCGCTTGGTTACCTATATAGTCCACGTGCCCGTTCGTTAACCTAGATAGTACAAGAGCCCGCTACTTAACCTACATAGTGCAAGGGCCCGCTAGTTAACCTAGATAGTCCAAGTGCCCGCTAGTTAACCTACATTGTCCAAGTCCCTGATGGGGAACCTACATAGTCCAAGTATCCGCTAGGTAACCTACATAGTCCAAATGCCCGCTAGTAACGTACATAGTCCAAGTGCCCGTTAGGTAACCTAGATAGTCCAAATGCCCGCTAGGGAACCCACATAGTCCAAGTGCCCGTTAGAGAACTTACATAGTCAAAGCCCTGCTAGGGAACCTACATAGTCCAAGTGCCCGCTAGGTAACCTAGATAGTCCAAGTACCCGTTAGCTAACCTAGATAGTCCAAGTGCCTGCTAGGTAACCTACATAGTCCAAGTGCCCGCTAGGTAACCTCCATAGTCCAAGTGCCCGTTCGTTAACCTAGATAGTCCAAGTTCCTGTTAGCTAACCTACATAGTCCAAGTGCCCGTTCGTTAACCTAGATAGTTCAAGTGCCCGCTAG